>NC_045561.1:113747192-114066230 GCF_009819795.1 Aythya fuligula | reverse complement strand
TAGTCTCTGCAATCAAATATTTTGTTCCCACTGTTCTTTGAAAACATAGCGACACAGACCTTTGAGATCTGTAGCTCTGAATACTTAGTAGCTGCACCATTTGGTTCAGAGGTAAGTCAGGGCAACCAGGGAGGAGGTCTGTGATACCTGCAGCTTGGTCTCCCTTTCACATTCACACAGACTCCATCATTCTGGCAAGGGTTTGGAACACACGGGTCTTGCTGATAAGGCAGCCAGTCTTGAACAGGTTCCATATCCTGGAGAGCTCTCTTCTGCCTTTCAAAAGGGAAGCCTTCCATGACAGCAAATTGTTCTGATTGAACAGGGACTTCAGTATTATTGAGGTGAGTTAGATCTTTAAAAAATGGAAAGAGGTGAAAGATATCAGATAACCATGACTATTATTATACATAACATTCTTCACCCGAGAGGATAGACTGGAGAGTACTGCTTGTCCATTTGTTCTTTACTGAGCTGCTGCCCTACCATGGCAAGTTCTGTATATTTAAAGCACAAGGTAGAAAATAATACTAAAATTATAGCAACTAGTTAGCTAAATCAGTAACAGTCTGTGCTTTGGAAAATTGTGCCAAGTGTGGCTGTTCTGTTTGAAAATAAACAAAACAGGAACAGCCTTTTAGGATGGTTCAAAGCTTAGAATTAACATAGCTACTGGTTAGGGTGCTAAGAAGTAAATCTTCAATAAATCCATGCCATTTAGATTCCTCTGAGCTTAAACACTTCAGCCAACATTACCCACTTGAAACTAAAACACAAAAATGCTTTTCATAGTTGATCCCCATTAGAAAAGAAGATGGCTCAGGGACAGGTGGCAATAGTAATGTGAATGAGTGAAAAGGGATAGAAAGGATCAACAATTTGCATTTGCAAGGAGAATCAAGAAAATGGTTGTTACCATTAAATTCTGCAAAAATAATCAGGTCATCATTTTTCAGAAAGCTTCTACGTCTCAGCTGGCTGTGGGAGATGAAGCTGTTCCACCCCCAGCTTACAGTTCTATAGCAATTGCATGAGCTATCAAATTTTCCAGTTGTAGATGGTTTCTCCCATATTATGGTTCCGTTACTATCTGCAAAGAGAATATGAGTGGCAAATAAGAACTGCGAAGTTCTGCAGCCTAGAGCTATGACAACTTTTTTTTTTTTTTTCTGTGTTACAACATTAAACAGGATTTATGCTGCAAAATCAAGTTCAGGGCTCAGATATGCAAACAAATCACGGGGGACTGACAAATGATGCCAGCAGATGCTTAGAAATGGTCTGCGTGAGGTCTCTAAATCTATGTGAGGGAATTTAAATTCACAGCTCCCCTTTAATTGAGGACTGACCAAACACAAATTACCTCCTTGCTTTCATCAGCTAAGAGCTCCCACCTGCATGAGGACACCCCCTTATCATCTTTTAAGTACCTATGGTTGAGAGTCTGGCAGATTTTGTTCATGGCTGTGGTTCTGTTAAACATATTCATACCCAAGGTTTAAAATGTCCTGCTGAAAAAACATGTACCAAATTTCCACTGAAAAATCTGAGGAGGGAAGGAGACTTATATCTGGTATTTCACACTGTAGCAAATTCAATATTGTCCCATACTTATTTCTTTGAATGACCACATCCATGAGGAGTTCTAGGGCTGGACGTGGAACTGTGATACAACATGCTATATAAATCTGGAGCTAAAAGGTAGCCTGTGTCTGAAAGAGACAGTCTGCATCAAGCCAAGCAAAACTGGTGTCAGATGCTGCAGACTGATCTCATAGGTGTTGTCAGGTATGTTGTTTTATCTTACAGCTACAGTGTGGACCTTATATATTCAGACTGTGTATGTTCAAGTTATATCAAGCCCCAAAAATATAGTTGTAGCTTAAATTATTGTTGGATGCAATGGAATAAAACACTCTACTGGCATTATGTTGTCCTGTGGTGACAAGTCACAGGCAGAATGGGAATTGCCAACTCCTTGGCACAGGAGAACTCTCTACAAGTCTGTTATAAGGGGTGATGGTTTTAAAATAAAAAAGGGTGGATTTTGATTAAATACTAGGAAGAATTCTTTATTATGAGGGTGGCAAAGCTCTGGCTGCCCAGAGAAGCTGTAGATGTCCCATCCCTGGCAGTGCTCAAGGCCAGGCTGTATGGGATTTGGGCAGCCTGGGCTGGTGGAGGTGTCCCTGCACATGGCAGAGGTTGAGACTTTAAGTCCCTTCCAGCTCAAACAGCTTTATGATTCTATGATACTATGATTCTATGATACTATGATATAGTCAAACTCAGATATCCCAGTGATTAATTGTGGTAACAACCTTCTATGTATTGTTTGTTTTTTTTTTTTTTACATCAGATGATCTTTTGAGATAGGAACTATGAGTCATAAACAAGAAAATACCCCAAACTGGAAAATGAAGTCAAAGTTGCCCAGCTCTGGCTCCTGCATTGTCCTGTGACTCAGATTCTTTGGCTTTCATTTCCACCATTCCTCCAGGCAAATAACACTTACCTGATATAACCTGGTCTTTATTTGTGGTGAAACTTCTGCTTGAAGACATCCTTTTCAAGATGTCAGGGTCCTGGTCCAGCACTGTGAGCATGGCTTGGCGATTCAGAGCTGGCCACTCTAGAACAGCATCATTCTCTCCACTGCACAAATGAAAGGCAATGCGAGTGTAGCCACTGGTGCTGGATTGGGGATACAAACTTATGCCATAAGCATAACCCTCAGGACTGTAAAACCGGGGGCTTTGAATAACGTCTCTTGATGCATTTTCGAGGATTTGACTGAAATTCCTAATGACCCACACAGCTGTGGGACAGGGGGTCTCCGTCAGTGTGACATCGTCAATAATGATCCCACCAGATGAATCGTTGGGGTTTCCCTTTAGTCCTTGAAAGAGGTATCGGAACTTCTTCTGAGCACTGAGGGTTACATGGGCGATTTTCCAGTTATGGTCATTATCCGCTTTTGTGAAAGGAAGGCAAAACATTGACATCAGCAAGATTAGTGATATTCTGAAGCAGCTTATTCCTAGGTAGCTATTCCAGCTGTATTTTTAGACAACTGGACCTCTCACAGAGTCATGAAGACTGGAAGTCCTAAGTGGGTATTATGATTATTTTATGCTTACATTGCATTATCATCAAATTGCTTTGGACACATTGTATTAGGAACTCTTCACACATTAGTGAATGCAAGTCTTTAGTATAAAGAGCAGCATGCTAAATACCAAGACATAGGAAGTGGATGGGGATCAGTGACCCAACGTGTTAGAATGAACTGTTGTGGCCACTTTTTCATGGACTTGTCCTTCCCTGCAAAATGCAGTAGCTTGATAAAGGCCGTTGATCACAGGTCTTGGGTTTTGACAGCAAAAATGTTTAGTGATGCAGTGGCTGAATTTGTGCTATTTAGCAAAATCATCCAAAGTGGGAACTCAGTTCACACTTCCAGAGTTACACATACTTTTCTATTTGCAGGCGTATAAAAAAATCAGCTGGGGTTTCTAATGTCTAAAGAAGAGCACAGGTATTCCTAATCTTTAAAGATGAGCAGCTCACTGTCAGATCATACTATAGCCAATGAAGATCTAGCCAATGATCTCCAGCAGTTTGGGGTCCCTCCCTTCACTGAGCATAACATAACATTGTTAGATTAGGAACATCGTGACTTCTGCTGTGGAACACTTAAATTACATAATCACAACCCATGGTTTCACTGCTAAATGTGAATAATAAATATTGCATAATACCAAAATCCTTAGGTGGACTGCAACATACTCTCCTGGTAGCTTAAGAAAAATGCTTTGATTTCTAAGCCAACTTTTTCTTCCCAAAAGTTCTATATATTCCTCTCATTTCTAGAATTACCCTGAAAGGTTTGAATTTTCCTCATCTTGCGAACATCTCCAGTCCCATCATCTTCCTTAAGCCAGATGATCAGCTTGTCAGAAGGGCTTCCTGTGATCTTATAGAAGAACTGGAGGCACTGCTGAGTTCTCTTGGGATAAAGGATTCGAGACTCCAGGACTGCTGCCTCCTCTGCATTTCCAGAGCTGGTGTCGAAGTACATGAAGTAGCCAGCATCTGTGAAAAAAAGTGTACAGTGTCAACATCTCTTTCCATCTTTCCTGCTAGCTGCATGGTATATATTTATCATTTCAACTCCACTCTTTCAGTAGGCATAAGTGTAGTAGCTAACATAAATAGTAGAGGAAACAGTGCATAATAACCATGTAGACTGGGGTACAAAGTAGTTTAGGACTAGTAGGGCTAATAGTTTAGCATATATATGGAACTCATTGCCAGCAAAACTACTGCCAGTTTTGTATTAGTTGGTCTAGCTGGAAGTTGGATGCCTCAGGAATGTCAGAGATGAGACAGAAGGTTCAATACTGACAGCAAGTAACTAGCAGATTTATTATTACTTGATTTATACTGAAGATAATCCAAAGATGAGATCTTGGAGATCGTATACTTTATTACCTTATAAAGAGTAAAATAATTTCTTATCAGTGATAAAGATAATAAAAAAGGTTTTGGCACTGAATTAGCACTTTCTTGACCTTGAACAGAGATAAGGTCTATAAGTAACTTGTCCAAAGACATTTGAAAACTCAGCTTCTCGGATTGAGCAAATTGGGCAAAAAAGAACTTCTGTCCCTCTAGTTTAATTTCCTACTAAGTTTCTCTGAAGTTATCTTTAGATTTGAAGAATCTACTTTTTTTTTTTTTTTTTTTTTTTGAAGAATCTATTTTTTTTATGTGTACCAGGAATTAAGCATCTCCACAAATGTCTTGGTATCACATGAACTTGTCATATCTTATCTGTATTGCATTGCTCTTCAGTTACCCATTACAGTCTGTGATTAGATTAAACAGTGAAATTCTTTCAGCTGCTATGGGAAAGCCTCCTCTGCTGGGGGCAGGTTCCTTGGATTCTTGTGGTTTTAGCTAACAGTTGGCTTATCATCAGTTAAACCTGTGGCTGCATAAATGCAGTACAGCCACCTGCATCATCAGTGAAGCTACTAGAGCTGTTCTGTCTATTGCATTTGCTCTAACCATGTCAAGGCAACATTTTCCTTTACCATTAGGACATGGTAACAATGTTTTGAAATCATACCCATAGACACTTTGCCAAAGATACTGAATTGCTTTATGCACACATAAAACAATTTGCCATTAAGTTAAATTTATGTTAAATTGAAGTACAGTTGCTGCTGCTCCAGGTGGGAAACAAGTCTGTGAGCCTTATTCAGATGCCTGACTTTGTTGTTGAGCTTATTGTGGTATCAAAGCCAGATGATCCCGACTCTACCTCCTTCTTGATAAGAAAGTGAAATAAAAGCAACAGAAAGCATCTATGGCAGTTAGGATATGGCCTCAGTAGACTTCAGCAACAGGATACATGGATCAAACACACAGCCAGACTGCCAGTTCCTCTCTACATTTTAGGTTGTACTTTCCCTCCTTCATTTTAACCAGTAATAAGTGAATGCAAGAAGTCACACTGTTTGGGCAAAATACAATCCATCTCTGTTAGGAAACCAAAATTAGGTCCCACCTGAGATGGCTGCAGAAGCAATTCTCCAAAAGTGTCTACATTCCTGATGGAGTCAAAGAGCCTTTGAAGGCCTCTGAAAAGAGAGGCACTCCCTACTCAAGCAATTCATTTTGGCACTCTGGAGATCCTCATAGGCACCCAACCCTTTCCTTTAACTCTTCAGGAAACATCAGTGCTCATTTTACACAAAGTCACAAGATGTTAAAGCATAAGTGCAAGCTAAGTGCACACTTTGGACAGATTGGATTTTACCCAACAATATCAAAAAACTCAGCTGAATTCTTCTTTTTCATTTACAATTATACAATGGGGAAAAAAAATAAAAAGAGCAAAAGACTGAAAAAAGACAGATGAGGGTTAGAAGCATGTACTTATAGACACTGTCAGATGGTTTTCTTGAGTTATATTGCATTCTCAGACCTGACTGACAACCACCAGCTTTACAAGTGCTTAATGATCTCTTCAGTGGCAGGGTCACATCACGGGACAGCCTCCTCCTGTTTACAGCAAGTCAAGCTTTGCCTTTTTTGAAAAGCAACAAAGCACAACTGAATGCGCTTTAGGCCAGGATTCCTTCACCCTGAACTTAGGCAAAATATACCAAAGTCACTTTTTTTTTTTTTAAAGTCTGTTGTAGGTTTCCACATCTAAATAACAACAAATCAGGCTCTTGCTTTTCAGAACTGTCTGTTGGGACTTAATCTTTATTCTCATTTGTAAACTAGCAAACTGTAACCCTCGCTGGGGCTCACTCTACCCTGCTTGGGATTTTCTTCCTGTGAAAAATGGCAAAAATAGCATGTTAAAAACAAAATTATCCCCAGACTCCTATCATAAAAAAAGCACTGTAACTTTCTTCCTTCTCCAAAGCCAGCACTCCTCAAGCTTAACTTATCATTCACTTTCCAAACATGTTTATGAGTAGCTTATGAGTGCTATTCCATTCTTATCGTGGAGCAACATAATTCTTACTCAGACTTTGGAAGCTGCAGTAAATCCCTTTCCAGGTTATATCAATAGTCCTCCAGTTAATATTGTTCTTTGTCCCCTTTTATATTGCTGGAGTGGAGAACATTCCACTATGCTTTAAAAGCTTAATGAAAGCAGTGGTGCAACCATAAGCTCAGACCCACAGTGCCAAGACAAGTGCAAAGAAAAACAGTGCTTTGCTTAATGTGAAACATTACAAACAGGTGTTTTCTGTGTAGTCTTCTAAATATGATCATTTAATAATGTGTTTTCCGAGTAGCCAGTGCTGGGTTTTCTGAACAGTTGAGCACAACGCCAGGTTCAGAGAAGTTGTTAAAGGTGCTGTATTTAAAGCACATAGCCCAGCACAGATATGCACAAGAGACAATTGCTAACTCCTTCTCCATAGGAAAGTGTTTGTTACTTTACCACTGCAGCGCCCAGAAACTGTGTGGTCTTCCTGTCCTGCAGCACTGCTCTGCTGATGGACCCAGTCTAGGTCATCTCTGGTGCTCTGAATCATGCCACAGATATTTTCAAGCTCAAAAGAACACTGATCCAAAAACGTGTGAGTTGAAGCTGAAAAAAAAAAATGCACACATGGTTATCTCCATGTATTGTATCATTTAAAAGAAAACTGGAGTATTTCTGCTCTAATTTTAGTGTTTGTTTTGGTTTATTTATACTAGTATAGACATCATGTAGTGACGGCCCAAACCCCAGCAATCACAATCTGCTTGATGAAGCATCCACTTTGCTTGATGAAGCAAAGTCCAGCCAGCCACCTTAGGCAGGTTCAGCAGAGTTTGCCTGCACGTGGATGCTTCTAATGGCAGATCCACAGGGACAATAACTTGTTGCTAACAATCACACCTGGTGATAACATCTTCAACCAGATCAGCAACCAGCTGATGGAGCGTCAGACTCTAGAATCAGCCAATACCAGGTGCAAAATGATCTAATTAAGACTGAACATCAGTAAAAGAGGACAAAGTACATTGCCTTCACCTCATAGCAGAGGCGTAATGAAATTGCTCACATACCAGCAAACAACCACATGTCTAAGCCCCTAGGAGCATCATGGAAGAAAATGTGCATAACCTGACTTTTGTTGAGTAACTGTTAAGTAACTTTTATAAATGCAAGCAGTTAGCAGAGCCAAAGAGAGGGACGAGGAGGGAGTAAACAGTTTGGGTCTCTGCACCACAGTCCCCCTTCAATACTGCTTCAAGAGCAGCTGAGAAGTATAAACAAATAATTTGTCATGGTTAAATTATGACTTACTGCAGTTATACATGCGATTAAGTCTTTCCAGGTCGATGGCACTGAGATCTAAACGTTGTCCAATTATGTCATTGAATGCTGGTATCTTCGTTGTGATTGTGGGGATACTGTCATTTTTGTTAAAGGAGTAAGGTGCATAGTGCATCACTGATTCATAGTCATAGGGAGTGTTCAGGTCAGTGATGAAGCTGTCATCATACTTCAGAAAGTTGTGTTCTCTGTCTGGTAAAAGAACAGAAAAGTTTTTCATATCACAGATCAATTGGAAAGGAAATGGTTTTAGCATGGCCCCTTGAATGCAGTTTTATGAGGCAGAATTTATCTACCTGATAGCAATTACTTTAGGATAAAATACTCAAATGTAGCAAGATTGGTTTATGAAGTAATTTTGACAACAAAGCATTGTCTTTAGATTGCAGTTTTGCATCCTCATATGACTTCAGTAGCTTCAAAGTCAAATATCAATGAGCTGTAAAGAACAATGTAAAGGAGATCAGATTAGATGGTCTAATGGTAAGCATCCTGAAGGACTAAACTTAAGGATTAATGTACTTCATTCCAGAGCCTGTGAATATTGATGCAAAAGTTTCCCAGAATATTAGATCACATAAGAACAAGGAGGAGTCCTGGAGCTTTTTACTTCCTAAGGAGCCAGGTGTGGCAGTCCTGGATTGCCCCCAGGCTCTGGTCTCCTTTGTAGCAAAGGGCACGTTAGGAATCTGTGAAAAAAAAAAATAGTTTGTTTTACCCTCGATTGATTATATTGCTCTGGTATTGGTATGGAGATGTCTCTTGGAAACACGTGTCTCAAAGTCTCTTGGTGAAATCATTTGTTCTTAGAAAAAAAATTCATTATGAAGGTGTCTAATGGGACAGGAAGAGGGAGCCATTTCACATACTTTGGCATGGAAGTAAATAAATAAAGATTCCTAGCCTTTCCAATCACAAATAATGTTTTCAATATATCTGGCATTCTCCCTCTGAGAAGAAACAGCACATGACTGCACTCAGTGGATAATTACAGCTTCTCTGTGTGACAGCTGCCCTTCCTTGCAGCTGCATTCTCGGCACAAAGGTCTTCAGTCCAAGGCTTGAGATTGTATAAGGGCTTGAGTTTATTTTCTTGCAGGTATCTGAATTGCACCTTTAATCAAAAATAGTAAGAATCTTGATAATTACATGCTATTGCTTTTTATAGCTGGAGACAAAACCTTGGCAGTACACAGGCATGTGTAACGTTTTTCAGATCATTACCAGGCAAAGGGTAACTTCTATTTGTTTTTAGAAGATACAAACCATACAGTGAGGAGGCAGTCTCATTTCTTAGTCTCTCCTGTGTGTTTTCTCTGAAATCTTATAGGTTTATTATCTTTTCTATCAATAGCAGCCTGAACAGGGGATCTCTTCTCTAGCCAGCAGCTATCTGCATTGAAGTCTGTGAAAATGCATTATGGCCAAAATTGTTACCATGCCATTAAATTTGGGTTTACAGATCACTAATGCAGGAATAGATGGACACACATATATACATGGCACAATCATATCAGCCTTATTTCCTTTTAGAGGAGCAGATATTACTGCAAATTAAGGTGAACTAAACCAAAACCCCAGACTGAAGGGCACTGCACAAATCCAGCCTTGATAGATATTTTTTTTTTACGGTCTAGAATTTGAGCCTTTCTCTGTAACATGTGGTAAATCCTGTCCGTGCTGACCCCAACAACACAGAGGAATTCATACTTATACAAACTCATACTGATGCAACCATCTAAAAAGGGTTAGATGGAGTATGGCCCAAAACTGTATATTTTGGCAAAAAATGCCTGTTTGACTTTTAAGGGCAGTCTCTGTTCAAGGTGGATGGTCCTAGTTGCAGGCTAGCATAGTGTTTATGTTTCTGACATATAACATGGCTAAATCCAACACAAGGTCAGCAAATAAACCTTCCTATTCTGTCTCTAATCATTTAGTTCTTTCAAACTGCTTCAGTAGAAGTTTTCTACTTAAGAAATTTGCCTAACTGGAAAATGAAAGCTTAGAGTATGGATAGAAATGTACACAGTATATAGGAATTGACTGTAATGGTATCAGCCCAGCTCCAGAGCTTCATTCAGAGTAATAATAAAAAAACATAATCTGTATTGTTTTTCTGTTGTTCCACATTTGTGGCCACTTAATACACCACAAACAATCTCTCAATTCATCTTCGTAGCCCTCCTCTGGATTTACTCCAGCAGCTCCATATCCCTCTTGTACTGGGGAGCCCAGAACTGGACACAGTATGCCAGGTGAGGCCCCACCAGGACTGAGTAGAGGGGCAGGATCACCTCCCTCGAGCTGCTGGCAACACTCCTCTGCATGCATCCCCGGATCCTGTTGGCCTTCTTGGCCACAAGGGCACACTGCTGGCTCATGGTCAGCCTGCTGTCCACCAGGACCCTCAGGTCCCATTCTGCAGAGCTGCTCTCCAGCAGGTCAGCCCCCAGCCTGTGCTGTTGCTTGGGGTTATTCCTCCCTAGGTGCAGGACCCAGCACTTGCCCTTGTTGAACTTCATGAGGTTCCTCTCGGCTCATCTCTCCAGCCTGTCAAGGTCGCTCTGAATGGCAGCACAGCTCTCTGGGGTATCAACCTCCGAGCTTTGTGTTGTCAGCAAACTTGCTGAGGATGCACTCCATAAAAGTCAGAATCTAGATACTATCATCATCAACTTCATCACCTTGACTTGAGCTGAGACCTAATTAGTAGTAAGGTGATTTGTTTTCAGGGCTGCTGATAGCAATAAAAATCATGGTCTGCAAGATCAACAGACACATTCCTGCTCAACCACCACAAGAGACAGCATGTAGAGGGCAGAGACAAGTAGGAATGCACATGGCCATTCAGCTGGGAGCAATTCAAAATATCATATAATGCACTTGGAGGTCAGCAGAAACTGCTTGTACCAGCAGTTTTTATCTATCCAAAAGATAACACAATGTTCCCTGAATCCTGTTACTTTCTGAGAAGCCTTTTGCATGTATTTTTAACTTATATGCAAAAATATTGAGTACATTACTCTGGAAACTTAAGTAATCTGGCTTCCACATAGAGCATGAGTGATGGCAGGGCAACTTTGCTGCACTGGCATCTCAAAGCATCACTGTTGGGAACCAGAGTTTATACTTAATGTCTTTGCTAGCATGCCTTTTGGAACTTGATATAGACTCCCATTCACCCTTTTTCAGAAAAATATTTGATCATAAAGTAGTACAGAACCAGCCCTCACAGAAGACAGAAGCAGAGACTGCCAAGGGGGACTGTGGAGACTCAGAAAGCCACTGAATCTGATGGAGTTAAACCTGAAAGCAAGTATCTGCCAGAGACATTGGGCAGCGGAGAGCAAGGTAGAACCCTATTTTATGTGTCCTATCTGATCTGATCACTTTGAGGCTTCTTTATGTACAAAGTAGATCTTTCCAGTCCCTGGAAAATCTCAAGCTCCGAGTATAAAAACTTTTTAGATTTTGGAGAACCCTTCATTAAAGAGCTACCTCGAAACTCAGAACATGTTGGGGGTCCCAAAACACCCTCCCAGTAAGCTTACAATTTGTAATTATGTGGCAAGAGAAAATAGATCCTTAGAGAGGGGAAGTGATGTGCTCAAAATCAGGGAGCAGACCAGTTGTGGAGCCAAGGGGTAATGGTCTTCAGACTTCCAAGCAGATTCTCTCTCCTACAGCCTTAGACAGTCTCTGCTCTTTCCCCAGTGAATTTGTATCAAAATCTATTTACAGACTGATTTACAGGGTCCTCCGGGGTGACCTAGTGTCCCTAAGTCGTATCTTTAAGCAAGTTTTCAAATCTGTTGTGGGAAGAAAGATACTGATAAGTCTGCACTTTAGAAAATCTGACTTGACGTTCAAAACCAACCTGCAAGAATTTCATCCCACCAGATTGTCACATAGTCATCTCGGTCCATCCTTGACTGCTCATGGTAAAATCCCAAAGCGTGCAGGATCTCATGTTCTACAATTGCTTTGTAGTCACACCCTGCCCCAATGGAGAGGTTCTGTCCAGTCTGCAGGTCCCCCACCATGGACCAACACCTGAGAAAGAGAGAGATCTTACTGTCAGATAGCGTTCTCTTCTTTGCATTTAAGTTCTGTCTGCTCACTTTAAATGCAAACTGTATTATAGTACTATAAATATTTCTTTAAGTACTGACCAAGTACCTAAATATCTATAGGTACTCTACCCTGAAGGCAAACTAAGCTTCAAAAACCATACTCAGTGGGTACTGAAAACAGAGCTTGAGCCTGTGGTGTCTTCAATAGCTGCTGCCAAGGGGTTTCTGGTACTAGGCTCTTCAGCACCAACTTGCCAAAAATCATGCCTTACATTATTTTAGGACACATATCTGAATCTCAGGGCAGAGCAGAGGGCAGAAATAAAAGTGTCTACATGCTTTATGGAGGTTGGGAGAACATGAAACATTCACAGCTGATATAATGAGATTTTTGTCCTTTTCTAGGTCTCTTTAAAAGTATGTTTAGATATAGGAAATAAGAGCAATAGTACAATAAATTGTCTTCCCACAGTTTTTTGTTGTTTGTTTGTTTTTTACCGTTCTTACACAGATTTCAAAATCTAAATTCTGGTTATTCACATTCTTGGTAAGTTAAGATGGTGTGCTTTGGGGTCACTTCATCCACTATGGATATAAAACAACCCTAGGTTGGAAAGTGAGAGCAGTTGAAGAAAACCCAGCAATAATAGGATTCCCCTTATCAAAGAGTAGCCATCCAAACATTAAATGCCCATTTCAAGTTCCTCATCTGAATGTCGCAGAATCACACAATCACAGAACTGTAGGGGTTGGAATGGACCTCGAGAGATCATCGGGTCCAACCCCCCTGCCAAACCAGGTTCCCTAGAGCAGGTTGCCCAGGGAGGTGTCCAGATGGGCCTTGAATATCTCCAGAGAAGGAGACTCCACAACCTCCCTGGGCAGCCTGTCCCAGTGCTCCGTCACCCTCACCGTGAAGAAGTTCTTTCGCATGTTGGTGCCGAACTTCCTGTGCTCACTTTTGTGGCCATTGCCCCTTGTCCTGTCCCCACAAATCACTGAAAAGAGGTTGGCCAAATCCCTCTGTCTTCCACACCTCAGGTACTTATACACATTGATGAGATCCCCTCTCAGTCTTCTTTTCTCCAGGCGGAACAGCCCCAGGTCTCTCAGCCTTTCCTCACAGGGGAGATGCTCCAGGCCCTGTATCATCTTTGTGGCCCTCTGCTGGACTCTTTCCAGGAGATCCCTGTCTTTTTTGTACCAGGGAGCCCAGAACTGGACACAGTACTGCAGGTGATGCCTGACCAGGGCAGAGTAGAGGGGGAGGATCACCTCTCTTGACCTGCTGGCCACACTCCTTTTAATGCACACCAGGATCCCATTGGCCCCCTTGGCCACCAGGGCACACTGCTGGCTCATGGTCAACCTGTCGTCTACAGGTTGTCCTCTGTCCTCTGCAGTCAGCAGAGGGAGGCAGATGCTTCCAAGCTGGATCTAAGGTGGGTTACTTTTGTGATGGCCTCTTTTTCTCTACTGACAACAGACTTAGACTAAGCTTTCAGACTACTGAAGTCAGATTAAATGAATTTTCATTTGATTCTACACAGCAGAGCTACACAGAAATTGATATAACCTTACCCACTTCCTTTTATAAAGAATACGTAGGTTCTCTCTCCTTCATATGGCTTGAAGTCAATGCAAGACTTAAGACGGAACATCTCAAATGCCTGGAGAATAACTCCTTTGGCATTCAGATCTGGAAAACAGATGTCAACAACAAAGCACCTCTAAGACACAGCATATCGTTCACCCCAGAGAGGTAATACACACAGATTTGTGCATGGGACCAAAAGAAAAAACGATTTAAAACAAAAGTAATTGTATTTGATTAAAATATGTTTTGTTATGATAGGTGTAGGGAAAAAATTATATTGGTGTAAAGGAACAATCTGGTTATTTGTGAATTTTACTGTGAAAGAACCAGATTGGGAAAAAAAAATAAAAAAATAAAAAAAGGAAAATTTTTATCACGGTGACTCCAGTGCAAACAAGGATTGGAGTTAAAATTTGAATAAAATATTTGCATTACCTAGGTCATTGCCCAGAATATAGGGAATGGGGAAGTTCCATCTGTAGCTCTCATTTCTTATGGCATTTCGCTGCTGTTTCTGAAAAGGGAATTAACAGCTGGTGATACAGCTGCTGTGCAGAGATGGGCTGATTTGTACCAAAAATACAATTAGGACAAATGCTAGCTATAAAGTTTTTAATTACTTACAGGGAGCATGATATCACCCTGAAAGAGGTCCAGTCCAGCAGCTGAAAAGAAATTTAGTGAAAGGTAATGTAAATGGACTATAAAATACATCAAAGAAATATTTTAACTCAAAAGCCATAGTGAGCTTACTCACACAAAGTTACATCCACAGGCACTTATAGAAAATAAAGACGGTCTAGCCTTAGCTTCAACTCAATATTTACTACTCAGCAATATCTATATTTTTGATGGCAGAAATCTGGTGACATTGATTATCTGTGTCTAGTTTTATAACCTCTTGCTTGCTGCCAGGCAGTGGCAACAGTCACACAATGAGACAGTTCTCTAAATAACATAGTAATATTGAGGAATGCATCAGGAAAAACATTTTTCAGTGCACCATCTAGAAGGATATATGGAAATTTGCACTACAGGACATTAAAAAAAGTAGAGGAAGACTGTACAATGGGTTGTGTCTTTTTCCCAGAGACTTTTCCCTAAGACTAAGTTATCTTAGGGAAAAGATACTTTACAAAAAGATACTTTATAAAAGGTACTTTGCAAAAGATACTTTACAAAAAACATATATAGATGGGGGGAGACTCTGGAGCCTTTCAGTTCATAAGATGTGTTACTTTCTTAACACCAGGCCAAACTTCAGAAGTAAAATGTGCCTGCATTCTTTGCTTATATAAAGTTGCAGTCTGTCTAGACCACAATTTCACCCACAAGAGACCTGAAACTTCAGCATTTTGCTCACAATATAGAACAGAACAGAACAGAACAGAACAGAACAGAATAGAGTAGAGTAGTTCAGTTGGAAGAGACTTTCAAAGGTCATCAAGTCCAACTGCCTGACCACTTCACAGGTAAGCAAAATTTAAAGTCTGTTATTAAGGGCATTTTGCAAATGCCTTTTGAACACTGGCAGCCATGCGGCATCAACCACCTCTCTAGGAAGCCTGTTCCAGTCTTCGACCACCCTCACAATAAAGAAATTTTTCCTAATACCTAGTCTGATCCTCCCTGGAGCAGCTTGGTGCCATTCCCATGCAACCTATCATTGGTCACCAGGGAGAAGGTACTGCTAGATTCAGGACTGGATGAGAATTTAGACATGAACTTACCCAAGTTTATGTCTGGAATATCTTTGGTTATATCACCAGCATCAGCATCTGCAGCTGCAAGACAGACAAAACACATGTTCAGATGTGGTGGTACACAGCAGGCAAAAGAAAATGCTACAAAACTCAAAACAGCCCACAGAGCACTTACTAGCTCCACCAGAGAGATGCTCGACCTGAAAGAAAACAAAATACAGCCAGTATAAGCTATGGGATGTCTCTGGACTGACGGGAGCCTGTAGAAATCAGGTTTCTACTTACAGAGACTGGAGTACCATATGCATAACATAACAGAAGCGCTAGGCAGAGCAGGAAGCTGCTGGAACCCATTTTTGCAGTGGAAATGGAAGCTGGTCCCCCTCATCTCTTGCATTATATAGGGCATGCTGCTGAGCTTCCCACAGAAATCAGCCAACCAGCGTGGAACTTCCCACCTTTGTAACGTTATAAAAGCAAAACTTCCCTCCTAATGGCAGGTGATGGCGTTGTTGTTATCATTTACCCAAGTCCACTTTGGAGGACTGCTAGAGAGGAATGTGCTAACTTCCTGTGTTAAGGGCAGGTGGTGAAAGGCTCACACAGACTTTGTGTGAGAAGATCTCGATCTGGCCCAAGTCCCTGACTCCTTCCACTGTGTTTGTTATCTGTCAGCATTACAATCTCAGCAGCACTGGAATCAAAGCCACGTGCTTAAGGAGAATTATTGAGTTTATTGCTCTCTAGCGATATTAGAATAAATTAATAATTAACATGGCATTGTAAAGATTAGAGATAGAAGAGATATGATTATGTATGTCCTAAGAGCACTTTCCCATGGCTGAACTAGTCCCAGGACAGATGGCACAGTGTAAAACATGCTAACCCTGCCCTCCGGAGCTTCAAATCACGTTTGAGACTAAAAACAAAATATCAGAGTGTTGTTTTCTGACCTAGAAAGTGCATGTACAAGGTCAAGATTTCACATGCAATACCTTCACATACATCAGTAGATTCCTGGTCTTCCAGCTTGATGCTCCTTTCTTTTCTAGTGTGTTTCAGAGAGGGAAAACTTCTGCCTCACACTTTGCTGTCTTCCAGAGGGGACATGGGTCAGGGAGGACTTACAGGCTAACTGAGAAAGGCTCCAGAAAGTTGCAGATTTCACATAGGCTCTGCATTAGTATTTCCCCAATGTATTGGGTTTACATGGCAATCTTTTGGTAGCGGGGGAATGCAGGGGTGGCCTCTGTGAGAAGAATCCAGAATCCATGTTAGATACAGGCCAGGTTCAGCTGGCTCCAAAGGGACCCACTGCTGGCTTGAGCTGAGCCAGGGACCAATGTTGTTTGCACCTCTGGGAGAGCAGATTAAACAAAGGTGAAACAAACAAACCCAAAACAAAAAACAAACACAAAAAAAAAAAAACAAAAAAAAAAAAAAAAAAACAAACAACAAAAAAAAAAAACTGCTGCACAGCAGTAGCTGGGAGAGAAAAGTGAGAAGCAGCTCTGCAGCCCCCAGGTCTGTGCAGCAGGAGGGTGGGAGGTGCTCCAGGCATTCAGCAGTTCCCCTGTGGCCTGTGAAGAGGCCCCTGGTGGAGCAGGCTGTCCCCCTGCAGCCCAGGGGTCCCACATGGAGCAGATCTCCATGCTGCAGCCCGTGGAGGAGCCCCCGGTGGAGCAGGTGGATGTGGCCTGGAGGAGGCTGCGGCCCGTGGAGAGCCCCCACAGGAGCAGGCCCTGGGCTGGAGCTGCAGCCCGTGGAGAGGAGCTCCTGGGGGGAGCTGCCGCCCACCCGTGGGGGACCCATGCTGGAGCAGTTTGCTCCTGGGGGATGGACCCTGTGGGATGGAGCCATGTGGGAGCAGTTCTTGAAGAGCTGCTGCTTGTGGGCAGCCCCCATAGGCTCAATTTGGTAAGGCCGGCATCCCGTGGGAGGGACCCCACGTGGAGCAGGGGCAGGGAGGGACCCCGAAGTAATGGTGGAGAAGCATCAGGGACTGACTGAAGCCCCCATTCCCCATTCCCCTGCACCACTCGAGGGGGAGAATGGAGAAGAGGGTGGATAGGGGGGAAGGTGTTTTTAGTTTGTTTCTCACTTTTCTATCTTGTTACCAATAGGCAATAAATTTCTTTAATCTCCCTATGCTGGGTCTGTTTTGCCTGTGACGATAATTGCTGAATGACTTTGCTGTCCTTTTCTCAGTCCTTGAGCCTTTTGAGTCGTATTTTGTCCCCATTTCCCTTTGAGGAAGGGAAGCGAGAGAGCAGTTGTGGTGGAGCTCAGCTGCCCAGCTTCTCTGGGTGACCTGTTCTAGTGCCTCCCCACCTTCACAGTAAAGAATTTCCTCCTTATATCTAATCTAAACCTACCCTCTTTTAGTTTAAAGCCATTCCCCCTTGTCCTATCCCCACGTCCCCTGACAAAGGATCCCTCCCCAGCTTTTCTATAGCCCTCTTTAGGCACTGGAAGGCCACTGTAAGGTCTCCTTGGAGCCTTCTCTTCCCCAGGCTGAACAACCCCAACTCCCTCAGCCCGTCTTCACAGCAGAGGTGCTCCAGCCTCTGATCCTCCATGAGGTCCTCCTCTGGACCCTCTCCAACAGGTCCATGTCCTGCTTGTGCTGGGGCCCCAAAGCTCAATGCAGGGCTCCAGGTGGGGTCTCACAAGAGTAGAGCAGAGGGAATCTGCTCCCTCGCCCTGCTGGCTATGCTGCTTTTTGTGCAGCCCGGGATATAGCTGACCTTTCACCTAAGGTACATGGCTCTTCTTCAGTACTTACAGGGCACATGGCAAGTAAATGAGAAGCATGTCTCAAGATACATCGTGTAAAACTTTTCACAGATGAGCAAAGAGAGACAACACGGAGCGCAACAGCTGTGATTTGTAGATATGTGGCAAGGCATGAGAAAAGAACAAAAGCCTGAAGCAAAATCAAAGTACTCTAAAAAAGCAATCAGTTTTGAGTCTCCTTAACTTCAACTCCATCCAAGAAACTAAGGAGTATGTCTAAAGATAAGTCATTCTACAGTCATGTTCTTCAGTTTGTAGAGGACGAGGGTTATGCGGACATCTCAGGATATACTAATGCAATATAATCTTGTATGCCCAACATATGCATCACCAAATGCACCCCAAGACCCAACCAAATTCCCATTCTGCTTTCATGAAAACTTCTCAATAATGTTGAATTGGGTCCAGACACAGATGAGGTAGGGAAGCATGCTGTTCTTTAGGCAGTAAACAAGCTTGTGAATACTTGTGAGTGAGCATTATCAAAAGCTGGACAAGAGGAAGTCAAAATGGCCAAGGGGAATGAAGGAAACTGTGGAAAAGAATCTTGGAAAATTAAGCACTGGTGGTTTTGGCTAGGCAAGGCTGAACAGAGAGACTTCAGACTCAAGAATTGGGAATAAAAAACATTGCTAACAGTGAAGATAAACAGAAAGAATGAAACCTAGGAAGAAAAAGACTGGATACAACTGAGAAGCAATTTTCTGCTTGGGCCACATTAATCTGCAGGGAGTGTATGGGTTTATTCTCTTAAAACTAGCAGAGATGCTTAGTTCAAATTCTTAAAATACAGAAGCCACAGAATATAGGTGTTTGTTGAAGTAATATGTTTTATCTGTCTTGAATGACTGCTTGTGCTTGTGAAGAGGTTGAGAGCACTTCAAGGATGGACTGGGACTTCAGTTGTAATCAGAGGAGTGAGATCTGCAATAAAAAAAAAAGACAATAAAAGATATGAATTCGATGCATGGCATATATAGTACAGTTCTATCAGCTGTATTGGGCTGACTTCCAGGCTAATTCTGGGGGCAAATAAAGAAAAAATAATGTTTCATCCAAATAGCTCCAGAGGCCACAGTAGCACCCAGTGAGGCAGCTGGGAGGGGAAACTCCCAGCATGCGTGGAGCTCCAGTCCGTGCGCTTCTCAAGGGGATTCTGGGACTGCTGATCTGGAGGAGACTGGGGTGAGAGGGTAGAGGGCTTTGGCAATGTGAAACAGGGTTGGAGGGCGAGGAGAGAGGGAGAAAGGCCTGTTGTGAATTGGGAGGCATGGGGTAGACCCTCAATGGTTATGCAGAGACTACCTCCAACTTTCATCAGAGGGCACTGTAACACTGCCCCTCAGCTTCCAGGCCCCCTGGTGTCAAAACGAGTGTTGAAAAGCAGACTGCACGCTTACGCTGCAGCATAATAGTTTTAATGCTTAGAAATTAAGCCGAACCAGTTTGTAATTGGAGACTAAACAGTCTCCTAACAAGGTTTTCAATTTCTTAACTACAATTTCACCTAGCAGCTGCAAATGCTTCTGGGCACACTGGCACCCGTATCACGCAGAGGGACTGAACAACCCTCAGTGAATTGCTCCTGGTACAAAATGCTGTCAGGGAACATACAATGAGGCCTCGGCTGTCCTTTTGTTGTTGTTGCTAACAGCGACTTGGAAGAGTTGCTGGGTGCCCTACATAACCTGCAGGCAGGCTGGACCCTCCTGCATGCTGCTTTATGCTGTAGCCTGCCCTTTGCATTTTTATTCGGCAGCACATGCTCCTGATTAAAGATTCACGGGAAGCTGCTTTCCCATTCTGCCAAAGCCTTTGTAGTTTCAAAAGTGTTTCCATTCTCTGCTGGAATGAAAACAAGAACTGTGCGGTTTTCTTGTTTGTTTGTTTGTTTGTTTGTTTGTTTTTGTGAAGAGCCAGGGAGAATCCTTCCAGAAAAGCCTGGTTTTCACAGCCTTTGGCCATCTGGAGTGATTCTGGATCATCACAGTGTACTCCCAGCTGTCTTCTCCTATCCAAGACAAGTGCTACAACCAGTGTACCAGGGTCACATAAGATTTAATGATCGTTTACTTATACACCATTTCCACTTTCCAGGCACTGATATTTTCTGAAGGAAACTCTTCAGAAGAGTGTTGTCAGCACGGGATCCCTTTGTATCCAGTGGAGATCAACGTATCAGGAGAGTGGTTAATCACAACTATCTTGGGATGAGCTTAACTGCTCTCCAGAAGTACCCATTACTCTCAAATGACCCACCAGAGAGTGCAGAAAGTTCATTTTAGACACCTAGAGTGAGGCAAGATGAACACAGCCATCTGAGGTGTGGCTGTGTCACAGAGGATGGGCATGCACTGTCCCCCTGGCCTTCTCAGAGGGGTACCTGCCCACCAGGCTGCTGCCTGCACTAGAGAGCTCTTTTCCTTCTTCTACCCTTTCCTGCCTCCTTTGGCAGAGCAGATCAGCTGCACACATTCCTGGCAAAAAACTGGAGCCTCAGGAGAAAAACTTTGGATCAAAACTCCTTCTGCCAATTTGTCATGGTCCAAAAAGAACAGCTTCATTTTTCAAACCACAATTTTCTTAAATAGAAAGGGATACAGGAGTGTTTGCAAATAGCAACACCATGAAGAAAGATGATCTTCAAGACATGCAAGTATAATCTGGCCTGAAAATCTTGATCTTTTGGGTTAAGAGAATCAAAATTATCCAAAGAGGTTTATACTGGGTATTCAAAAATCCAGGCACCTCAAATCACTAGACATATAAAAGTCTTGTTCCTGAAATAGATGGCTCTAGAGATTTGCTTATCACCCTCATCGTTCGTGCTTTCCTTATAAACAGAAGAGTATTTACTTACTCTGTTCCAGTTGGGATTCTAATAATATGATACTGTACCTTCAAAATCAGCAAAAATAAAAAGATCATCATTTTTGAGGAATTTTTTCCAGTGCAGCTCCCTGTGTGTCAGGAATGTATTCCAGCCAACACCTGGGCTCATGTAACAGTTGCAGGCAGAAGAAAAACTCCCCGTGATAGATGGCTTGTCCCACTGCAGGGTATCATTTCTGCCTGTTGTGCAAAAATATACAAATAATTAAAACCGATCTCCAGTGAAACCAGTAGCGTCACATGCAGGACAAATCTGTCTCAGTCTCTCAGCTTTCAGCACTTTTCTCCAGCTTGACAAAACTTCCGTGTCTGCACGTTTCTCCCTGAAGCACTCTGACTTACCGTACACGAGCTGCTTTGGGTCTGTAGTAAAGCTAAGGCTGAGGGACATCCTGTGGATTACATCAGGGTCTTGATCCAGAGCAGACAAGATGACCTGTCTGTGGCCGGCTGGCCATTCCAGAAGGCCATCATTCTGACTGCTGCAGAGATGGAAAGTGATCCCCATGTAGTTCACGTAAGGCGATGAATTTCTCCCATGAGGATACAGCTGCAAAGCAAAGGCATAGCCTTCTGAACTGTAAAACACGGGGCTCGTGATGTAGTCGCCTTTTGATGTCCTGTTAAAAAGGGATGTAAAGTTCCTGATGTGCCAGATGTTGGTGGGGCAGTTCGTCTCCGTCAGGCTGGTGTCGTCGATGGCAATCCCACCTGCAGAGGTGGCTGGATCTCCTCTGATGCCCTGAAACCCGTAGCGGAATTTGGTTTGGACACTGAAGGGAATGTTGGCCAATTTCCAGTGATGTTCTCCATCGGCTGGAGGGGAAAATAAATACATGTGAGAAAGGAAAGTCCAGGGCATGGCCCTAAATCAAACTGTGTCTTCCTCAAGCTCCCCGTGATCTGTTTGGATGGTAAGTGATGCCCGGCACCCACACTAATGCAGGAATTGTCTTAAGGACTCTGCCTCTGGGCTACATTTTGTGTTCATGGGCACTAAATCTGGAGTTACTCAACTGAAGCAAATAAAAGTTGGATTTACATTGGGCACTTGAGCAAGCTTTCATATGATAAACCGTGCCAGCATTGTCTTGCATCAATGTTTGCCAGCACACAACAAGCACTTCCACTTACCTGTAATAGTGTATAGCTTTTCCATCCTCCTAACATTTCCAGTTCCATCATCTTTCTTCACCCAGATAACTAGTTTATCCTGTGGGCTTCCATTTAACCTGTAGAAAAACTGAAGGCATTTTTCTTTCCTCCTGGGATAAAGGATGCGCGATTCCAGAAGAGCTGCCTGACCAGCGTGTCCCAGTTTTGTATCGAAGCGCATGAAATATCCTCTATCTGGTAAGCATAAAAAAGTGTTGTGAAAAAACTTTTTGATCCATTCAGTAATGAAATGAGTGTTAAATAAACTTTAGTGCAGTTTCCAATCGCCAGAGCTAGAAAGTTATTTTCAAAGAAAAAAAAAAAAAACTAAACGAATTCTCCCTACATTGCAAATCAGTATTAAAATGAAAATGCGTTGAAATATGACTTGCAAAGTAGTTTGGTTGATTAGATAGGGTGCAAGTTTGGTTCTGCTCTTTAGAAATTAAGTGCTAACCATACATACGCAAGTCCTGTCAACGTGCAAATGTAAGTGAATGCACTCGGCCAGGGATTTTTTGGAAGACAAACTAGGAATGCATTGGAAGGGTCCTGTCAGGCCAAGGGCTTCATTCTGTGGCTTTCCTGGAACCCATGCCTGGTTAGCCCTCTATTGATAGATCAGACTCCCCCATAAAAGTATCTAAAGCCTTATTTGCCTTCTATGGGTAAAGAACTGATAGTAATTATTTCCTCTCTTTCATATTTAGTCTGCTGTTCTGTATGTGGGCCAGAGCAGCACCTCGTCCGACTCACTGATCTGTCTGGTTACAAAGTTTGGCCGCCTCTGGATCAGTCCTAGTCCATATATTGCAATTTTAATCAGCTTCTTGAACGTGCCTGAGCAGCTCTGGGCATCAGCTTCACCTAACAGCCTCTACACGTTCCCTCCCTACAGGGCATGCATTTTCCAGCTGCATCACTCTGGGCATTTCCAAGTACCCTGGGGCTGCATGTGTGGGTTTGCAGTTTTCCATCCAGGAGCCGAGCGATGCAAGCAGCAGAGACCACATAGAGAAAACTCCGGAGTTGCTGCCTGATGCTGCTGTGAGCTCCAGTGCTGATCCCAGCTGTGTGCCTGTGCCTAGATCAGATCCCACCAGCACTGCTGGCCTTCTGCACTCAGTTCCCCTACAAATACCCAAGCAAGCTCCCCCTTTCTCACCAACTGTGACCCGTCTATTCTCAGGAAACTTGTGAGGCAGACCACTTAGGCTCTAAACCTTCTTTCTTTTGCCTTCCCCCTGCTCGAAGCCAGGCAGTTAGCTGTCTGTCAGCAGCCACGAGCGGCAGGAAGCTGCTGTCAGCTCCTCTGCCACATGCTCCATCACACAGCCCGCACACTGTCAGCAAACCGCAAGCAGCAGCCCAGCGAGCAACAGCCAGCCAGACTCGTTTCTCTAGAAAGAAGAAATTTCTCTTTCCTTGCCAGCAAGCTGATTCGTTTTGCACAGTGGGTCTTCCAAGTGCTGGTTTTTGCATTCAGCCTTACAGCAGCTGCACGTCTGCCCTCTCGCCCACGCTGACACAAACCCACACGTGGGATGAGAGCAGCTGCATCCCTTCACCCAGCCTGCTACCCACCTGCTTTCTCTCTCACTGAGCAAAATTTCCTATAGCCACCAAATCTACAGGCTGTAGCCAAACACAGCATTTGGCAACAAAAATGATCCGTGACCTCCCAGAGCCATCTCTCGCTGTCTTCTTCCTTGGAACAAGTCCCACAGAAATGACTTTCACTTCTTTCCGTTTTTTTTTTCCTCTTGAACCATGAGGGACTTTCGTGAGCAACCACAACTTGCATTTTGGGAAGCAGATGTGCCTAACTGTGACCGCTTGTACCCAGACCAGCTAGGCTCATGCCTGTGACTTTCATAAGAAGCTTTTTTGCTAGAGGATTTTGGGGACTGTCTAAGTGTTACATCTCTGCAGTGTCTAATTTTTCCCCCTCTGCCTTTGAAAACAACAGACCCCTGCACAATTCCTGTATCCTGACAGCAAGCAGAGCTCAATACGCTCATCTTTGTTCAATATATGTTTAAGTGAGTGCAGTCAGAGCCAAAGCCCTGATCAAAAGGACCCCATACAACACTGTCCTCGGAAGAGGGGTAATCACTTCTGGGTTGTTTCTCAGGTAATTCTTCGGCCTCTCCGTGTGGTGCAGCTTGAGCAGGCTTGGAGCAAGCAGCAGCTCCACCTTCCTGATGCAGCGCTGCATCACACAGCACACCTCCCTTGGAGAAGTCTCCTGGGGATGTTTTTTCCTGCTCCGCGACACACTGCTGAAAGTCAGCTTCCTACTTTGACCATCCTGGACTGGTTTCAATATCGGAATTTGTTTATAAACAAGGTCTGTGTTTTGTGATATTTGCCTATGCACAGACTTCTGCAAAGATGCCTGAAGTGAACTCCTGTACAAAGGGGAAGTGTTTCTTAGCTTCAGTTTAAAAATAATAATAATAATCTCAAAATACTGTAATATATGCATAAAAGGAGGAGAGTCTCATCTGACTTAATTCTGTGGAGTTTCACCGAAGTCAGCTGTAGCAAACTGGTGAGAATCCCTGAGTTTCTATAGAACTGCTACGAATTTGCAGCAGCTAAATCTCAAACTCTCATTTCTTCATGATGTTACAATGTAGAGAAAAGATTTAAGGAAGGGTTAAACATATCATATGAAAATTATTAGTCTTCCTATCTGAAAATTCAGGGGTCATGTTTAGTATCATACATATAGTGATTAACATTAATAGTATGGTATTTCTAAACACTTAATTACCTCTGTCCATCTCACATCTTATTTTCACATCTTACCTTTTCACATCTTTTAAAAGCATGGTGAATTCTAATGACAATCTAAAATATACATTTGTTACCTGCACAGTTTCCCAACAAAGTATGGTCTTCTTCTCCTGATTTGCCCAATGTGTGATCCCAATCAGCGTCATCTTTTCCACTTTGCACCATCCCACAGATATTGATGTATTCAAAGGAGCACTGGTCCAAGAAGGTGAGGCTTGAAGCTGCCAGGAACAGAGAAACATATGTTTTGTTCATTAATACCAAAAAAGCCTTGTCCTGTTAGCTCCATTCCAGAGTGCTTATGTGCTGCACTTAAATTCATGAAATATGTTGTTAATACAACTGAAAACTACACAGACTTTCACATCTACCACTCTGTTACCACAAGTAAATTATGCTTTCCCCTAAAACAAGCATGTTATCTCTTTTTCCCACTCTAAGCTGGATATTTCCTTGCATGAACCACCTTGACCTCTGCATGCCAGTTCTTCCTTTCAGATATTTATCATTTTCTCTAAGCCTGTTGGGACTAGGTTCTCTGTCCTGTTTCTCACTTCAGGGTGTAAATCAGAAGTAGTTCTGCTGAAGCTAGTGGAAATGTTCAGGTATATGTTAACAGTGAGTCAGTACAAAATCTGGAATGCTTACTTTCATGCTTTGCCAGTGAAGCTGGAGACATGATTAACCCAATTCATGCTTCTGAACATCACACAGGGAGAAAAAGGAACTTGAAGTACCCTGATTTCAGAAGCCCTAATTCCAGACTCTCATTGCTTGAAGATTTTATCATCAACAACAAGAGATCATCGTCCATGTTACTATTACAGGTAATCTTACGGGAATGCCTGGTTGAACAAAATCTATTAAAAGACTCTTGATTCACTCAAATGGTGTTCTGTAATGAAATTTTGAAATAATTTTGAAATAATGAAATTTTCATTATGCTGCATAAGAACTATAGCTTCTTTTAGCACTGTGAAAGGATCCCAAGAGGGAAGTGTTCTTGTTCCTCTCCTGCGACTCCATCCACATTATCATGAATCTTGAGAAAGGGTTTTCAAGTCTATGTGTGAGAAGATGAACTTACTGCAGTTGTACATGCGATTCAGCTTCAGTAAGTCAATCCTGCTCAGGTCCAACCTCTGCCCAATAATCTCATTAAACTCAGGAATTTTTGTTGTAATGGAAGGGACGTTGCTGTTGATGTTGAAAGAATATGGTCCATAGTGCAGGACTGACTCATAATCATACGGGGTATTGAGATCATCAAGGAAACTATCATTGTGTTTGTCAAAGGCATATGCAAAACCTAGACAAAAACATATGCACATGATTAGGCAAGACCAGAAATAAAACTTACCACATAACGCCATTTCAAAATGCTTTACCCACGGCTAAATAATGGTCCAGTTGTCAGCAATTGGGCGGTCATTCTCAACCAGAGATGTCTGAAATCAGCATTTTGAAAAAGGGGCATGCATCTACAGATAATTCTCGAGCGTGTCAGACCTGCATAGTACCTTCAATAATTTCGTCCCACCATATCTGAACATAGTCGTCACGATCCGTCCGGGATTGCTCGTGGTAGAATCCCAAGGCATGCAGGAGCTCATGTTCCACTATAGCTTTATAGTCACACCTCTCCCCTATAGACACCGTCTGACCCCTCTGAAGATCCCCCACATAAGACCAGCACCTGTAAGGCAAAGACTGAGATACTGCACCCATTTTGCATAATACCTTCTATGATTTGTATTTATATTGAATAGAGCTGTTAAACTACATGGGATTTCTAGACAGTAGCTGTTGGCCCCAGCTTCCTGATGTCCCACCCAGTGAGCAGGGAGATCCCCCACCTAACTTCAGACTCTCACAGTGCTGGCAGGTGCTGCTGAGTTAGCTTCCCTGGCACCTTTACAGTCCCTGGCTGGTTACAGGCATTTGGGATGGAAGCTGTCACACCTATTTTAGACTTCTATTTTAGGCGAGAAGGTTTATGGCTTGGAACAGTCGCCTCCTCCCCAACGAGTGCCAAGACAGCCTGCAGTGAGCTGCAGAGCCTGGGAGGTGCTGGGTTCAATGTTTGGTCAAGTTCAGCCCCTGAAAGAAAGGAGACATCCCCTGCCCCTGCCCCTAACAAACACCAGGAGAAACTTCATTGTTTTCCTGAAAGAATTCCAAGAAAGGGGTTCAATTCAGTAGCCAGGATGTGAATGGAAATAAAATATTACTATAAAATAATATATTAAATATATATTAGATATATCATTATATAATATATATTTAATACATATAATTTATATATTATTTATATATATTTGTATTGTATATATACATATATATTATCAAATATTATATTAAGAGAACATCAAATGCAGATAGCACCTTTGCCTGGTTAGTCTGTCTGCATTGGCTTCAGCATACCACAAATAAGCTCTGGGCCAGAAATGTGATTCAGGTATTTATGCCCTGTGTAATAGCCAGAATGAAAGGAAAGTCTCCTCATTGGAAGAAAATCAGATGGTACGAGCCAGGCCGTTAATACAAAATTACCCGTCCAGCTTCTCAAATTTCAAGTAAGTCTGCTCCCCTTCGTAGGGCTTGAAATCAATGCAGGACTTCAGCCTGAACATGTCTAATGCCTGCAGGACAACACCTTTAGCATTCAGATCTGAAAGATACAGCAGAGGATAACAGTAGAAGTTGTACTTCTTTTATAAAAGTATAAATAGCTATAATTCTAAATACGAACAAGCATGCATTAGAAATCTGAACATGTATAAAAATATCTACTAAAAATATAAAAATATCAAAGAGCAGGAGGCTGTTAGCAGAATTCCCCAATTAGCGTAATTTTGTAAGATCCCATAGGGAAAGATAATAATTTTATTATCTTTATTAGATAAACTCAGAGAGCTGGAAAACAAACAAACAAAAAATATGCAGGCTTTTGGACATCTGAGGCATTGCTTGGGTTTTTCTAGGTACTTCTAGTGCACGTCATTGTATTATCTGAGCTGTCAAGTATTGTAAACTTCGAACTTGGGACTGGCAAACACAGGAGAGATCTATAGGATTTTAACACTGTTTTACTATTAGTTTTATACCTGAAGTGTAAAAAACTTTTAAATAATACCTAAAGTTAGATGAAAACAAAAAGGGAAAATTCTCTGAATGTTTTCATTTATAAAATATCTGCATTTCCCTGGACTGGGACTGGAGCTGGGACTGCTACAAAGAGATAAGGCATGAAGGGTACAGTAGATCAAGACACGTGTCCTTGTGATTAGGATTTCCTGACTCCATTATCTGGAGACCCCAGCCAGATACACCGATATTAGTTAAATTGGCTGCTCAATTAGCATCAGGCTCATTACTGGGATTGTCACATCAACAACAAGATGTGCTGGAGCAGAGTTACATTGCTCAGTCTGGCCAAGAGTAACATAACATTAACAGGGCATAATTCAGTAGCAAATGAAACAAAAGCAGCCCAGAGAGCTGTACAAAACCAGAGTACATATAATGGAAGCCATACAACCCTACCACAATAAAAAGACTTATTACCCAGGCTGTCAGCCAGGATGTAGGGGATGGGAAATTTCCATCTGTAGGAGTTGTTTCTTAGAGCATTCCTCTCCAGCTGTGGATGATATTAACACACTGGTGTTAACATTTCAGCCCAGCTCACACTCTTACTGGAGTTAGTTTAGATCAGCAATGCTTACCGGTAAGATAATATCACCCTCAAAAAGCTGCCTTCCTGTTTCTGAAAGGAGATAAACAAGCATTTTGGTTAAAGCAACATATCAAGGACTGCAGTATGTTGTGTTCTTTTTCAAAGACCACACAATTTATCATGAGGCTGCCTCATCAGCCAACCCATGTCTCCATAAACAGCAACCACCCAGAAACAGGCAACAAAGAGCCAACGCCACCCTACAGCATGCTCATCCGCCACCTGCAATGAAGGAGGATTTGGGGTTGAATGAAGATTTCCATAACAATTTCATATCACCTGCCCAGAGGAGATTTTTGCTCTTTTTCCTTGGCTTGTATCCTGAACCCATCATGGACTTCAGAACATTGTGGATATTTAGGTAAAATGGGATTTGTCCAGAAGTTAGGCATCTAGTCGCCTAATGACTTGGCTAACCTAGACTAATCATCTGGGATCCTCCTATGATCACAGGAGAAAGACAAGGATTCTGGAGAGGGAAGGGGTTCATCCTCGTTTTTCAAAGTCCTGAGCCTGAACTAAGCTCAGATTCAAGCAATTCAATCTAAATGCCTACCCTGGGTATGTGCTATATGTCTCAGACCCACATGCAGCTATCCACCTGCAGAAGGAGACTTCCCCTTCTAGAGGTGCCACAGGAGATGGATTTGAACTGGCATCAGGCACCTGTGATTTAAGCAGCTTATCCACATCTGCAGCTTATCCACATCTTCCATGCTTTAAAAGCACAGCACTTGTGACTCTTATTTTATACTTTGGGTTTTTTTAAGGTGCCAAATTCCCTGTCCAAACATGGGTCCAAGCTGCAGCCACTGTATGGTCCTGTGAGTGTAAAATTAATTAATGTCCTTGTATAGGCACAATCCCAGCACAGACAGTTCATCCATAACCTATTTCTATAACCTTTAGTTACAGAAATATCCTATTTTCTTCACATATATAAAAAGAGAAGAAAAAAATAATCTAGTCCCATGTGCTTTGTTCTACCAGCAAAATCAGAGGAAAGCTACCCCAGAGCATAAAGCAGATAACAATCCATGGCAGGAAATGAAAACTCTCTCAAGGCAACAGCGCTGAAGCCCTGTGGTAGGGCTGAAGGTACTTTAGATTTGTATCTTGGCCATTGGTGGTGTGAAACCCAGCAGCTCACTTAGGATGAGTGCACATCAACAAAACAGAGGTGGAATTAGAGCCACTGCCGAGGTTTTTCTGGTGGTGGTATTGCAGAAGAGTGCAGGGGTTGATGCAGGTTTGGTACAGCACAGAGGCTGCTGAGCCTTGCCCAAGAGCTGTTGAGTGTATTTCCAAATTTGAGAGTAAGGTATTGGGCTTCCTACAAAATTAGCCTTATGGACATTTCCCAGCCTTAGTGATATGGTTTAGTAGAGGGGTTTAGCTAGTGTTAGGTTGGAGGTTGGACTAGGTGATCTTGGAGGTCTCTTCCAACCTACATGTAGATGATTCTGTGATTCCCTTTCCTATACCAACCTTTCTGGACATTTCTGTCCTCTGCCCCATGCCCTGCTCCTGCCTTGCCAGCTTCTCCTACTGCTATCAGACTACACAAGGGAGGTGTCCCCCCGTCTCCCCAAAAAGAGCTGGGGGTCATCCCACACATTTTTAACCGCCCTGCAGCACTTACACCTTGGGGACTTTGCTCACATAAGAGGGGTCTTTCAGATCCCTGACATCTGCCAGACTTGTAGTCATACAAAGGCTAGCTCAGATCTCTGTAAAAATTCAGCACTCTGCTTACTTACTCTCCTCACTTACCTGAGTTTATTTCTGGGATGTCCTTTCTAAGCTTCCCTCCGTCAACAACATACACTGTCAAAAATAAAATAAAATAAAATAAATCCCTAAATTAGTCACTAAATGACATGAATTGGTGTAAATCCCCACTTGATGACCGATAATTTTCCACTAACATAAAAATATTGTGTCCTTACCTCTGTCATCAACAGAGTTTTGGATCTGAAACATAGAAAGCACAGCTTCAAAACCACAGACAAATGCAGTGAAATCTCACCCTGATCACGAGCCAGAAAACAGAGAAGATGGGAATACCGTAAAGGCAAAGGAGCAGGTAGCCAGTGCTGTGAAACAACATAACCTCCAGGGATCCATTTCAGAAGACAATCTGGTGCTGCTGGCCCATGTAGATATAGTGTCCTGGGGAGGATTAACCTTCAGAAGAACTGATAAGCCATCAGAAAAGATGAACTTTGAAAGGAAGAGCAGATTTTTATCTTATATATAGCCATAAGCAAAAACTGATAAGCAATCTGCTTCCCCATAACAATTACTCTTAGCACATTAACCCTTGTGGCATTCAGGAGATACCAAACTCTTTAGTATTTCTGTGACTTCTTCAGAAACAATCTCACTTTTTTTTTTCTTTTTTTTTTTCTGCTTTACAAACTATCCTGGCCCCATCCTGACATGAGGCCAACAAAGCAGCTGAGAACAGAAGCAACCCTAAGAGGCTTAGGGTTTGCATTTTGAATGAATAATTCACTTTAACAAAATGGTTTGGTTGTTGGTGGTTTGTTGTTTTTTTTTTTTTATTTTCCTGAAAACATCTTGATGCAAACACTAACATAAACGCACATAGCACTAATATACATAATTTTAGGGGTAAAACATCATCTTTAATTTAAAAAAAAAAATGTGTTATTTTTGTAATCAACAGAACATTGGCCATAGAGTTCAAACAAAGCATCCTAGTTTGGGTTTCCTCAGGAGACCTCAAAGGCTTTCTCCTTCAGGACAGAGGTGCCACGAGGGATCCTGGCTTGGTCCCACTGACATGCCTATGAAGCTAACTGCTCCCAGTGCTTTGCGTGGGGATCCCACCCAGGGATCCCACCAAGTGCTTTCCCTGTGGACACAAGCCACACAAGCCATGGTAAAGCAGGACAGGATATGGATTTACTCATGCAAAAACATTTCAACAGGTTAATACTGTAGCTAGGTCTTAGTGAAAAAAATAAATGCAAATAGAAGCATGTGATAGTAATACTTGGTGAGCGGTACTTGCATTTATATCCCCCAGAAGACAGGGGTTTCATTCTGACAAGAGCAGATGCCGGTGGCTTATTCCTTGTAGTTTTAGAGCTATTTGTTGAGAATTAACTTTATTCTACTTCCATCACAGCATCAGTCGTGATCTGGTTGGTTACTGTGGTCTCAACGGGGAAGGCTCTTTACAAACCCAAAGTCTATAGGAAGTCTGTGCTCTACAGAGCTTTACACAACTTGCTTGTTAGAAAAACAAAAACAAATAAATAAATAAAAATACAAAACAAAGCAGGTTTTCAGGACCTAAAGACTTCTGGGAGCTTGAGAGAAGTTCAGGGTAAAGGGAGCACAGCATGGTCCCATCCCCTAAACTCCTCACATCACTCCCAGAGACTCTACTTGGCATATGGATTTTGGACCCTGGCACAGGGACTCCTCCTTATGTTTACCCCTTTCCTTCATATGCTTTAGTTTAAGCTTTTAAAAGAAATACCTCCTTATCCTGAACTGCCTTCCCCCTACCACGTGCCTGTTCACTTATGATTAAAGCTATACCATGGAGAAAATGAAGATGGGTTTCAGTGTCCTCTGAGAGTAAAATGTCAGAACAGCACCTACACTGTTTGTGTCACCAAACACAGCTCCTCTGGGCCAAAATTCAAATACTGAAGACTGGTACTGATGCCAGGTAAGGGAATATCTGCCACATTTACATTCCTGCACCTGTGCTGCTCTGAAGAGGAGCAGCACCAAGATCTGCCCCCCGCCACCAGCTCTATAAAACTCCTCTTCACAGACGTGATGCTCAGGGAACAGCATCTGCCATCCTATGCTGAGCATCGGCACAGCAGCCTGCGTGTCCACCACCCGTCGTGCAGGATGGAAGCTTCCCACTCTCAGCAGCAATTTAATGCCACTTCATATGATATCGCCGTTACGCTCGTCATCACACTTCAGGCTTTTGCTGGCATGTGGATCAATGCTTTCATTGTGGCTGTGTCTTGCCTTACCTGGGTTAAAAAGAAAAGCTTTAACTCCAGTGAGAAGATCTTGCTGTTTCTGGGATGTTCCAGGTTTTGGTTTTTGTGTGTGACATGGGCATATACCATTACTTCCATGATTTTTCACTGGCAAATTTATATCAGTGGGGTAACCCCAATATTTTCACCTCTTCTGTGCTTTTCTAATTCTTCCAACTTGTGGGCTTCTGCCTGCCTGTATGCTTTTTATTGTGTAAAAATTGCAAACTTCAGACACATCTTCTTCATCTACCTGAAAGTAAAAATTGACAGGATTGTGCCATGGCTGCTCTTGGGTTCAGTGGTTTTGTCCCTGGTCATGTGTGGCCCCATCTTAAACATTACCGATGAACTCAGGGGTAGCAACCTCAGTTCCACCTCCCCAGGATATGTCACAAAAGTGAATGAGGAAATAAGCAAACAATATTCCCCTATTTTGTATATCTGCGGCTTTGGGTTTTCTGTAGCATTCATAATAGTCATCTTCTCTGCCTTTCTCCTCCTCTTTTCTCTCTGGAGACACAAGCACAAGATGCAGACAAGCTCAGCAAAGGACCTCAGCATGGACGCCCACATCAAAGCCATGAAATCTCTGCTGTCCTTCTTCATCATCTACGGCATCAACTTCACATCTTTGATCTTGACAATGATTTATACCAGTCGGGAGAAAAATCCTATGACGTTTCTCTTTTTAGTACTCCAGTACGCTTTTCCGTCTGTTCATTCCCTTATCCTGATTTTCAGCAGCCCCAAACTGGAAAAGATAGTGCTGAGGATTCTGCCCTGTGTGAAGCACAAGCTTTGCATATGCTAGGAAGTGTAATAAAGGATGGAGCCGGGGAAAAATTCTCACTTTTTCTGCTTAAAACCAAGTCCCTCAATCTTTAATGCAGTTCTCCAGCCAGTGCAGGTGATGCTGATGTGCTATCTTCTCTAACTAAATTAAAAACATTTCATTGAAATTCTTTGAATTAAATCATTACGAGGTAAATAAATTATTGTTGTCATTTCATTTAACTAATTCTTTTAGTTAAATTACTGTCAAAAAAAATAATTTAGATTTGGTCTATGGACTAGCTGTGAAAGGGGGACAACAGTATAAGAGTACTGTGTACCTAAAAATGCTTCTGTATTTGCTGACTGAAACTACTTAGCTACACTTATTCGTACGCATTTTGTTTTACCAATCATTTCTGCTGTGGCTGTGAACTCTGTAATATTATCAGTTGTACAATTATCATGCACTGTGTGTGAATATGCAAATCGCTCTTATTTAGAAGAGCTGCGAGGGAAAAACAGTGGCAGCGAGAGGTGAGGAGTGATGAGAGAGGAGCAGCCCTGGGACTCCAGGTCAGTGCAGCAGGAGGGCAAGAGGTGCTGCAGTCATGGGGCAGAAGTTCCCCTGTAGTCTGTAGAGGACCAAATAGGAGCAGATCTCCGCGCTGTGGCCCCTGGAGGGCTAGGAGGAGGAAGAAGTGGCAGAGATGATCTGTTATGGGCTGAGCACAACCGTCATGCCCCATCCTCTCTGCCACTTGGAGGGGAGAGGTCTGAAGATTTGGGACTGAAGGAGTAAAGATGAGCCTGGGAAAAAGGGCAATGTGGGGGAAGATGTTTTAGTTTTGTCCGTTTCTCACTATCCTGTTCTAATAAATTAAGCTAATTTTCCCAAGGTCTTTTTTTTTTTTTTTTTTTTTTTTTTTTTTTTTGTCCTTGATGGCGATTAGTAAGCGATCTCCCTGCCATCCATGAGCTTTTCCATCTCATTTTCTTCCCCCAGCCTGTTGAGAAGGGGGAGTGGGAGAGCAGCTAAGGGGGGTCTACCAGCCAGTGAAGGCCAACCCATCACAGCAGATTAGCTCAATGCGGAATAGGTGCAGCACAAGCAGAATGCTTTTCATGATGTTACACCTCAGGTGTTACACCTCAGGTGTAACATTATCCCAGCCGGACATGGATTCACTCAATAAGTAATCAAGCTTTCCCTCTGCTATATTTGCAAGGAGAACCTTTCATGTATTCCTACTAGCAGAAAGCTTTTCAAACATCTTCCTCAGATAAAGGAGGTGTGGTCATCCTGCAGGACAGCAGTGTGAAGAGCTCACTGATTTCTATGAGCTCTCTATTAGAAATTGGTCCAGAGGAGATGCTCTCGTCAGAGAACACAAATGGTCTCAAGACAATAATATGAAAACATGAAATGAAGGACAAAAGCTTTGTTTGTAAGCTCTTTATTTTAAGAGTTGCTTCTTCTATGGGCAAAGAACATTCCCGTCCCTCTTAATCTCCACCCCCACAACAAGGAAAGGAGAAGACATTAATAAGAAAGGGTTTTTTTTGTTTGTTTGCTTTATTTTGTTTTACCAACCATTAGCTTTCATTCTTTTCTGGCTTCTCCTGAACTAGTAAGGCAAAAATTACATTGATCTTGTTCTGCTACAAACAAAGAAAGGGCCTGAGGCATCTGATCCAAATTAGCCAGTCAGAGCTCATGGCCTTTAGCTGTTTGCCTTTAGCTGCAATTGAACTTCTCAAATCAGATGCCAAACCCCACTGAGTCCAGTTCCACAACAGGACACACTGCACCACCCACATCCCCCAAGACAGGTGGGCCTTAAATGTCATCTGGACACATCTCCCCACCTAAAGGCCTTTCAAGGACAGGCACCACCATACCTCCCTTCTTTCCCTCATGTTGCTCACAAAGTTGATCCTTTAACATGAAGTCCCAATCACTTTCACAAAAAGGCCACAGAGTGTCCTTACTCCCTACAGCCCATGGCACATCGCCCCTCAAAAGATTGCATACCACAAGGCTCAGCTCCAGCAAGCCACGCTGAAGACACCTCCTTCCATCCTTAAAAGTCTCAAAAGGAGAGGGAATGCAGACACACAGGTGTCAGAGGTCAGTATGAATGGCTGCCCAGTGCTGGCATGAAAAACTGCCTTGGATCAAATTCAAAATATTTTTTTTTCCCAATCAAGAAGTAAAACAATTAAAAAATGCTTTTACCACTTTTTGATAAGAGTAAGGGATGAAAGAGGGATAGCTCAGGAGTGGTTCCATGGATTCCTGTGAACACAGATATAAAAATGGCTGGGGGCACTGCTAAAAATAAGGCAGTGCTCTAACTGTCTTGGCAGTCACAAATGGCTGAAACCAGTAACGAGGGAGCACGTATTCCCTCCTGCTGGACTAAGGATGGTAGATATAGGCTGTTAAGTTCATGTCTACTGAAAGGTCAACACCAGAGTTCCCTGCAACCAGAAGAAGCAACTAGGTCCCACTGCCAAAGAAAAGAGAGAGGCAACACGAGAGACTATGAGCCCCTGAAAGAACCTCAGGCTGACTCAGGAACAGAAGCAAACAAGCAAAGGGCATGGACATCACTACAGTGAGCAGAACCACAGTCTCAGTTGCTTTCCTCAGTCAAATAGGAACAAAAAGATTTCCCTCCCAGGCAATATGGGTAGATACTGCCATTTCTATGACTATATCTCTATTTACAGTATTAGTCTATCATACACCTTCTGTAGTTTTCTGGTATTTGAGGTCTGATACATATAGACACACACATGGACAGAAGCTCTCATTCCTGCTTCCTAAGAACATCTTGATGGAAACACTTAGATAAACACTTAGATTTTATATATGTGATTTTTGGGGTAAAACATCATCTTTAATTTAAAAAGTTGTGTTATTTTTGTAATCAACAGAACATTGGCCATAGAGTTCAAACAAAGCATCCTAGTTTGGGTTTCCTCAGGAGACCTCAAAGGCTTTGTCCGTCAGGACAGGGGTACCATGAGAGGTCCAGGCTTGGTCCCACTGTCGTGCCTATGAAGCTAACTGCTCCCAGTGCTTTGAGTGGGGATCCCACCCAGAACTTTCTCTGTGGACACAAGCCACACAGGCCAGGGAGAAGCAGGACAGGATATGGATTTACTCATGCAAAAACATTTCAACAGGTTAAAAATGTAGCTAGGTCTTAGTGAAAAAAATATAATGCAAATAGAAGCATGTGATAGCGATACTCGGTGAGCGGTACTTGCATTTATATCCCCCAGAAGACAGGGGGTTCGTTCTGAAAAGTGAAGATGCTGGTGGTTTATTCCTCGCAGTTTTAGAGCTATTTGTTGAGAATTAACTTTATTCTACTTCCATCACAGCATCAGTCGTGATCTGGTTGGTCACTGTGGTCTCAACGGGGAAGGCTCTTTACAAACCCAAAGTCTATAGGAAGTCTGTGCTCTACAGAGCTTTACACAACTTGCTTGTTAGAAAACAAAATAAAGGAAAGCAAAACAAAATGAAGCAGGTTTTCAGGACCTAAAGCTATATGGAAGCTTCGTTAAGTTCAGGGTAAAGGGAGCACAGCATGGTCCCATCCCCTAAACTCCTCACATCACTCCCAGAGACTCTACTTGGCATATGGATTTTGGACCCTGGCACAGGGACTGGTCCTTATGTTTACCCCTTTCCTTCATATGCTTTAGTTTAAGCCTTTGAAAGAAATTCCTCCTTATCCTGAACTGCCTTCCCCCTACCACGTGCCTGTTCACTTATGATTAAAGCTATACCACGGAGAAAATGAAGATGGGTTTCAGTGTCCTCTGAGAGTAAAATGTCAGAACAGCACCTACACTGTTTGTGTCACCAAACACAGCTCCTCTGGGCCAAAATTCAAATACTGAAGACTGGTACTGATGCCAGGTAAGGGAATATCTGCCACATTTACATTCCTGCACCTGTGCTGCTCTGAAGAGGAGCAGCACCAAGATCTGCCCCCCACCACCAGCTCTATAAAACTCCTCTTCACAGACGTGATGCTCAGGGAACAGCATCTGCCATCCTATGCTGAGCATCGGCACAGCAGCCTGCGTGTCCACCACCCGTCGTGCAGGATGGAAGCTTCCCACTCTCAGCAGCAATTTAATGCCACTTCATACGATATCACCATTATGGTCGTCATCACACTTCAGGCTTTTGCTGGCATGTGGATCAATGCTTTCATTGTGGCTGTGTCTTGCCTTACCTGGGTTAAAAAGAAAAGCTTTAACTCCAGTGAGAAGATCTTGCTGTTTCTGGGATGTTCCAGGTTTTGGTTTTTGTGTGTGACATGGGCATATACCATTACTTCAACGCTTTTTCACTGGCAAACTTATATCCGCAGGGTACCACGAATATTTGCACCTCTTCTCTGTATTTCAAATTCTTTCAACTTGTGGTTTTCTACCTGCTTGTATGTTTTTTATTGTATAAAAATCGCAAATTTCAGATATATCTTCTTCATCTACCTGAAAGTGAAAATTGACAGGATTGTGCCATGGCTGCTCTTGGGTTCAGTGGTTTTGTCCCTGGTCATGTGTAGCCCTGTTTTTGACAGTACCAATCAAGTGAGCTGTTGCAACCTCAATTCCACCTCCCTAGAATATTTCAGAAAACTGAATGAGAAAATAAACAAACAATATTCCTCTATTTTTTACATTTGCGGCTTTGGATTTTCTGTAGCATTCATAATAGTCATCTTCTCTGCCCTTCTCCTCCTCTTTTCTCTCTGGAGACACAAGAGCAAGATGCAGACAAGCTCAGCAAAGGACCTCAGCATGGATGCCCACATCAAAGCCATGAAATCTCTGCTGTCCTTCTTCATCATCTATGGCATCAACTTCATATGTTTGATCTTGACAATGATTTATCCCAGTCGGGAGAAAAATCCTATGACGTTTCTCTTTTTAGTACTCCAGTACACTTTTCCGTCTGTTCATTCCCTTATCCTGATTTTCAGCAGCCCCAAGCTGGAAAAGATAGTGCTGAGGATTCTGCCCTGTGTGAAGCGCAAGCTTTGCATGTGCTAGGAAGTGTAATAAGGGATGGAGCCCGGGAAAAATTCTGACTTTTTCTGGGAATAATTCTGACTTTTTCTTCTCAAAACCAAGTCACTCAATCTTTAGTGCATTTCCCCAGCCAGTGCAGGTGATGTCGATGTGCTATCTTCTCTAACTAAATTAAGAACATTTCATTAAAATTCTTTGAATTAAATTATTGTGAGTTAAATAAATTATTGTTGTCATTTCTTTTAACTAATTCTTTTAGTTAAATTACTGTCAATAAAATAATTTAGATCTGGTCTATGGACTAGCTGTGAAAGGGGGACAACAGTATAAGAGCACTGTGTACCTAAAAATGCTTCTGTATTTGCTGACTGAAACTACTTAGCTAAACATATTCATACCAATTTTGTTTTAGAAATCATTTCTGCTGTGGCTGTGCATATATACACAGATATGGACAGAAAGTCTCCTACCTACTCCCTAAGACCAACAAAATTTACAGTACATTATAAAGATGCATTGTCGTGGCCAGCTGCTTCTGTTGTTCATCCATATTTCACCCTGCATCTGAGGTCTGCCAGTGTTTTTGCTCTGCACTGCAAGTTCTCAGTGGTACCAAACAGGCAGGGCACACTACCGCTTTCCCATTTTCTTTCGATTCTTCTTTTGAACAGAGGTTTTGTAGTTCTGCCGAGCACATGATGAGTTTCTCTTAAACTCTTCTTTCTTGAGTTCCCAGTCTTCATCTCTCTGGTCCACAGGAATTCCTTTCATTGCAGCTGTCCTGAGGTAGTTTCTGCTCTCCACCTCTGCTCTGGGGAAGAAAGCAAGAGTTTATCTTCAAAAACAGAGCATGACATAGTCACACCACCACTCATGAGCAGCCCATCCAAAGTAACAGATCATGGTCAAAACACTATTGCCAGCAATCCATGAGAAAACCCTCAGGGTCACCCCAAATCCAACGGGATTCATCACCCCAAGTGACCAGGTATTCATATGGATTGAGGTGGAAAAACTTTGGTAAGGATCTATGGTGAAATTCATGCTGTAATCATTGGAAAAACAATTGTAGCACAATTTTTACACAACTAATGCAAAGCTCTCAGACTGATCTAAGAGCACAAATTTTTGTGCTGTTAAAAAGACTTAAGCACATTGCAATGCAAATGCACACAGCAATTTAATTCACAACAACCACAACATTTCAAATTTTTTAAAATGTTTTGTACTGCTCATTCATGAGTACTAGATTTTTTTTGTGCCAAAACATCAGATCTGAAAACCACTGGAATCTCGGAGAATTTGGACACAGTTATTCTTTACAGATGATCTTTTAACTTCACAAATACTTTATGCAATTCAGTCCTAAAATTTTCCTAAAATTTGCATTCAAAAGCAGATTTAAACTTAATAATTCATGCCTATATCTGTTTTTAAAATAATGACTAACATCAAGCAATGTCATAGAACTAAGGCTGTCTGTAGAGGTTCAAATTTTGCATGGAAAAACCTTAAGTTATGCGAAAGATACCACTTTCTCTAGCCCTGTATCTCCATATACAGATAATTCACAACTTTATTCTGGTTGCTGGGGGTCTCACACATGTCTTTCAAGTTATTGCCATGATTTCAAGTGTGTGAAATACGGATTTCAGAAAGTGAGCCATCATCCACCCAAGCCCTGGTATTTCCAGCTCAGCAGTGAGCTGGAAATTGTCCTCTGTAATTTTTGTCCTCTGTAAAAAGCTCTCATTTTTTCATGATACTCGTATATTTTCTGTCAAACAAACATAGTCCCAGATCTTCAGACTGGGAAACTGAAAAAAACTGAAAAAGTCCCAGTTCTTTCAGACTGGAAGCCTGAAAATAAGCATACTTCACTGTGGTTTTTCCTACAGTCTTGAAACAGCAGCTGATTTCATTACACTTTCCATTGCAAACAAGCAAAGCAAATTTAAAAACACTTTAATCAAGACCAAAATGAATATGTTTATCTGGGCAGAAAAAATATGGAATATGGTGGTTATTATTATCATCATCATCATCATCATCTTAGTTATGGTTTTGTTAATCACAGCTTTCAAATATTTTTCCTATTAAGTGTTAACTTTACAATCTTGATACATGCCTGGCACTGACACAGTCAATTACCTCAGGAAAAAGTGACCCCAGCTATAAAACAGACAGCTACTTTCTGCATTTTGTAGGCAGTGAGGAATTTTAGAAAAATGAATATGCCTATCCTTCATGTCCAAGTTACTGAAAGGTAAAACATCTATCTTTCAAAAGTAGCAAAAGAAGCAAAAGAAGCAAATCAGACCTTTTCTTTCTCACGGTAGTGGTTAGCATGAGACAGTACTGGAAAAAACAGGAGCCGCTGTGGTGGGCTGACCTTGGGCAGCTGCCAGACACCCACCCAGATGCTCTTTTACACCTCTTCCTCTCCATGGGCTGCAGCGTGGAGATCTGCTCCATGTGGGACCCCTGGGCTGCAGGGGGACAGCCTGCTCCACCAGGGGCCTCTCCACAGGCCGCAGGGGAACTGCTGCATGCCTGGAGCAGCTGACACACTGACAGCTCACCCAGGTGTAAGAACAGAGTAGTTCTGGTGGCAGGGACCTACTCATACCATCAAGTCCAACTGCCTGACTGCTTCAGGGCTGCCCCAAAGTTAAAGCCTATTACTGAGGGCGTTGTCTGTTGAGCACTGACAGCCATGGGGCATCAACCACCTCTCTAGGAAGCCTATTCCAGTCCTTGACCACCCTCACAGGAATTTTTTTTCCTAAATCTCAGACAGGGAGCAGAGGCCAGCACCTCCCTCTCCATCCCCCTCCTCAGGAGGCTGCAGAGAGTGCTGAGGCCACCTCTCAGCCTCCTCTGCTCCAGGCTGGACAACCCAAGTATCCTCAGCCTTCCAGCCCTTACATGCCTTCCAGCCCTTACACCAACTTAATTGCCCTCCTCTGGATGCATTCAAGGACATTAATATCCTTTTTATCTTGTGAAGCCCAGAACTGCATGCAATAGTCAAGGTGAGGCCACAGCGAATGCTAAATATAGCTGTAAGGCCTGTCTTAGAGCTGGCAAACCATTTTGTCTCCCTGCAGAGTTCTGGTTTTGTAACGGTTTGTGGAGCCCTAATGAAAATATTGCCAAATATCTGCAAAAACTTGTTTTTCTGCCATCTAGCAACACCCTCACATCTGTGCTGGGGTGTCCCAGCTGAGAGCACAGGGCAAAGCCAGCAGCTCTGCACAGAGATGCGTTGCACAGCATAGGTTTAGTACATATGTTTGTGCATATATATATGTATATATATTTGCCCTGGGTTCATCTAGAGGGAGCCTCTGCTGCAGTTTGGACTCTTGGCTCTTTGCAGGCAGGATGGCAGCAGGCATGGGCCACAGGTCTCAAGAGCTGCCCTGGTGCTGCTCCCAGCAGCTCCGAAAGCATCCAAGGTAAAGCTGTGGTGCAGAAAAAAAAAAATAAACCTGATGCAAATTGTTATTCATAGGCAGCTGTGCATTTGAAGGCTGGTTTCAATGCTTTGCATGTCCATGCAAACCTCGGTGAGTGGTGCAGAGACGCTGTAGCAGAACATTCCTAATATTTATGTGTTATTAATAGTAATGTGTTGATACGTGTAGTATTTACATGTGGATGCAAACAGCCCTCAGCACGGAGCAGTCACTCTGGCCGCATGTGGAAGCGTGTGTTCATGCAGCCAGCAGCACCACAGGCAGGCACACAGCATGTAAGGTGCATGGTGGTGGAGGCAGGAAAGGCTGAAATGGGATCTAGGAAGGATTTGGGTGCTCCTCTCACTGTTTAGACACACACTCCAGCCCTGCATTTTGCACAGCCCTCAGGCTGTTATTCTATAAATTGCCTTTTCTCTCTTCATACTATTTTGCATGACAGGCAAATATTCAAGACTGACAGTGCTGCTGTGTAACAAAATATTCCTCACATTTACATCCCAATGCAGCCAGCAGGGTGACCAGATCTACTCTGCACTGTGCAGCATTAGCATGCACACACAAACTTCATTTTGTGTCTGCAGCCACAGCAGTACTGCCCAGCTCCTGCCAGAGCCTCAGCGATCCCTGAAGATGGACATAACTGCTGGACCTTCTGCACATCTGCAGAAGCAGAAGGTAATTTAAAAATACCAGTGATTCCTCCTAGTTAATTCTATCTGCTGATGTGAGGAGGTGAAACTGTTGCATGAGGGTGGACACTTCCACTGTGGCTGTAAATTACACAGGTTGGGCTTATAAAAATGGCTCCCAAGCTCCACTGACAAAGTTTTGGCTGCTCGGGCTGCCTGCAGGCTGCATTGTTCCTGTGCAGTGACCATACATTACAACCTGTCCAAGGCACGGGCATTTAAAGAGTCTTTCTGGTTTGTAAATTGTCACAGCCCTTAATCCTGCACCTCTCTCAGGTCTCTATGGTGGGAGATTTGCAGCCCTGCTTGGTCTGGATTCCTGAGCCCACCAAGGGACAGACACTGGGTCCATCTCGCTTCACTGCACTGTCACCTCCTTTGTGTCACGGTCACCAAACCTTTTGCAGCTTTGCTGTAGCTCAGCACAATGAGCACTCACACCCTTTCCTCCTGTGAGCCACACTTCTGCCTGAGCAGAGCATGGCCACAGGGTGACTCAGACCAGCATGTGGCTCTGAAAGGCAACTATTCACTTTTTCTGCCCTAAATTAGTCATTCACCTCAGAAAACCAGTCACAAGCTACATGAGTCACCTTAGGCTGTCACCTCTCCGCTCATCTGGTGCCTCAGACTGGATGTCAATCATCCCATCAGTCTTCCTGTCAATCATCCCATCAATCATCCTGTCAATCATCCCATCAATCTTCCTGTCAATCATTCTTCCAGCTGCCTCCACCGCCCATCCCAGCCATGCAGGCACCTCCGCCTGCCATGGGCATTGTGTGATCCAGGCAACCTCCCCCTTGCTGTCACCTCACCACCTTTGCTCTCAGGCACAGCCAAGTGTGGAGCAAATTCTACACCCTTGGCAGAACTCGATAAACAGGAGTTTGTGCTGAGATCCGTGTAAACACGACAGCAGCTGAACTGGGAGTCAGCTGCTATAAATGATTCATCGAGGGGAACAAGTCTGAAGACTTTTCACTCTCTAGGGAAGAAAGTTACCTGTTCAGAAATTTACCTGTTCGGATACAGAAACTATGCAAGCAAAGACCCAAGGACAGTATAAAGAGAAAATCCTCATTATGATGAAAGCATTAGGATGGGTGTGGGATGGGCAGGTAACATGCAAAGGTTGCATCCACTTCCACAATAACCAGAGCTTAGAAACATGAATGTGTGGCTCTCCTAGAAAGTTGTTTGCATGACAGTTTGGCACAGTTCAGGTGTCTGTACCTATGGGAGGACACTGATGTTGTGTCAAGAAAAAAGAGGGTAAGGAGCACTTCAGCAGGAACCAACAAGCTGCAGAAGTACAGCAGAAAGCTAACAGGTTTATGGGGTTCATGAAAAGCAATGCTTGGAGGAGACTGGCCACCACAGACGTTTGCACAGCCTCATTTTGAACGTGGCAGCACCTGTGCTGAATTCCTCGATGATGGGGACGTGGCAACCAGTAGCCCTGAGCCTGGGAGGTGGAGAAGAGGGGAGAGGCCTTGCAGAAAGGAGAGTCAGCACCAAATCTGCACCATGGACCTGTACATGTAGTTTGTACGTGGTCTTCAAGGCAAGCTGGAGACGTTGGGTTGGATATGGGCATATAGGTGATTTGTACGGTGCCAAAGCAGTCTTGATAACATCACAACAGTAAGAAAGATTCCAGTTACAAACTACAGCAGGGCTGCAAAGTCAGAGAAATCTTCAGGGGCGGAAAAAGCCTTTGGGTGCTCTCAGCCTTGGGACTCTCAGGGAAACATGAACAGGATCTCTTGCTCAGGGGCCCCTGTTGGGCATGTTGTGGAGTCCTGTAAAAGGCTCTGAAATCAAGCTTATCAGAAAAACAAATAAACAATCAAACAAATAGACTTGTTCCAATAACTGAAGTTACATAAGCCTGAGACTTGAGATCTATTTCAATACAGATTCACAATTCACACAGAGGAAAATAATTTTGAGCCAGATCAGTGGGGATATGTCAGCTGAAAAACACAGCTGGTTATTTGGAACTGTTAAAAGCTTAATACTAATTGTATATAATGCCACAATGATAACTGTAAGGGTTAAGACAATCAGGACTTTTCCAGAATTGGAAAGCAATACCTGCTAATAATGTGGCCACCTTACTAACAGATCAAATGGTAAAATTTTCAATAGTTATGTAAAAAAAATAAATAAATGTAAGTCAGTTTTTACCACAAATCCTGTACATACACTATCATTACCTGCTAAAGGACTGTTCTTACACAATTTAACCTGTGCAGTCAGCTTTCACCACTCTAAGAGGTTAATATTCGTGGCATTGTTAGTTCTTCCTTTCACTTCTATTGCTCAATAATCGCTTTGTAACATCCTTACAAAAACAATGATGTCATGAAGTTGTAATGTTTTTGAAAACATACCAAGGCAAACCATAGAAGACAGTGCAATAAGAAAAGACTTCCCAATGGCTTCCCTGTGACAAAGAACTGCATTTTTTTATCTCTTACGCATTCAGAGAATCACAGAACCATTAGGGTTGGAAAAGCCCTCCAAGATCACGTGCTCAAACCATCCCCCTACCACCAATGTCACCCGTATGTCCCTAAGCACCACGTCCAAGCTCTCCTTGAACACCCCCAGGGATGGTGACTCCACCACCTCCCTGGGGAACCCATCCCAACGCCTGACTGCTCTTCCTGAGAAGAAATGTCTCCTCGTTTCCAACCTAATTCTCAACAGCTTTGACAGGTTTAGGCAGAAAGATGAATAATGCACTCATATTCATTCTGGCCCTATATACGCCACTCAGGATCATTGTCGCCTATCGTGCTGGGAACAGCTATTGCTACTCACGTTTCTAAGAACTTGACACACTCCTTGTGTCCGTAGATTTCTGCGAGCCTCCTGGGAGTGTCGCCAAAGAGGTCTTCTGCATCCATGGCCGCGTGCAGGGAGTGAAGGGTGCGAAGCACACCCAGTCTGCCTGACTCGGCCGCAAAGTGAGCCGGGGTCCAGCCCGCGTCGCTCCTCAGACAGGGGCGGGCACCGTGAGCCACGAGGAGCTTAATCATCTCCGATTGCCCTGGCGTGGAGAGAAGAATGGGGAGAAAAGCACCAAAATGAGGCTTTATGCTTTCAGGCTGAAGGAGACAGTCACCGCACACTTGGTCATGATTCCCTCCAATCATGTTTTACCTGTGGCCTAGCCATTTTATTTATCATATAAGGAATACTCGTTGGAAAATGCTGATTCCTTTTTTTTCCAAAGTAAATAGCTTCCAGAAGCATTTTACAAAAAGAACAGCAACAAAATCAAAAAGCTTTCTGCTGCTTTCTGAGCAGTACATCCCAAGTGGTAGGCTTGGCAGTGCTAGGCTAGTGGTCTTAGAGGTCTTTTCCAACTTAAATGATTCTGTAACTGCAAGTAGTCCTTGACTAATTGTCCGTTTACTGTTCCATTTTTTCATTATTTTTTTTTAGTTCAAGCCAAAATAAAATTTAACATTAAAAAGTTGTGAGCAGCTTTAATTAAAAAAAAAAAAAAAAAAAAAAAAAGTTTGATATGAGAGAGAGAAATAACTTGTTTTATTTCAGCTTCACATTTTTCTAACTTGTGGAGTTGCCAAAGAAGCAAAAATAAAGTTATTTCTACCCTGCTGACCATGGCCTTTGCTGAGTGAGGCTGTTCCCAGTGGCATGCAGACCACACCAACATCTCACCATCATCCCACAGTAACCCACCACTGTGTACATGTGGTTTTCCTTGGGGAAACAGATTTCACTACTTGTTGTTTTGGATTTATCAGAGGACAATCACAGCATTTATAAGTCCTCATTCCCTGATTTCACGTTTTTACAGTTTACATTTTACAGTTTACATTTTTACAGTTTGCATTTTAGCCACATTAATATTTTATATATAACGGTTATGTAAATTTTTATATAGATGAAACAGCTTTATGAAAATCATTCGGTTCCCTATTTTGTTGCCCAAATGAGAAATCCATCAGGTGTAAAACTTGGTACCAGCTGTAAAGCAGCAAACTGATTTCTGAGCAAAGGCAGGCATCAGGATCTGAGATCCCAGCATATACCAAACACTGCAGCACATGTTTTACGCTGTGTACAATTATACAGCATCTGTATTGTTGTGTTCACATCTTTCCAGGGCTGTAAAGGGATATTTGACTTTTACTTTTTTTAACTTTAATTTGACTCTGGTCCTGTGTTAAAGATCTCTTTGATGATAATCCCATAAATTATCTTGTGGGCACAGATCCTGTTCGAAATTATATTGTCTTTCTCTTTTTCCTCATTAAGGACAAAGGGATCTGATACAAACTGTGATGATTGCCAGTATTAATTGCTATCATAGCAAGAAAACTGCAGTCGTGATGCCTTTTAGGACACGGTTTGCAGAGGTGACAGAGCAGGGACACGCTTACCCTTCGCAGCAGCCCAATGCAGCGGGGTCCTGTCGTTCCAGTCCACATCCTTGTGATTTGGGTCGCAGCGCCCCTTCCTCAAAATCTCTTTCACCAGGTCGTAGTCGCCCACAGCCACAGCTTCGTGGAGCTCCGTCATGCTGCACACGTCAGAAAAAATCTGGTAAAGGGCAACGTCGTTTAGTGCATGCTCACTGATGCATCAGCTCCTCTCATCTTCAAGCAGTTTTACTGGGTCAGGCAGTGTCTGGATTGAAAACAAGACATGCACTGTGAGAAGCCAGGATTTATCCAGAAAAAAAAAGGAAAGAGAAATGAGAGAGGAAGAAAAAAAAAAGTATTTATTATCAAACCAGCGATCAAAGACTGATGGTGATGTTTCGTTTACAGTCGTGGAAATCTGGAGCAAAGTGCAGCCCTTTTTTTCAAGACTCGTAGGCAAAACCACGTTGCACTTCTCAAGAATGTTGCTAAAGAGCTGCCAGCTCAGGCCAAACATTGCCATCGATCTGTTGTCACGCATTTACCCTGGAAACTGGCTCCTCCCTTGCCAGTGCTGCAGATTTGTTATTGGCAGCATTTTAGTGTAAGGAAAGAAATGTCTGGTGAGTATCTTCTGTGCTCTTTTGTGCAGAAAGCCTAGCTGTGCCATGTCGCTTAAAATGCTCATCTCCATAGCTGTGATTTGCACTTTCCAATCCCATAAAACAGATCCAAATCAAGGCATGCAAGCAGATCTTCAACCCCTACAAGGCTGTGGGCTTCAATGAAAAGGGGAGACCTTTTCTAGCTGCTTTGCTGGCAGGGCACTGAAGCAGCTTGCAAAGATCCCTACAGGATCCCATCATCCTGCGGATGGAACTACTGCGATATTTTCTCCAGTCTGGCCAAATCAACAGGGACAAAGCTTTTATATTCCCGTACCAACACCTAGTCTTGAGCCAATTAGTCCAGTCCCCTTCAGAAACTGGAAGAGTTTTAGGACTTTATCCAGTTTCTGCTTCACTGACATTTGCTTCATGGAGCACCATTCACAGCTTGCAACTTGGAAGAGTGTAATTTCCATGCTGAGCACATTATAAAGGACTAGCATCAGGGCTCGCAGAGGCTGATGCAGGGAGGTTCCCAACCCTAGGGGCTGCATCCTGGGAGCCAGAGGTAGATGAGGAGGATGCATACATGACAGGGGAACATGTGAACACAATAAAAAATATAATGGGTTTTGGTGCTCCTCAGTGGGTCACAGAAGTAATATTGGCTCGAACATATCTGTTACTTCAATCATTCATTCACCTCCTCCTCCTTGCCTCTCACTTGCCTTGAAAAACCTGTTCCATGATTAATCAGAGGTCTTCACATTAGTCCTCCGACACCTCTCATTGGCATTAAACCTACACTGAAAACGATACTGAAGAGTGCATCCAGCACTTCACTGAAATGAGCATTGGACAAAAACACAGATTTAAAAAAAAGTATCATATTTTCACATACTTTTCTTGTTCCTTTCCAAGGAAATGCCAACAAAATTCAGCAAAATGTAACTGTAACTTCAAGCACCCTTCTTTGCTAACTTCAGATCATGCTCATACACACACGAAGGGTGAGGAACTAAACCCAATGAGCCCACCCCACGAGCTCCGTAGCTCTCCGAAGACAGTCCGTGGGTTCAGTTTCCTAAGCAATTCAGGCCAGTCTGAATTTTACCTACCCTCCATGCCTCCCTTTGCTAGGCTTAAGGCTCACGGGGCTGTTGATCCCTCTGAAAGCTGACCTTTTGTTATCAGTGCTGGGTTTAGGGTTAGTTCCCGGCCTGCAGACCACACTCATGTACATGTGCCAAGCCAGCATCATCATGTAGGCAAACACTGGGGCTGTGCAAAGAGGGATGGGGGCAGATCTGCTCTATTAGTAGGGACCTGAGCTCAAAATCTGCCTTAAACCACTTCAGCAGTGGCACCCAGAAGTGGGACTCACTTCCTCAGGGCTTTGTTGTCCCCTTTTTATGTGATTTTAAGATCGTATTGAGATTTTTGTGCAGAGACCTTGAGCCAAACGGAGCTGCTCTGACCTTCCCCATCCTCCCTGGGATGTCATGGGAGGTCCAGGTGCTGCACCCAGCCCCTGTTAAAACTCATCCCTGACACACACAGGGGACACCCAGCATCCGAACAGCCGTGGGGTCCTCTTGCGAGTGCAGCATTTTATTTTTTGGGAGGGGTTGGAGGTGGAATGGATCCGTGCAGGAGACTCGTTGGCAAGGCCTGGGGAAAGGTCTCTCCCAGAAAGATTGTCCCGTCTGGAAAGTAAGGCAAAGTTTGGTCCCTCCCCTTCGGGAAGAGCCCGGCAGCCACTCTGCCTGCTATGGGAGACGTCCTCCTGCAGGATCAGCCGCCGGCCGCCGTGCTCTGCAGGGCCACGGGCACCCAAAGGGGCCTTTGAGCAACTTCCCAAGCCATCGAGCTCCTTCCCGAGCCAGGGACAGGAGCAGGGGGTGGCCAGGACACTGCACAGCAGGTACGGGAGCGGCAGGCACTGGGGAAAGGGGAAAAAAAGAGCCTGGGAAGAGTGCAGGGAGGAGCGACGGGGCTGGCAGGGGGATTTTAAGGAGTTCTGCGCCGGACGAGGGCTCGCAGTCTTCCTCTTATCTGACCCCAAATCCCCGCGTGTCCCTGCAGGATGACGGGAAGGGGAGAGGGTGCGTGCCCTGCTGGCATTTAGGGTGTCGGGGTGGGGAGCAGCAGCGCTGGGCTGCAGCAGGGGAAGCACAGACCGGAGGGAAAGGGAAAAAAAAAAACAAACACATCACAGTGATTAAACGCTGCTCTGGGCTTCCGGGGAGTGAAGATAGCATTAAGATAGGCAAAACTGAGACAAGAAACTGAGCTCCCTGCTCCACGTGTGCCCCGCTTGCAGCAGGGTTTGGGGTAGATGTCCTCCAGAGGTCCTCCCTGACCCAAGTTCTCCGGGGAGCTCGGTGCCAGCACCCTCCTCACCCCATCGCCTTTCTGCAACACTGAGCACTAGTCCTGGCTCCTACCAGGGCTGCTGGGGAGAGGAGAGGGTGTTTTGGGGCTGTGGCTTCCCCCAGTGGGCTTTGACACTGCAGGTGACTACGTGGTGGCCTCAGGCATTAGTCACAGCAGGACCTGCCCCGTAACCAGCCTGGACCTTACCCGGTGACACAGCACCTCCAGCCTGCACCAGGGCTGAGCCTGGGGGAAGGATTTTGGGGCAGAAACCAAGGGTAAAACACAGCCTGGGCTTACACCGACTGACTGGGGATGTGGCTGAGAGTAGCCAGCAGCTGTCAGGATATCCTGCTGGGGACATCACCCTCCGACGGGCAGCTCTCGGAGTGGGCTGGAGATGCTCAAATCTCCAACTCTAGAGTCATTGTTGGTGTCCCCCCCCCATATTTGAAGCAAAGAAAAATTGTTTCAGTGACTAAAGCAGGACATTTAAGAGCAGGGGCCGGAACTGGGGCCCTCAGGCTAACGCTGTCAACACTGCTTTAGGGTGTTTTTTCCCCAGCCCCAGTGATGTTCACATTTCAGTTTAGTTTTTGGGGCAGGAATTAAGAGGCAGTCCCATCCCTCAGTGATGAGCATTGCTTTTTGGTTCAATCTCCAGTGCCAAATTAGCAGGGGACGTACTTAAACCTCAGTGATGCCTCTAGCCAGTGGGGAATAGCTCATGTGGCACTTGGCTATGGGGTTACACCGTCCTTCCCCAGCCTGCAGTGCTGTCTGTGCTCACGGCAATGGGATACCACTGGTTACTGAGGGGGACATCATCCGAGTTAACCACCCCAAGATGCCCGATTTGGGAGGCCACTTCCACGTGCAGTATTGCTGTTTACTGGAAAAAGCAGCTGAGATCAGCACATTTGCCTTTCAATGACAGCCTGGGCCATTTAGTCCCCGCAACACAAAAGGCAGCAGTGTGAAGGACTCCTTCTTCCATGCTCCCACACATTCCCCGGACTCCGTTCCTCCTCCCCTTGGCAGCCTCCAAATAGAGAACAGGCCAAGGCCAGGGAAAAAAAAAAAAAAAAAAAAAGCAGAAAACAAAAGCCCAAACCCAGCGGCACTGGCAAAACCTCCCTGACCACTGCCTGCTCTAGTACGTTTCCTAAAAGGACCACAAGAATTTAATTTCTGAGGCCGTGAGAAGGGAGCAGGAGCGTTGGATGCTCCTGCCCCACAGAACAGCTTTGTAGGGGCCAATTAGCCCCGAGGCAATTAGCCTCCATTTATCAACTTATACTCCTGTGTCTTGTCTCTCTCCAGCTGCAGAAGACACCGGAAACTCACGAGCAAACAGCGTAAAGCTGTTTTGGGGCCAAAGGAGCAGGGTGGTGAGGAAACGCTGCTGAGGTTTCCAGCCCGACCGCCTCCGTGCTTGAGACCCGAGATTTCCTTTTCTGCTCTTCCTTCGAGGGGCGGACAAAGCAGCTCAGCATCCGAGCAGCAAATCGCCCTACTCAGGCTCCTGGACAGCAGCACACATCACTGCGCCCTTACTGAAACTCTCCTGGAAGAGTAAAGCGAAGCAGACCCCGTTTTCACCCGCACCCGGCTTGGGCACCTCCTGAATTCCCCAAGACACGATGACTTCGTTCTGGACGAGGGCTGGCAAGGTGTTCACAAAAAGTCGTGCTTCAGGTAAGGAACATCTTCTCCATTTGTATTTTTTACCTGAGCAAAGCGTGTGCCCCGAGAAAGACTTCTTAAGGTGTTACAGGTAACATTTTAGCAAAATTAATGTAAGCATAAATTGGAGTTGTTCATATAATCAAGTGTAGTGGGGAAGTCCCATCTCTTTTAGGGAGATGTGCCCCTTTCTTAACACTTATTATTGCTCTAAAAGCTAACACAGTTTAATATATCTGGCTTCTGACACTGGTACAGATATAAACATTTAGTTTGCTTTCTAAAAAACCTTCTTAAGAGGGTTTCTGGTCCTGCCTCAACCCCCAAACACCACTTACCCAACGCCCCTCCTGCTCAGGGCAGCCACACCAGCGCGGCCAGACCCAGAGCAGCCACGGCTCCCACAGCTCCGCTCCTGTTCTGCTGCCAAATCCTTTGGTCGCCCAGGGTAACAGCAAAGAAAGCACTTCTAGAAAGAGCACTTTATAACTCTGTAATAGCCTGTAGCTGGAAAAAAAAAAAAGTTACATAAAAGTTACATAAAAAAAAATGTTCTGTAAGATGGCAAGCAGGGCTCACTGGAGTGTTTTGGAATCACTAGGAAGACTCACGGAAACTCCATCATAAGGCAGCACATGCATTTCTTCAACACCATAAACCAACTTGGTTTATTTTTGCTCTTCTGCCCTTTTTTCAAAGGGGAACGAAGCTCCTGACAGCCCTCGAACTGCTCAGGTTTGCTTTCGCTCCAACCCTCCCCAGCCAGAGCCCCCACAGCCACAGGGCTCAGCCCTGCCAGTCAGGCTTCCCCTTGTGACTTTACACAAAAACATTAGCTTTTACTTATGTATTTATTCTGTTTGGGGGCTACAACTTTTACAGTCCCAGAAATTCACTCTTCGGCCTCTTTGCTGACCGCAAACCCCCCTGAGTTGTGCTGGGTGAAAGCAGAACCTCCCAGGACGAGGCTGCTTTTGGAAAGTGGTGTCCAGGTCACCAAGCGGGGTGGCATCGGCGCTCTGTCCCCAAATAGGAGGCTTAATGAAAGCGTCCTCCTGCTGCTTGGCATCTGAGGCGTTGAAATGGCAGTGCCAGGCTCGCAGAAAGCTCCCTGAGAGCGCTGTCCTTGAGGGATGCACAGGGCCGGGTGTTTTCGGAGTGATGTCTGAGCAGTTTGTGGTGCTGTCTCCCCATGTGGTGTGGTGTTAAAAAAGGAATGTCGATGATAAAAGCAGCTGTGCTGACAGTGAGCGCGTCTCCTCCTGGGCGTGTTTTGGGGGATTTCAGGGGTTTGGCGGTCGACATCCATCGATTGGTGCCATCGATTCGTGCGCTGTGGCAGTCGGCGATCCTCCCAGAAGCCAGCAGGATGGCAGCCACCCCCCAACCCACGCATCCCTAGGCGGCCAGGTCGAAGTCGTCGCGCTCCTGGTTGTAGTCAAGGACCTTCTGGCGCAGGCGCGAGCCGTCGGCCCAGGTGATGAAGTCCTCGACGGCGCGCGGCACCAGCAGCGCCGGGTCAGTCACCACCTCGGGCCCTACCCGCACGTGGCCCTGCTCCACGAAGGTGACGGCGTGCCGCAGGTCCTGCGCCATGCGCAGCTTCAGCAGCACGCAGGGCAGGCGGCGGCGGCAGAAGGAGGCGGCCGACACCTTCTCGCACAGAGCCAGCGAGCGCCGGGAGCTCAGCACCCCCAAACCATACAGCTTGCCCAGCAAGGCGGAGGCGCAGCGGGCTCGGAAAGCATCGCTGGACGGCCCCAAATCGCGGAGGCGCCGGGCTAAGCCCCGCACGGCCCGGGCTAAAGCTTTATAGCGAGCCCAATCCTCTCGGCGACCCAGGCGGTAGCGCCGCAGCGCCCGCACCTCGGCCACGCCGCTCGCCGCCTCCCAGCTCACCAGCGACAGCCGCCGCAGCAGCTTCTGCTCCGGGTAGCGCAGCCGCCGCACCATGGCCGCGGCACGGGAAGGGCGAAGTGGGGCGGAGACCGCGGCACCTTCCGGGGAGGAGCGGGTGGAAGGCAGCGGCCCCGAGGCTGGAGGGGTTGGGCCCGGCCCGCTTGGGCTGGGCTCGATTCGGTTCCGCGATTCGCTTGGGCTCGATTCGGTGCAGGTCGATTCGGTTCGGCGCGATCCGGCTCCATTCGCTTCGGCTCGGCTCTTCTCGGCTCGCCGGCGCTGCCCCCGGGCAGATGGTTGGGAATTCGGTGGTTTGTGCGTGCTTTAATTGCATCCTTCTCTCCGGTTTTTAGTTGGTTCTTATTCCTAAATTAATTCTTATTTTTATTGTAAAGTCCCACCTTCAAGTTCAAATTGTATTATGTGTTTATTTAAAAGCTTTATTTCGAAATTCGTTCTTATTTTTACGTCTTATTTTTAAGCCTATTTTGAGGCTTTATTTTTAATTTTATTCTTGTTTTGAAGTCTAGTTTTTAAGCTTGATGTGAGGTCTTATTTTTAAATTTATTCTTATTTTTATGTCTTATTTTAAGCTTATTTTGAGGTTTATTTACATTAACATATTAGTATATAATATGATCTATGTAATATAATATGATCAACATATGTAATGTCAATATAATGCTATATATACTATTAATATCATTATTGTTATATTAACAATTTAAGCTTATTTTGAGGTTTATTTATACTAAGCTTATTTTGAAGTTCTACTTTAGGATTAGTTTGAGGTTTTATTTTAAAACTTATTCCTATTTTGATATTTTATTTCTAAGCTTATTTTGAAGTTTTATTTTGAAGTTCCATTTTTAACTTTAATTTGATTTTGAAGTTTTGTTTTGAAGTTTATTTCTATTTTGAATTTCATTCCTGATTTTGATTTTAATTTTATATTTCTATTCATTTTTGTTTTATATTTACGTTCACCTTGTTTAATTTTCCAACATGCTTTATGTCATTGTCTTACCCTGTGGGTGGGATGCAGCCTGGCCCCCCAGGCAGGGGCAGTGCACCCATTGCCCCCCACATCTGCCCCGTTCCCCACCTCCTGGGTGCTGGGAGGGCCTCAGCCCCCTGCCCCAGCCTTGCAGGCCGGGCTTGTTTACAGGGAGCTGCAAAAACCCCAAACTTCCCCTCCCACTTCCTGCACCGGGAGCGGGTCTTGGCGCAGGGAACCCGTTGACCTATGGCTTGGGCACCCTGCTGGGCCCTGCGCTGCCACCTCTGGGTGCCCTGTGGCCTCTCCGCTGTTGGGTGTCACCCTGCCTGGGGCCTGCCACCACCAGCACTGCCACCACCACCATGCCGAAGGTGTCAGATCAGTGTCTTGGGGTTTCAGAGCTCAGATCCTCAATAGCAGCTGCTCTTGTTGGCCTAATCCTCAGTTTGAGCAGTCCCGGACCTTTAACGCGCTATATTTGTTTTATCTCTCAGGGCATACGGTCTGCTCACATACGTCACAATGAGTACAGATGCCACAAAGGCCCCAAATTCTCCTGATTTGTGCTTTTTTTTTTTTTTTTTTTTTTATTCCCCAGGCCTGTCGGCGAAGGCGCCAAAGGAAATGGGCAGCAACAGCGCTGAGAAGTTTTACAGGATCCCCGAAGGGAAGGGGCCACACTCTGTGGGCTGCACGGACCTGATGACAGAAAATGCAGCTGAGGTAAGCACTGGGTTCACCCTCTTTTGGATTTAAGGCTCATTGCCAGCCTCATGACTCTGGTTTTGTCGGGGAATCCGGCCAAAGGTGTGAGCAGAAGTGCAGGATGCATGCAGGGCACACTTGGGTGCCTCCAGGACATTAAAGGAAGGAGACACCACGATGGGAAGGCAGGAGCAGTGAATAGCCACCTGGTGGGCTTGCTTACAAGTTTCTGTTTCAAATCCTCTTGGTTTTGAGTTTTTTTTTGTGGGAAGACTGTGCATTTGCAGTACTGATTTGCTCTTTGGAATAACTAGGTGGAATTTGTGGCCTGTTTGCAGTGGTTATTTGTAGGTTTTCCTCGGCTCTGCTGAGCTTCCGCTCTATTAGCACCCAAGAGTGATTAGCTTCTCTTTGCAATCAGCCCCTGTGTTTTTCGTGGATGAGCAATCTGCATAATGGCAATTCTCTCAGGGACAGGTAATGAACCTCTTTCCTTTCCTGGTAAACTGTCACCTGGAGAAATTCAGCGGGACTATTCTGGGATTGAATTGATGTCATTACCAGCCTGGATGGAGGCTCCGTGGTGTCCTCCTTAGTGCTCGTCGTGTCAAAGGCTGATTGAAGCTTGATGAGTAAATGGAAACAAGATTCATTAAACAAGCTTTTGGTGCATGCTGTGTATGAAACTGGTAAATTTGTGCTCAGAGGAGCAGACTCGATTCCAAAGCTCATGCTCACGCTGCTCTCCCTGGCTCATGCACCTTGCCTGCAGTTTTAGACTGAACGTATTTAAATAAAGCCACAGCAGGAGCCTGGCGGTGCGTTCAAGCAGCGTCTTGCACACACCTTGTCTGCTGGGAGATGTCCTTGAAGAGACCACGTTGGTACACTGCTGTGTAGGAAGAATACTGGTGAGGGGAGGACGGGGAGCCTGTGTGGTTCCCCCGCAGACTTGGCATACAAACAGCAAGAGGAGACCCAAGGCAGCAGTAAGAAATGGAGGCAGAGGAACACAAGTAATAAAATTGGTTAGAAAGATGGACTTTACAGGCTTGTAATCATCCTGGTGAGGAGATACTGGAGGAAGAACAGTAGTTACTGCACTCCTTTGCTGCGCTGCTGTCCAGGTGCTTTGCTGATGGCAGAAGGAGCCGTTTGCTCGGGTTAGCTGGGAGCACGATGGTCACGTTGAGGCCATGCCCCTGGCTGCCCAAACCTCATCTGCTGGGCCACACATCCAGATACTGGTCTCGGAGGAAAATCTGACCTAATCCAGTGGAAAACTGTACTTCTGGGAGGGTCGGTTACCTTTCCCCCGGGTTAGCAGGGTGAATGAGCTTGGTAGCAGCTCCATGAGACATTTGTGTGAGCATCGCCGCCAGGATGCCAGCTGTTGTACTGCTTCAAGTCATTGTGGGGACAAAATGACAGCGACATAGGACTGCCATCAAAGCTCAGCCTGCATTGAATAATAATATTCTCATGAGATTCTCTAAATTCTCTTGAGCTGTTTTTCTTGCAACTGAAGCCCTTGACATAAATGTTTTTATCTTCCCTCTTTTTCATCATATATTAAGAAATAAAAAAAATATATATATTTTTTTATCCTAGGGAAGTTTCTTACGCCTGTATTACCCTTCATGCAACGCCACAGATAACGAAGAGGCACCGTGGATTCCAGATAAAGAGTACTATCAAGGACTCTCCGACTTCCTTAACGTGTACCGGGTTGTAGGAGAAAGGCTTTTCCAATACTACGTTGGTGAGATTGGTTTACGCTTTATTTCTTGACAAGGGCACGAACTCTATGTGAGCAGCATGTTTTTGACTGAAAACTAGTTTCTCCCAATGAGGAGCGTGTGTTTGGGAAGGGTTTGGGTGTCAAGGCTCAACGCTGGACATGACCCACTTTTGCAGGACCACGGTCCGTGATCGCTGTATGTGGGAGTGTCTGGGTGGTTATGGGGAAGCTGCCCCTATTTCAGGATTCAAATCACAAGGGGAACTTTGCAGACATACAAGAGTCAGATAGATGCGAAATTCTGAATACAAACAGAACTTGGATGCCTGGCTGCTCCTAGAAATTGTTCTTGTGGGGTTTAAAGGATTGGCCTTGTGCTAGGCTATGGACAGGAGAAATAAAACATCTTTTTGTAGAATGTGTTTGCAGAATCACGTCTTCGTTTATCTTCTGCATTTTAAGATTTGCTACCTTAATCTTTAGATGACCTTTCTGAAATCACCAGGCTTGTTCCTGTGGGATCTCTCCCACAGGAACAAGTGCTGTCTCTGATTTAAGTGATAATGACACACGCTTCCATTTTTATGTAGGTTCTGTGACCTGTCCTGCAAAACCAAATGCTGATTTTAAGCCAGGAGAAAAATACCCACTCCTCGTTTTTTCCCATGGACTTGGAGCTTTTCGGTAATTCAGCAGTTTGTTGACAAACTATTTTTGTCGTCCATGGAGACAACAGTCTCTAAGAATGGTTCTGAACAGATTTTCAGTAGGGGGGTGAGATCACTGTGGAGTCAAAAGAGATGTGAAGAACAGGCTGCTGTGTATCTGCATGCTTCCACTGAAATCAATGCCAGGAAATAAAGGCAGGGTTGGTTTCTTTATTTCTGCTTCCCAGGTATATATATTTTAGGGGTGCAGGTATTTAACCATGCATAAATACATTATGAGGACTAGGTAGTTATCTTTGGACAGCTCTTTGAAAATGCAAAATGTCCCATGTGCTACTTTAAGAATTATTAACATTTTCTGATGAATAGGTACTGAAACAGTAACAGGGTGCAGTGCAGCAAAAAGCACCCTTGGGTGACTGGCATACAACAGCCTGCTCTGCTCGTTAGCAAATTAAAGCAGAGAGGAGAAATACAGAATGGGGGCTAGCACATACAGGGTGCAGTGTTTAAGGAGCAGTGCAACTGAACTCATTATAATGAGTGCATGTGTATCACCAGTGTGGTTCTGATTGCAGGACAATCTATTCTGCTATTTGCATAGAGATGGCTTCTCAAGGCTTCATAGTGGCTGCAGTGGAGCACAGGTGGGTATATTGTGTGCTCTTCAGTTGGATGGAGAGAAGCTTTCTGGTAATAAATAGTTACATGTAAAGATTTTTTTTTAAAGGAGTAACTAGTATCTCACATTCAGCCCCAACCCCTTCCCTAGCTCACTTCCTAGCTAACCAAAAGGAGATAAATTTGAAGCCCTTTAATGCAAAGTCCTGTGTCACGTATCATTTGTCATTCTTCAAGCACACTATTTTTCTCTTTTATTGGTAGAACCTGGCAAACGTAATGGTGGGGGGAGTTTTGGTGGGGCAGCACTGGTTGGGAGCTTGGATTTCTTGAAGAAAGTGAAAGCTAAGGTTTCTTTTGATTTAATCCCGAAGAAATGGAATACATCCTCAGAAATAACCTTCTGTTGATATTGCAGAGATGAATCAGCTTCAGCAACGTATTACTGTAAAAAAAGGTCTGTTTCTGAAACAGAGGAAGAGTCTACACCAAACATGGAGAAGGAGTGGATCTACTACAGGAAACTAAAATCAGGAGAGGAAGAACGTTGCTTGCGTCACAAGCAGGTACCCTCCTGGGGCTGCGATCAAGTGCTGCCCAGCCCTGTCTTTAAGCGTTGTTTGTGTGGCCCTAGGCTTGCTGTAGCTTTTGTTTACTGCTGCCAGCAAGATGAATCGTCGCTGCTCTAAGGGGGATGTTTGCTTCACCACCTCTGACACACTTTGACATGGATTATAGCAGTGTAAGCAGTGCAGACTTCCTGATTATAAGCAGCATCCGTGCTAGATGTCATGTGGTCGTGGCGATAAGCTCCTCCAAGCACAGACCTGACCTTTAAAATATGGGAGTGCTTTCTTCCACCCAGCACAGACTCAAACGGGGAAATGTTTATCTTGCAGGGCCACACAGACAGCAGCATGAGTGTCCTTTCCTGTGTGCATTCAACATCCTTCTTGTGAGTCCAACTACACAACATCTGAGCTTGCAAATAACATGCAGGAGCTGTTGCCTGTATGTTTCTCTAGTAGAGAAGCCAGGAGGTTGAGATTTACTTGAAATTCGGTAATAAACAGATGTCTCGCTGGCTGGCTACGCTCATTTGTTCCCAAGGATGCTGCTGCTCGTTGGTTCTTTTTGAAGTTTTGTGTGTTTTTTTTTTTGTTTCTTTGTTTGTTTTTTAACTAAACATATGAAAATCCAGAACGCTTCTTACGTTGAAAACCTGTATTGGCAACAGCTATGTTACATTTTTTTAGTAATGTGTATGTATGTAAAATAGGAAGGGCTTTGAGGCAGTTTCTTGCTTTAGGTACATCCAGCATAAAGATGCTTTCAGAGCTATTGTGCAGATGGGACAAGTGGAGGATCTACACAAGAGCTTCAACAATTTGGGGCCCCCAAAATTCACATTTGATCAAAACTTCTCAATGTTTTGTTTTACAGATCAATTCTACAGTTCAGAATAGTGCTTATTGTACCAGTCCCTTATATTAAAAAAAAAAAAATAAACTAATTTTTGTGTACAACAAGCCAGAAAAACCAGTTGTCTGATAATTCATTCTACTTCTGTCCCATCTTTTCTGTCTCCCAGGTGCAGCAGAGAGCACAGGAGTGCATCAAAGCACTCAACCTCATTCTAAAAATCAATTCAGGGGAGGAAGTAATGAACGTACTGAATTCAGACTTCGACTGGAATAAGCTAAAGGTGAGTGAAAGTTGGCAACTTCAATCTGTTAACCACCTAATAAAGCTTCTGGGTTTCCTCTTCCGTTTCTAAACGGCTTCCTGTAGACTATTCTGAAGATCACACAGTAGATGAAAAACTTATTTGAAAAGAAAAAAAAGGGGAAGGAAAGTCTCTTACAGCACCTGGATTTTTTTTAACAGGATTCTGTTGATACTAGCAGAATAGCTGTGATGGGACACTCTTTTGGAGGTGCTACAGTTATTGAGAGTCTCAGCAAAGAAATTAGATTCAGGTAAGTATGTGAAACAAAGAAAGGGACATTTGGCACTCAACAAGCCTGGAGTAGGGAGCCTGACCTAAGATCCCTCAGCTACAAATTAGCTCTTGAAGAAAAAATGTTTGGCATGTCTCATTTTCTTCAACTCGTGCTTCCTTCAGCTTTGGGGATGCAGAGGAACACAATAGCTGTATTGTATTTTCCCATGACATTGTGGAACCTTGCAGAAGCTCCTGTGCCCAGCTGCACCTGGCAGCGGAGACCAACAAATGCAATAATGGATTAATCCTCTTCCCCCAGAGTAGAAAACATTATCGCTACAAAGTGATTAATTAACGCGTTTACCTGTTCAGTATCATCAGTTTCCCCATGTCTGCTGCAAACCAAAGCATGCTGAAAACGTCCGCACAAAGCTCTCTACCTGTGACAATATCCAGATGTTGTTTTTGGCAGGTGTGGCATTGCTCTCGATGCGTGGATGCTCCCAGTGGGCGATGACACTTATGAGAACAGTGTCCAGCAACCGCTGCTTTTTATCAATTCTGAAAAATTCCAGTGGGCCGATAATATCTTAAAGATGAAGAAGCTTAGCTCCAATGACTCAAACAAGAAAATGATCACCATCAAGTAAGTGCCAGGCATCCACCATTTCTGTGGTCAAGGATGAATCTTTGTTTACAGAACTTATTCTCTTGTCAGAGCTGTTCAGTTACAGGTAGCTGCAGGACAGACAGTCACTACTTCCTCAGGGCCCACATTTTCACTGCATGTTTATATTAGATAGCAATATGTCTGCTACAGGGGAGACAGAGACCTTTCTCAGCACAGGTGGTAACATTAAGACACTGCAAGGTGCGCATTCCTCTGTCAGGCACAAGCGTTGCTCTGTACCTCATCCATCTGCATTTGGGCATTTTAAATAGCCCTCTGGGTGCAGTTGTACACTCCCCTAATAAAAGCACCACGCACAGGGGTGCTGACACCTGTATAATGCACTTAGGGCAAAGAGACAACCTGGTGATCTCAAAGTTTTGCTAAGCCTTCTTATTGCTGTTGTGGTTATATAGGCTAAGCACAAACAGAACTTCCTCCCTTCTGTGGTTATGGCACAATTTACTGCTAACCTTGCACTCTCCTGAAACTAACCTTTGTTTGATAAGATAGCGTAAGATGTGTCTGGCTTTCAGGAAGCCTCTGTCATCTTTTAATCTAACGCCTACATTCTTATGAGCCTGTTGATCAATTCTGTGTTTGCAGAGGGTCAGTGCATCAGAGCTTTCCTGACTTTACCTTTGTGAGCGGAGAAATCATTGGAAAGTTTTTCAAACTAAAAGGAGAAATAGATCCCAATGAAGCTATCGATATAAGCAATCATGCTTCATTAGCCTTCCTGCAGAAACATTTGAGTAAGTATCTGCTGATTCATGTCATGCTTTGATATAAACATGTAACTCCTTTTTTATAACCACCATTTACTACAAGTTAAATCTCAACTTACTCTTCACTACAAGTAAGTCTCAGAAAAGTCTAAGCAGAAAAAATGCAGACTTGAATGAAACTCTAGAAAACGTTACTTCTATAATATAAGCAACTCAGAGGAAGAACATCTGAGTTTCAGTACACTTGTGCTTGTATGTAAAAACTAGGAGCGTGTATGACTGCATCCCCTACTTTGCCAAGTTGATTCATGTATCCTATTTATTTTTTTGGTATCATTTTACAGAAATCCAACAACTTAACTCATTACCATTTGGGTTTTCTTTCCCCCTATTTATAGGTCTTACGAAAGATTTTGATAAGTGGGATTCCCTCGTGGATGGCATAGGACCCAATGTTATTTCTGGTACCAACATTGACTTATCTCCATCTCAAGGCGAATAAGGAATGCGAGGAAGTACTGTAAATACCACAGGAACCAGGACACTAATTTTGGCCAGATATTGCTCAGATGTGATTGCACTGGCCTCCAACACAGCTTCTGGGGTGCAGAACAACAACAACAACAAAAAAATTATCCAAATGTATAAAGGTTAAGTTCAGATGTGTTAGTGGGATTCTCAGAAATAATACCATAACAGGGTAATTTCTGCTTTATAGGCGGGGGGGAGGAGGGAGGAAATCACTTGATCGTAATTTAAATATTCTGTTTCTCACCTAGAATCAACTATGCAGAGATAAATTAAACTACCAGGAATTCAACTAAAGTTCTGCTTACCAAGCTTTAAGTCAGTTTGCATCCAACAAGCCTTTTTATTTTTCCAGTGTAAGAAGAAACTAATTTATTAAACTTAATTATTTCAGCTGTGCAGTGGAACAGCTGGGAGTTGGGGCAGATTTCTGTTCCTTCTAGTTAGAGAGGTACTAGGAGGAAGCTCTTCAGAACTGTCTGCTTAAAAGAAGAGCTACAGTAAAAGCAACAGGAAATAGTTTAAGGTAACAGCACAGCAAGGAGTTTGTTCTGACACGTGACTTTTCATACAAACTTATCCCACTTACATTTTTAAGATCTGTTCATGCTGCCACACTCAGAAGTTTCCATTCAAAAAGCTGCTGAAATGGTCAGTGTAGTAAGTGTAATCCCCCCAGGCAAAGCTTTAAGCATGGTCTCTTGTATTATTCTCTCTATTACCACTACTATCTCTATATTACTACTGTCACTTGGTGACACGTGAATAATTCTGCTGTAGATGAACCTGTGGAATAGCTGTGTCAGTTCTACCTGCTCCCTTTAAAGAGGGGCATGCAAGCATAGTTTGATCATGTTGTCCTGTACAGTTGTAATACTCTCTAGAGACTCATCTTTGTTCATTTTCTGGCATTGCTGTCTGTATGTGTCAGCAGAAAAAGCTGGCTGTGTGGGTGGCTGAAGGCAGCTCTGATTTTTAGAGCAGAACTCTCAAGTTGCCACAAGGAAGAACTATTAAGTGAATAAGCCTTGCAATAGGGGGACTACTAACTGTAGCCTATTTGTTTCAAAATAAGGTTACAAACAACTTCATTGCTTGCTCCAGTTGTATTTTAACTGTAATTAAATATTTATATAATCTGTGATCTTAACATGAGATTGCAATGACATCTAAGGCCTGTTGTTCAGAATTTAATTAAATTCTTTACAGCCTACCACCGTGTCTTGTCTCTACTAAGGGGATCAATATGCAAGTGTTTACTGAGCGAGTGCTAATGCTCAGGATCTACTGTAATGTTCAGCAAGACAATTATGTTTGTAATTCACCGTGGCACTGTGAAAAATCCACAGCCCCAGAAGAGATGGAAGAACCTACATTATACAGAAGCATGGAACAGTAGAAAAAACAGCAACCCCTTTTCAACACATGAAGAGTGTGGTAAGCTGCAGCTGGGTGTATAAGTCCTTACCACACTACACATGCAGCAAGCATAACCACACTGCTAGGTCTGCTTGATTTGGAGATAAAAGGCTTCAGTGTTTGTTACTGCCATTGAAGGCTATGTCACAAACACAAATTCTGTTTTGTACACAACTGTGGAGCGTTCCAAAGCATTTGGCATGGCTCATGGTGCTCTAGAGAATGACTCTGGATCAAAACAGAAGCAGGAATTGCAGGATGTGCACAGCCACATGACCTGCAGACACAGAGTACCTGTGACAGTATGTGGTACGTGTCACACTGTATTGGGGCAAATGCATAGGGAAAGAAAGCCAGTCATTAACAAAACCCTGAAGAGCATGCCCCAGTGTCAGCTTTATTCCAGCTTCTTCCATTGCTTTGTAATAGCACCAAATACAAGACTTCCAATGCTACACAACTGTTTCTCTAGAGAAACAAAAACTATCCCAATCCCCTCCCCATAAATACCCTGAACTTTTCTAGAAAAAAAAAAAAAAAAACACAAAGAAACAAGAATGCAACTTTTCAAAAAGCAAACAGCAGAAAGCAGTGTTGTGCGCCACAGCAGCCTATACAGCAGTAACTCACAAGAAACTTGTTCAAGAAGAACCCACTGACAGCCAGGCATAAGTTAAGACACAAAAGCATTCAGTAATGAATGCCCGTCAAGAGGCACATTCTTGTTTAATTAAAGACAGCACAGCTTTAAGACCGGTCTGCCAGCAACCACTAATTCTTTGACAGGGAATTATGGCAATAACAGGCATTTGCTCAGTTTGGTAGAAGCAGCATTCAGTGTTTTGCTTGTAGTCTTGATCCCATTAAAACCCATTTTCATGGCAATGGAGTGTACACAGGTACTTGCTTTAAGCTTCACGTGGCAAACATCACTTTCAGGAATGCTGGAGAAAATAAGGATCTTCAGATTTTTCAGATTTAGCTGAACTGCAACTGGTTTGCTTTTCTATAGAGAACACAAACAGATCAGATCCATCAAGATGTTTCTGTATACGTATATAAATGAATTAATATCTCAAGTCATAGTTCTGTAAAAGCCTTCAGACACACTACCAACATATTAGACCATATTAACCACCTACTCATGAGAAGTTACTGCAAAATGACATGACAGTTGAAACACCTGAACTGTCCAAGCAGATGAAGCAGGCAGTGCTCCCAGATTTCATTTGTGAGTTCAGAGGCACTCCATCCCTCAGTGGGCTTATAAACCTCAGCGGGAGTTTTCACATCCTGTTGATCTGCAGGGCCTTTGCTCACGTTCACTCAGCTGTTGCTAAGAGGGTGTATTTGAAACCACACAAAATACGCACAGAGGTCATATTTGGACTGTAATAAGGCAGCCAAGGAAGAAAAAGAAGATCAAAATAAAGTTGTAGAAACTGCAAACATTTCTCTCTTGCTGTTTCTGGTTTTGATATAAGACGGCATCTGAGTGATGCAACTGAGAAAGGATGTGTAGGTTCATTAGTTTAATCAAGTTCTCTTCACTACCACTTTTATTTTTGCCACAACCCACAGGTCAGTCAGCTTTCGGTAGGGTTGTACTGAAACACAGTTTCCAATCACTGAACACACAAAAACTACTTCCAGGCAAGCTTAGTTCAGCCTTTCTCAGGGAAACACAGGTCAGACATAGGAACAAGCTGCTCACAGCAGTTCTGCAATCTCCACCCTTGGATAAATTCCAGACCTGAGTGGAAGGCCCCAAGCAGCCTGATCTATTCGGCCCTGCTTTGAGCAGGCACAGGTACAATAAAGGTCCTTCAAAAGCCCCCTTTGACCAGAACTGCTTCACAATTCCATAGATTATGGAAATGGTGCGTGATTTGAAAGCACCTGTACTATTCCCTTTGGTACACAGAAGAGATATTCACCTCTTACACTCCAAAATCTAAGTTGTATGTGCACCATTCACAAGTTATCCTTGAAACAACTAAGAAAACAAAATTATGGATTTAGCTTCAGAGACCAAGATCTCCTCAGGAACTGGAGCACTGAAGAGCCAAACTACAATTCTTAGTAGAGTCTGACCAGCAGTCCCTCACCTTGCCTCCAAAAAGTGAAAAAAGCAACGTGTTGACAGCAAATGCCCCCAAATTCTACCAAAATCTGTACCACAGGTAGGTATCCCACCCCAGTTTGCCCAAGAGGCTCAGTCCAGTAGGTTGAATAAATTCTAAATTGATTTCTAATCAAGACATCAGCAACTTTCATCATTTGCACTCACTATAAGAAAATTTACAACAGTATTAAAGGAAATACCTGAATTAAAAAAAAAAAAAAAAAAAAAAAAAAAAAGGTATTTCAACTGTATTTTCTAAAATAAAGCAATTACTAGGTAATTAGAATACATCTAAATCCTGAGCAGACAACCTCTTTGGGAACTTAATTAAGGTAATCTTACCTTGAAGTAAGCATTCCTCCAGTGAGGACAGCGTGTTTTCTGCTGCATGGTTAATTGCCTAAAGAAGAGGATTCTGTTAGGAAGCTGGCACCATTGCCAAAATACTTCCCACTGAGGTGTTCCTTTTAATATTAGACTAACTTTTCACATCAGCACTGCTGGACTCTCCCCTCCCCTCCCCACATGAATCACTCAAGTTATCTTCCACCTTTTTTCTTTGATACAAAAACTTATGAATAATGAACTGGAAATTAAGTCTCCTGTCACCATCAGCAGCACAAATGACAGCCTTAATTCTGAGTTCTAAACATGAACTTTTCATTGGTTGGTGCTTCATGAAGAATACTGTTGAAAAGCTTCTTATCATTGCCTAATCACTTCATAATACAAACACGTTCCATGATTTGCCAATTGCATGATCTGTCAAAGCTGTGTGGCACCAGCATTATTCTAATATTTCTGATTTAGGAGTCTTCCAGCAACATTTCTTCATTCAAGCTTTTTTTTTTTTTAATTAAGCTATCACCAGACCAAATGGCGAATACTTTACATAAACAGACTGCATAAATCATAGATTTAGATTTCTATAGTCTCCACAGAGATTTGTATCATCTGTTAAAGAAGAAAGGACAGGATGATGTCTTAAAAACACTGGGCTACTAGCAGTTAGCACAAATGCAGATTTAGATTAATGCTGTTTTGCCCTTCCATCCTCGTGGTGACACAGTAAGAATGACAACTCAGAGCACCCTTTCCATAAATCCACAGGTTTCCCCAGTTCCACAGCGCACCGTACCTTGGGTGATCTGTAAGCCCGGTCAGGAATAACATTCCAGACGTTCTCCGGATCCACAATCTCCTCGCTGCCACTGGAGAGATTCAATACCTGTGTGGACAGAGCCAACATCTCGCTAGCACCGCTGATGCTCCAAGAAAACACAGTAAGAGAAAAACAACTCTAGAAGAGAAAATTCCTAGAAGGTTCCCTACCTCTGAGAAAGCTTTCAGTGTGGATCTTTTAAGGAAGAAGAAATTGACTGCCATTAAACCTGAGCATCACTACTGAATCTAAGGCAAAGAATCGCTACATTTAAGTATTTCACATGGAGTTCTTTCTACAGCATCCTAGGTTAAGCCTCTCCTGGGATTGTAATCCAAGTATTGTGAGAGGGAAAGGCTGGAAAACACCCAGTAAACCAGAGGGGGCAAGAAACTGATAAATTGGTCTATCATTCCATACCTGACTCTTCTCCTGAACGCAGCTGAACTAGCTTTAGATAGCAAAAGGAATCTGCAAACAGAAGACCGGGCTTCCCATAACCTCAGGCATTCAGTCTTCCCAGGAGTTACTTTTATGAAATGATCTTTCAGATTTGCAACCTTAAATTACAACTCAAAGGCCCTTTTATTATCTTTTTAATGTCTCTATATATGTATACATTTACACACACCCCGAGCTTGAGGAGGAAGCATTAATCATATAATCATTTATTCCATCTTAAAGAACAGCAGTAGCACAAGGCAGCCCAGCACATTGTAATCCAGTGTTTAAATTAACTTCCACCAGTCACAAATTCAGTAAAGACTTATTTCACAGATGTAAGAATAGTTGTACGCTACTTTTAATATACAATTCAACTTCCTTTCTATGTTTCTACTGTTTTTAGCAGTAACTCCCTAAAAGATCAGTAAAACGATGCCAAGATTCACAGGCATTAATGGTAATACGGCTCCATGGCAGAACAGTGACTGGCAGTCAAGATCTAACAGAACTGCACACCAGGAGTGTTGTCTCAAACTGGAGCCAGACCTTCTAGCCCTCCTAGACTATTCAGGGCGATAAGATGAGAAGGCAGCATCAAGCACTGACATCTAGCATCCACTCAGTGTGAGACACCTGGTTCCATCTAGTCCCAAATCAGACCTCACAAGTAGCACACTTTTGCTAAATATTCCAAGTTTGAAAGAAATAAAAAAGAAAAAAAAAAGGACTCCGCCTTACAAATACAGAAAAAGCACTCAATCGTACTTACCCTGGTACCTTTTTCAGATACCTCCAAAATGCGAGCCTCACACCATTTGAGGGACGTCCACACCACGCATTTTGAACCAACAGCAAAGCCTTTTAGGTTACAAGTGTATTCACTGCATTCTACAAAAAGGTTGACATGTCAGTGAAGGAGGAGGAAAACACAAACCAAAAAAGCCAAAAGATTCAACTCCCTCATAACTCTGTTCCCAAGTCCCCCTGTACTCCCCCACACTACTTTTTATTAATAAAGTCAAAAATCTGTCATCCTAAACAATCTTGAAAGCGCATTCATGTTTAGAATGAGATTTCCAATCACAAAACCATTAACCTCTCATATTACTTGCTGTTACTGTCACATTTTCCACAGTACTACACATACTTGGATTTCCATAACCCATCAGTGCCATAACCGGTCGATGCATACTCAGGTTAACACCAAAATAAAGCCTTAAAAGCTTATTAAAGAATAAAAATCTGTTTTCTACAAGTTATTCTTACATTTAGATGAATGAACATTCACTTAATTTGTTAATATTTTGTGTTTAAATGAACATTTTTATTAGTTAGCTCCTTAAAATCAGACACCTTACCTGCGCTGCTGTCAGCCAAGTTATCATTTTGTGTTCTTCCCGTTTCTGCATCCATAGGTTCACAGCCTGAAGACTGCACGTGTGTAGGAGCACTTCTATGATCTCTAAATGATTCAGCCAAGTCCTCTTTCATCCATTCTTCCACATAACGCTCATCCTTCTTCTTCTGCCACTCCTTATGTTTTTCAACTCTGCAGTCACATGATTTCATGGTGCAAACAGGCCTCTGGCTTAAGTCTTTTGTAAAAAATGAGAATTGACTTCCACTATTTGCAGAACTTTGCAGGGCAGCATGTTCCAGCCCTAAGGAGTCCTCCTCTCCATCCTCCTGAGAAGGCTGCACGTCAGGCAGCACCAACTCCAGAAGCTGCTCGATCTCAGTGCCCAGCATCGACAGCATGTCATGGGTCTTCAAGTCCAGCTGTTTCTCAGGCCTATGTTCAGACGAGGGCAGCCTTAGGGGAGGCTCCACTTCTATCCAATCTTCCTGCAAAGCTTCTGCTTTATGAACCCTCGACAGATCCAGTTCCAGTGCCTTTGCGTTCTCTCCCAAAGGAAGCTGAACATCAGATGGAAACAGCTCCGCCTTCCCTCCATCGCTAACTGAAGGCACCAGGTTGTCTCTCTCGTTGAGCAAGGGTAAAATTTTGAGAGATTTCAGAACTGCCAACTCCTCCATCTCCTCGTGTATGAGGGGCAGATCAAATGTGCCCCATTCCAACACTTTCTCTCTTGCTTCGCTGCCAGCAGCAGTCTGCATTTCAGGTGACTCTCTTCCCAGTGCTTCCTTGCTTTCTTCATCAGCTGAGTGCACTGAAAGCGCATCCAGTTCCAGTATGAGCTCTTTTAAATCATCGTAAGAGCGCATTTGTACTTGATCCAGTTCCACCAACACCCCTGTGTCACCACCTGCAGAAGGCTGTACCTGGAGCCATCTCTGCAGCTCTTTTTGTTTGCTCCCTAGGAAAAGGCTGCCTGGGGAAGCACCGCCTGTCTGCTCTGCTTTCAGCTCAGCGTCCTGTAGGAGCAGCGCTCCAGGCAGCTCCTGCACCGCAGGTTTCACCCCACTCCCCAAGATACGAGGGCTGCAGCTTCTTGCTGCTTCCAGCAATACCTCGACAGCAGGATCTTCTTCAAGCAGAGGGACCTCTTTGTCAAAGCTGCGTTGAGTCTCAGCTGCTTCAGGTCCATCGTCAGCCTTCCCAGGCACATGCTCAACAGCTCCCACCAACGTGTTTGCTCCTCCAGCATTTGAACACCCAGAAGTGACATCCAAGAAACATTCAGAACGAAGTAAGGCACTTTCGCTTCCTTCCTGAGCTAATTCACAACCAGCAGTAGTTTCTCTTTTGAGGCACGGACCCGTATCACTGCTTGAACAGCTGCTTCTCTGTATGGGGCTCTCAAGGTCTGGGACAGCTTTGTGATCACTTCCTGTATTAGCTTTCCAAAAAGCTTTCATCTCTTCGTTAATACTCTTCCCAGATGCTTCCAGCTTGACAACACACAGAGGGACTTCAAAAGCTTTATCCTCCTGCATCTCTACTACCTCAGCTTCTAGTAACACTTCTACAGTCATATCATAAAACTTCTCTTTCGCTTCGCTAAGCCACGAGCCCTCTGAGGAATCGAAACCTGACAGGCAGCAAGCAAATGCTTGATTAGGTACTTTGAGCAATTCACATGGAATTTGTCTGAGCATCTCCAAGCCAACAGTCTCCTCACTTCCATAATCCACGTGTCTAACAGCTACGCCATCATCTGTTACGCTGGTGACTCTGGCCCTGTAGAGCTTCCCATCTTGACTGTACTTTGCTAGACAAATATCACCACTTTTAATGCAGCTGTTCAGAGAGTTCAGTCCAAGGTTTTCAGCTTCCTTTATTTTTTCCTCTACATAGTTTATGCTTTCTGTATCAGCACTGCAACTCCAAAAATACTCTGGACCTTTTACAACTGTGACATAGATTTGTACAGTCTGACCTGTCTCTGGAAACTTCCAGAGGAATGATTTACTATCGCTTACACTGGAAATTCCATTTAGTGCCTGAGAAGGCAAAGGCTGGCACATATTTACCGCATCACCACTCGCCCTTCCATCAAGTATTTCAGCTGAATAAGACCCTTCTCTTCTTGCAAGACTTTCATCAGCTAAATCAACTGTTATTACTCCTTGATCGTCACTGAGCGTAACTGCCCATTTATCCCCAGCCTTCTCTACAAATTCACACGTGAGCAGCACTTCACTTGTTCTCTTGGTGAAGTACTCAATCACTTTCTCTGTCCAGCCCGTACTTTTGCTGCACTGAAGTCCACTCAGAGAGCAGTGAACGGCCATTGCTGGAACTGAAGCCAAGTCTTCGGGGAGTTTGTGCGCTCGATCAACACTGATCACTGCAGCGTTGCCATAATCAATATACTGTACGCTGATCGAGTCATCAGAAGCCTTCCCTTGTACTACAGCTCTATACCACAGGCTGTCCTCGGAATAAACAGCACTGATCAAGTCTCCGGCTTGCAAGAGTCGCCCGCAAGGGTCCTTTGCTGGCGTTTCACTGTTCAAGCGTTCTGAAATGCTGCTCAGCTGAGCCTCATCGCTCGCGAGCTGAACATAAAAATCTGAAGGATCGTTTACGTGAGAAACGTATGTTAACACTTCATGAGCTGGCGTTATGCTCCGCTGGGGTAGGGCAGATACATTTTTAACTGGTATTGATCTACCTTCGGTACCAGATTTATTATCCGACTGGGCACCCACCTTGACAGACAGCACAGTCTGTTTTTCTTCCCCCACTCTAGCTAACAAAGCACCTTCACTACTGCTCAGCTTCTCAGCAGCCTCCAGTAATTCACCTGGCAGTCCTCTCTTCACAGAAGGCTGGCGAAGGCTTCCACCTCCTGGCTTGACACGTGTTTTGCTACTCTCCTCTCCTCCCTGGGCTTCAGATCTGCATTTCTTTTTCTCAAGAGGCCTACCTGTGTTCAGAGAAGACTCTGCAGGCTCATTCCTCTTTTTCATATCCGTATCTTGTGAGCACAAAGTTTCATTTTCTAGCTGCCTACTCAGTCCTGCCTTGTTTCTTAATCTTAACCCCTCCTTCAGTTTTGCATTCAGCTGGGTATTGCCATCAAACAACTCAATTAACAGCTTACCATCAGATTCCTTCGCTACAACTATTGCTTTTAATTGCTTTTCCAGGACAGCCTCCTTAAACCACCCCGCAGCTTCTTTGGGAACATTGGTTATGTCAGATAAGGAACACTTTATGGCCTGCATGGGCAAAAGCAAGACATCATAAGCATCACTTGGTATTGGAAGCAGATTATCTTTCTCTATTGTCTCTGTGTTACCAAAATCCACAAAAAAGACTTCCTTGTTGGGTTTTGTTGTTGTAATTACTCCCCTGTACCAGCTGCCATCGGTGTACCTCGCAAGACACAGGTCTCCAGACTTCGGCAAGGTTTCTAAGCTGGTCATTGTTTCACTGAGGCGCCCGATGTTATCGGTAAGCTGCGCCAAGACATCCGCACGTCGTTCAAGCTGGCAGTAAAACATCCACGGATTGTCAACGTGAGTAACAAAAATCTCCTCCTCACTCCCAATTTTGATGTCGTGCGTGGAAAAATAGAATGAATGGAGCTGGACACAGGATGCCAGAGGTTTGTCAGGCGACAAAGGCCTGGCCACACCTTTGTCTGTCAGTAACTGGCAAGCACTCTGGAAAGGCGTCATTAAATCCACAACGTTAAAGAGCTCCTTATTATTAACAGAAGCCAAGGCAAATATTGTGCACCTCAGCTCAAAGTGACACGATGAGGCATCAACAAACTCCCGAAAAGCCAGAACCGCTGCTTCATCCCAAACAAACGGGTCCTGGCCGTTAGGCTGGATTAAGTTGTACAGGCTGCACCTGAAAGCCTGAGCCTTTAACTGGAGGAAATGTTCAGGGATCGAGCGGAGACCCGTCAGAGACACCCACTCTCTGTTGCCATAGTCAACGTATATGACTTCTACTTTTTCTGCAGAACTAATTTCACTGACAATCAGAGCCCTGTACCATTTTTCATCCTCTGAGTACTGGGCTAAGCAGACCGAATTCGGCCAAGTATTTGGGTGGGATGAATTTTTGCAGTACTTCTGAATTTCAGCCATTAGTACAGTGAAGTCATCAGAATTTCTACTTAACTGACACCAAAAATAACCAGGGCTCTCAACGCATGATACAACCACACTAACTGTACTTCCCACTTCCAACTGACCCCCATAAGCGAAAGTCGGCCTCATTTCCACGTAACACTGCCTGTGAGAGACGGGCAGGTTTTCCTTGCCCTCGTACACCTGAGCAGGAAGAGATTCAGTACTTTTAGACCCATGAGTGGTTGCAACAGGGCTCTCCTTGACCGTTACAGCTGCAGGACTAAGTGCTCTATCATTTTTCTTTAGACCAGGTTCTTCTCTGAGCTTTTTAGCTGCATTCATTTGTTTTTCTTCCCCTGCAGTCGCTGCAGAAGAGGCCTGCCTCACAGCCTTCTCAGATGATTTTTGAAGAGTCTCAGACATTTCACACCCCTGGTACTCAGCATACCCTCCCTGGGCCATGAGTTTACCCACGCTTTTCTCTCCCAGTTGGGACTGGTCAAAGATTTCAACCACATATTTGTCACCCTGTGCACTGCGAAAATGAACCTTCAGTCCCTTGTTCAGTACAACGTCTCGGAAGGCAGACACAGAGTCTTCACTCCAACTCCCCCTCAGAGGGGAGACATCTGCCAAACAACACTTCAGAGCTAAAGCCGGCAGCTCCCTGAACCGAGGCAGGAGCTCCTTTACCTTACCCCGCTCTACAGTTTTAGTGTTGCCCCTGTCCATCAGGTGTATTTCCATACCATTGTCCAGAACCCTGGTGATTACTGCTCGATAAAAGGCCCCCTCTTTCCCACTGGCACAACAAAGGGATCCAGGCTGCGGGTCCCACACGACATCACCCAGCTGCGTGGCATTGGAGTAAAAATTCCACATGCTCTGCATCAGCTGCCTGAAGAGCTGGTGATGCTCATGGAGCTGCAGCCAGAACTCGGACGGGTCTCGGAGATGGGAGACTTGCACATCATCGAACACACCCAGCTTCAGGTTCACGCCAACTAAAGGAGCAGAAGCCAGATCTCTGGGCGTTAAAGCCACAGGAGGGGCTCCCGGTGGCAGTTCCAGTTCTCCAGCTGTGGATTCTTCCACCTCCAGCTGCTCCCCCGCCTCACTCTGGCTGACCTGCAGGTGGCTGCTGACCAGGCAGCGAGCCTGCACCCCAAAGACGTGGTTCAGGTTGATGCCACTTTCCCCATACAGACTCACGTTGTAGAGATGCTCGAAGGAGTTAAAAGCTTCGATGCGAGCTCGCACTCCTTTGCCCAGCACCAAAGCTTTCAGCTCATTGATCTGCGACAGGGACCAGCTGCAACCCCCATCCGAGACACCCTGAAGAGCACAGGGGTAAGTCACCACAGGCATGCGAAAACACTCAAGGGGCAGATGGCGCAGGCTGGCTCCCATCACGGTCTCCTTCCTGCCGTAGTCCACAAAGAACACGTGAGCCACTTGCTGGTCCTGCTCCCCAGTGGTGACCTCCAGCAGGAGCGCTCGGTACCAGGAGCCCCCCACGCCACGCGCAGCACAGGGTGAGCCCACTTTGGGCAGTACATCTTGCTCCCACCTGTCATAAATGTGGCGCATGGTATCAGAAAGGCGGTGGATCTCCTTGGACAAGCTCTGCAACTGGCAGTAGATGCGGTGAGGGTCGGAGACGTGGGTCACTATGACAGGTTCTGTCACACCCAGCTGAAGCTGAGGGTAGAAGTAATCCAAGGCAGGTGACGCTGGCTGGTATAAGTGGAAAACTTGGAGAAGCTGTGGCAGTGTTGTGAGGGAAGGTGCAGGAGGCTGCAGTCCAAGCTGGTCTGTTAACTGCTCGTGAATTAGACAGTCCTTGAGTACTTGGCAGAACCAACTTGGAGTAACCTGCCTGGCCAGGCCCAGGTGACGCATCTGGGCCACCAGCTGGGGCAGCTCCAGCACCGTGAGGTGCTGTGGCACCATCACCTCCCTTACCACGCCTGACACCTCCTTGCCACGCAGGTGACCGAGGAACTCCATAGCTTCTGCCGTCCAGGTGGAGACGGGCGCATCCCCGCAGGCAGCTGCCATGGGGCCTCCAGCCGGCATCAGATCAGCCACTACACAGCCCAGCACCTCAGGCGGCAGGCAGAAATGCTCCTTGCAGCCCCGTGCCAGGTAATAGGGAGGGACAGCCACCGTGCAGCCCTCATCGAGCAGGAACACGCGGTACTCCCAGCCACAGCGGCTCACCACGCGGCAGCGGTACCAGAGCCCGGCCAGCTCCACCAGGCCCAGCTCTCCAGCACGCAGCTCAGCCCCACCAGCCGCCTGCCCCACAGGGCCCGGGGCGTTACTGAGGCGCGGCCCAGCTGCTGCTTGGATCTCGCTGCGGAGGCGGCTATATTCGGCACTGCGCTGGCCCAGCGACCCCCAGAGCTGCGCGACGGGCACCTCGGGGCACGTACCCACGGCACAGACCCGCAGGGTGACGGCGGTGCCAGGCTCGGGGGGCCCTGAGGCGAGCCCCATAGCGCCCCTCAGCCGCCGGCCCCACACGAGGCAAAATGGCGGGCGGGCCTCCCGCCTCGCCCCCTCATACAGCGCGCGCCGCCCACGTGACCCGCCAGGCGTTAAACGGCCCGGTGCGGCTGCCCTGCCGGCGTGGTCGAGTCCATTTAAATCACCCTAGGGGGGGACGAAAGGAAGAGGGATGGGAGCAGGATAATGAAAGGAAGGTAAAAGGGAGTGAGCCAATATAGCTGGATGCTTGTGTTAGATGGAGGACGTCTGGAGGCGCTACGAGGGAGAAAGCTGTCAGCAGGGCTCAGCGCGGAGCCCCCTTCCCCCCGGCGCCACCCTCGCTGAGAGTGGACCGCTCCATGCCGGCTGTGTGGCAGCGGCACGGCGCCGGGTGGAGCTTCGCCTCCATTGGGTGGAGCGAGCTCCGGGGGCGGGACCTAGGAGCAAGACTCGGCGGCTATTGGCTGGTGGGGGGGCGGTGGTGTGAGGGCGGGACGGGAGGGGCCGCGGGCTCCTTCAGCACCTCAGCGGCGGCCGCCATTTTGTAGCGCGGCGGGGGCCGCCTCTGACAGGGGCCGGGCCGCTTCTGACAGGGGCCGGGCCGCCTCAAAGGGCTTCGTGAAGCAGCAAACAGGAGCTCTGTCTGTCTGTTACAACACAGGAGAGCCCAACCTGAAAGCCAGGGTGCCCTCCTCGGGCTGACTCTTAGCTTCTGAAACTGGTAAGTCCAATAAACGTGGCCCTGTGCTTCACGCAGTAGAAGCTTCTGCTTGAAAAATTGTGAATTGCCACACACTGAAAAGTGATGTGGTAAATAGAAACTTTTGCTATTCAAATATATTTATTTCTAATACTAGGCTTTGGCACTGTTGTCTCTTTAGTGTGCAGTGCTCAAAATAAAAAGCATTCTTAAGAGTTAAAACAACTCTTCACTAAGAGACTTCTAAAATTACTTTTTTTAACTCTAGATCAGGCACTTCTGTATATCCAGCATCGTCTATCTGAGTAACGGGACTGCAGGCAGGGCTGCTCTGGGTGTGACTGAAGAAGCAGCCTTGCCTGCTGGGTTATAGTTGCTGGTGATGATGTGCAAAAAGGAAAGAACTCAGATTATCTTCTCAGGCTGGCAACTGAAAAAATAATATTTCTGAACAAAAAAAAACAACTTCTGATCACCTAATAGTGGTAAGATAAGTGTCTACACAGCATTATTTTCCCACCTCAAAGTCACACACCCAACCATATGCAGGCACAACAAACCCACAACCTAAGCAATAATTACAAGTGAAGCCAAGAAGACACTCAAATTGGTTTTAATCAGAAATTAGCACATGGGAGGTACTGGTTGCAAAATCTAGTCTGGAAGAAATCTTGAGTATTTACTTGGAGAACAAGTTTTGTACTGTCATTTCATTGTTTGGTGTTTTTAAATCAAAGCCAGCTTTGTTCTGTCTATGTTATGATTTCTACTAGAGTGCGATTTTGCCTCCTGATAGACAAAGCCTAGTGACAAACAAAAGTAGGCCTCTTTCCTATAAAACGTGGAAAACTTTAGATTAAAATATATATGTATTCAAATATCCTGGTTTTTATGGTTTTTTTTGTGTGTTTTTTTTTTTTGTTTTGTTTTGTTTTGTTTTAAAGGGAACGTTATATTTCTGCCTAGATTTAAAAAGGGCAGAGTGAATATTTCCATGGAAAAGTGGTACTTAGTGACCCAACCTGCTATGTTAGTGCTGGCACTCTGAAAGGACGAGTAGTTCAACTTGTCCTGTGGACAGCACGCCCATTGTGAGCCCCTCAAGTGGCACAGAGTGAACTAGGCTTTTGATTTCCTAGGCTTTCCTAGGCTCTTCAATTTCAGGGACTGAATTTCACTTGTGGATGTTACTCCGTTGAGTGTAGTGGTGTAGACTCTGAAAAGAGTGTAGACTTTTCAGAGTGTAGACTCTGAAAAGCACGAGGAGCACAGCCCCTTCTGCCTTTTGTGCAAAGGGAATTGAAAGTCAGGTGAACTGTTTCAATCTGTTTCAGTACCTAGCACCTCGCACTTGGTTTGTTGAGGCATCAAACTAAAGAGGTAGTTCTTTTTCTATGTGAGTACAAATGTAATAATAACAAAAATTCCCAAGTGATTTTGTAGGCTGGTAAGCCCTGTGTTCAGTGCTGCATTGTTCAATCTGTTCTTGCCTTTAATAATAGGAATCATCACTATTACAAAACAAACAATATTTGTTAGAATTTTTTTTTTTAACCTTTGTTCACTCTTCCAGAAAGCTGATGCTGGTGCAAGTTAAAGTCTTACTCTGACATTTTTTTTTTCTTGCCGATAACTTCACCTTCATATAGCAGTCTGCCAAGCAGCTAGGTTTCTTAAGTCATGGCTCATCCCACCCAGGAAGGACTGGATTTAGGGCAGCAATTTATACATGTGATCCTACTCCAGTCTCCTAAATGAATTAGTTCCTTGAGTTGTAGGAATGCCTTGTGGAATGAAAATACAGCTTTTCTGTTCTTTGTTTTGTGGATATTGATGTGGTTTCATGATTTTAAAAAGAACTAACTCCGCAGATCCTTCTGATTTGTTCATATGTAAGCCAGAATACCAGTGACCAAGGAGCCTGTGAAAGCAAGCACAGAAGTTAGAAGCTTGAAACAGCATTGACAAAATAATCCCAGTACATTAAACTGTTTTTGTCTTTTCTTAAAAATACTGTTCCCAAGCTTAATCTCATGTCTGTCATATAAAAACTTTGATGTTGTGTATGATTAGGGCTGCACAGTCCTTGACAAGACACCACAAAATTTTGCAAGCTTGCCAGCCTGTAAATGTTTAGCCTGAAATGTTTCATGCTTGGGAAGTACTTAAGGATGAATGCTTCTTAATTTTTTTTAAAGGCTTCTCTTGTTCTAAAACCTTAATCAGGTAATTCCGTGGTTCTCCTTGCATAAAATAGGAAACTTGCACCCTTGTAGCTGACATGCTGTGCTGTCTGCTTTTTTAGAGCAATACACTGGTGTTGGGCAAAAGCCTCTTCTGTGCCTAGGAAGTGACACTGCCTGCAGTCATTTCATCCATGAGCAGCTATGCTAACTGCAGTTAAATAGAGAAACACAAATAACTCTGAAATGTTGATAGAGCAAAACACTCCCTTCATTTTCATGCCACATTGTTCAACTTCTGCTAAAGACAGTTAAAAGGCACTTACCATTCGCATCCAGGTTGGTATAAAGCCTTTGTATAGAGACATAAACCCTTCACCTTGTACCGTTTGAATCAAGCAGTCCGTGGAAGACTTATACAGCAGACCTCTAGCAATGTGCAGAAAAGAAACAGTTAGGATTACACATACAGAATTCACAAATAAATAAAGCCCATCCCAAATAAGAAATAACCTGTATCAGCCGAATTTGTACAGTTATTTTTTGTGAGCTCACTGGAGTCTTAATTGCTCTGAATTCCACTGAAGGAACTTGGTATGGCTGTGTGATCATCCCAACAAAACCCCTGAGACATGCAAAACTGAAATACTAAAAAGGAAACAAGATGAAGACCGGGAATTAGCACCTGGACCAACTCCCAGTGAAATCAGTGAAACCAGGGTCTCGCTGTCCTACTGAGAAGTCCCCAAGTGTCCGTACCTTCCCTGCTTGTCTCTCGGCTGGTTCATTATCCGGGTTTTGACCACATCAGCAGGAGTTCCCAGGACAGCAGCCACCAAGCCAGAACAGCCACTATCAATAATAACAGGTACTTAGCAAAAAAACCCTATGATTTATCACAAGTTAATTTCCAATACTAAAGACCCATGAAAGCAGGTATCATAAAACCACAAGTAATACCTCATAAATTAACATAAACCTGTTTAGGAGAAGGCTTGCTAGTACTGCTTCTTCTCAAATGTCCTCTCAGCGCCAGCTGCCCTCGCCTCTGTGTGTAGTCCTGAGGCGGGGATAAAGGACCATAATAGTTGATTTATGTTATTGCTTATGTAAAGCGGAGCTCTTCATAATTCAAGGGAGTAAAAGAGGTTGTTCTGCAGAGGTTATATCACTTGTTACTGTTTGCTAAAGTTAAAATAAAGTAGATAAAATAGTAGCAATTTCAGAAAGGTGAATTATTTGTGTGCTCTCACAGGTGTTCTAATGTACTGGTAAGGCCCTTCTGGTGAGGGCAGTTTCCTAGCATCCTTTGTCTTGTGACTTCTGCACAGTGACATTCTCTCAGGCAAAAAAAACTCAAACCACTACCAGTATAAGGGTAGTTTTATCATTCATATCACAGCCAAAGACTAGGGGCTTCTGCTAGCACACAGAGGTTGTGCTGGTCCAGTCAGCCAGGCAGGGAATGCGCCACAGTGGAAAAGGGGTAAAAAAAGGAGCACGGCACCTGGCAACGCTGTGAGTGAGACTGTTGTCTGTGAGTGGTGTGTTCAGAAGCAAGAAGTGTTTCACTGAGTCGTAAGTGGTCAGATCTGTAATGAGAATAATGAGGAAAAAAATAGCATCAGAAGCAAATGGTGTTTATGCTGTTTGTTACTGACAAAGGATGGAGATGTGGCAAGACCAAAATTTGCAGTGCAGCCCCTCCCGTTGGCACAGCTAGCACTCTGCCCCCGGTTTCTGATGCGAGTTGTAGCACGTAGCTCCCTGCGTTAGACGTGTGAGTACCTGCTCCCTCCCATTGCCTTCTTCGCTGTTCTACCCTACAAATGGCAGCATGGATCCCAAATGGAAAATTCTGTAGAATAATTCATGATGACATTTACTATATAGCCCTCATTTAATAACTCCTGCTGCGACCATCCAGATGATCAATCCAGTGATTCCTTTATTGCTGCTTAGCAAGGTGCAGTTTATGCCACCTCCAATTTTCACAGAATCACAGAATTTCTAGGTTGGAAGGGACCTCAAGATCATCGAGTCCAACCTCTGACCTAACGCTAACAGTCCCCACTAAACCATGTCCCTGAGCTCTACATCTAAACGTCTTTTAAAGACTTCCAGGATGGTGACTCCACCACTTCCCTGGGCAGCCTGTTCCAATGTCTAACAACCCTTTCAGTAAAGAAGTTCTTCATAAGATCCAACCTAAAACTCCCCTGGCTCAACTTTAGCCCATTCCCCCTCGTCCTGTCACCAGGCACATGGGAGAACAGGCCAACCCCTACCTCGCTACAGCCTCCCTTGAGGTACCTATAGAGAGCAACAAGGTCACCCCTGAGCCTCCTCTTCTCCAGGCTGAACAAGCCCAGCTCCCTCAGCCGCTCCTCGTAGCACTTGTTCTCCAGGCCCCTCACCAGCTTCGTCGCCCTTCTCTGCACCCGCTCGAGCACCTCGATGTCCTTCTTGTAGCGAGGGGCCCAAAACTGAACACAGTACTCGAGGTGCGGCCTCACCAGAGCCGAGTACAGGAGGACGATCACTTCCCTAGCCCTGCTGGTCACACTGTTTCTTATACAAGCCAGGATGCTGTTGGCCTTCTTGGCCACCTGAGCACACTGCTGGCTCATATTCAGCCGACTGAGATTTTCTATCTCAGAAGATATTTTCTGGTCATGCTAACCTAATCCTGTGCCAACTGACCTAGTAAGTAGTACCCAGTGTGCCAAAGAAGATTAAAACATGCAAAATTAAAAAAATAGCCAAGGTAGTGCTGCAGGATATGGCAAGAACAGAGCCAACGTTTATGATTGGAAGCCACAGGCAGTGCCTTTCAGTCCCAAAGACTTAAGATCTAAAGCACCACAGGCCAAGTTATTCAGTTTACCTCCCATGTTTACCAAAGCAGCTCTCTGGACGTTTGGCACCCATCCAGCCCAAAGTCCCCGAATTCCTCCTTCGGACAGGATCTTCATAAATGCATGGTGCACTCCTCGAAATCTGAAATCAATGTTTAATGGAGAGAGAATCCAGCTACAGAGACATCTTTGTGTATTCCAGAGCTTTGCTGAGCCAGGTCCTCACTTAGGAGTGGCAGTTTATACCTGCAAGGATCTGGCCTCTGGATCCCTTTAATCTTTGACTTTCCTACCACGACATCTTAGGAAACGTGAGTTTCCCTGGTATGCACAAATCTGGTAGCTAATGATAGGTGACCCCCTGATTCCACAGCTATGTTGCAATACTAAATGGGTAAGAAACCTAACAACCTTACCAAAGAGTAACACAGGTGGATAAACGCCACCCTGGAGAAGAACTGACCGTAACGGCTTTCCTTCCAGCTTCCTTTTTCCTTCCATCTGCATCTGCACCTTCACCAGATCAGTTGGGCTGGCAAAAAACTGTCCGATGGCGCCCGCAGACATGCCTCCAACAACAGCTTTCCTGCCGCACAGGGAAATCAAACACACTGCAGAATACACTGAGGAGCTTCACAAATCAGAGTGCTAAAGAGTTCGGCAGCATGGCCCAAGTGAGACAAATGTGAGTGGCTCTTTCTTATCCTGGCAACCAAAGTTAAAATGATAATTCTGGCAAATGCAGGTTAATATAGTCAGGAATAGTTCGGTTAATTTCAAGTTAATACAAAACTGGAGAATCTGCCACCAAGATGTTCTGCTTCCTCTCCAGGTTTCATTATGCTCTTCACTTAAGGTTTAAAGGCAGGATGGCAAGATACAAGAGAGGTTGCTGTATATATTATAACAACTGAATGTCAATCTGAAACTTGGAACTGCTTGCCAGTACATAAAACCCTTTCCCATAGCACCAAGTAGTCTATACAGTTGCTTAATTTTTTAATTTATCTTTACCCTCTTTAGGTGGGCGAGCCGCAAAGAGAAGACAGCTTTCTAGGGCCACCTGCAGTAGAGGACAATCCCCAAACAGGCACAAACACACATGTGCAACCTTACCAGAAAGGAAAGGTATCGTCCTCAGCCCTTCCGAGCACGGAGTCCCGCAGATGTTCATATGCAACCATCCGAACACCAGAATACACTGTGGAAAACAACAGCAGGAGTTAAGTCTGAAGTCTGCCATTCCTGGAGGTCACTGGGTGAGGGAAAGCTGGAGGGATTTGTTGTAAAACATTGTGAAGCTTGCCTGGGCCATTTGGTTATTGCTCATGTTCATGGTGAAAATGGGTAAAGGAAGGCAGTTGGCTGGTACAAATGCTATAGCCAGGAATTTTTTCACATCTTTTTGGCTGAGCCATAAATGTACCAAGAGGTAGCATGGCTCATCCCAGCACACCAAGCAGACCCTACTGCACCACTCCCCTCTCAGCTGGCTGCCAAGCACAGAATCTCCCACGAGTGCTTTTGAGGTTTGTTGCTGTCACTAGCTTGGCAAGTAAAACACAGCAAGCTGTTACCTCTGGCTGGACCATTAACGAGCTTCTTCATCCTGGTGTTTGCAACTTTATATTTTTTCCCAGTCCTTCCCCACTTCCCTCAGATAAAATACATTTATTGTTCTGAGGACTGCAAGTGCCTGTTAGCCCAGAGAACCTTCCTGCAAAGATGACAGGGAAATTATATTTTGTTTTCCTACAGGCCAGAACAACGCCATGAAGAGAGGGGACTGAGCCAGATCCTTATTTATTTCAAAGTGGGATTGCAAAGCAGGCTGAAGAAGTCCTCGCAGCTACCTTTAAAGTACAACAAGGTAGGGGAAGCTCATGGCCTGAGGCCGCTGGCCACAGCAAGCAGGTCCCGAACTTGCTGATAATCACCTATGTGCCGGTAGACAGCCGGTGTGGCTCCTTGCCAGAGCTTCAGTAAGCCTTCCTCCTGCACCACGCCAGCCGCTGTCCGCAGCATGCCGCGGTACGGGACAGCCTGGCCGGCAGCAGCTCCGCTGCCCCGTGCAGCAGCTTCACCTTGGATCTGCAGGCGAGTTTTCGTGAGGTCCAGGGGGAACGTCACTGAAGAGAAGGAGCAGAGGACAAACGTGAATTTGGGTCTGGCCGTGGCGGGACCCACCGCGCTGGTGACAGCTACACCCAAATCCCAAGGCAGGCAGCAAGGTGTGAGCAAAGTGCAGCGACCAGCAGCAGGGCGGGGGGACTTGTGGGGAGCAGGAGGTGATTCACACCCAGATCTGTTCAAAGTGGCTTTGGGCATGAGACATGAACATGCATCAAGCCCCAAGACTTCTCCCTTTACTTCTTTTTCAAGCCGTCATGCCATACACATAATGCCCAAGAGACTCTGGGGTAAAAGCTCTGTTCCAGTTACTCCTCCTGAATGAAGATCAGTTGGATCTCTTACTGGGTGTCTGGCCTCTCCAGCTCTGCCCAGCGTGGTGGCAGAACATGACTCAGTGCCAGGAGCAGCCCCACACTGGCCGTGGTGTAACGCAGATATCCATGCAGGTGAGCAGCTATCCTACAAGCCACCCTAAACCACGCCAGTGCTGCTTTGCTGGTGCAGACACAAAGAGCAAGTTTCAGCTGTTACTTCCTTCACAGGATTAAGGAACAGCCAGGGAAGGTGGCCCACCTCCATTTTGGCACACTGGGGGTGCGTTTTTGCTGCCCCTAATCTCAGAATCCTCAGCAGTCATTATACAGCTGGCGTAAAGGTGTCCCTCTGCATGCAGGCCAGCAGTGGCTCTCCAGGTGATGGGGCACAGTAACACAGCGCTCACATTTAAAGACCAGCAAAGACGGACATCACAAACGGTTAGCACACTGCGACAGGCTTGCACGTAAGAGTTTGTAGCAGTCATATACCATAGGCTGAGAAATATTACAAGTAAGTTACTGAGGACAGAGCAGTGCCATGCAGATGCCAGGTTTCCTGCATTTCACCAAGCAGTTTGCTACCCTCCATTTTTACAGACATTGCTACCATAGCCAGAAACATGAGATTTGTTTTTTCTTTGATTAACCTACATTAACTAGGAAGAGCAAATTCCTGCAGAAGCCAGCACCTTGCTGCTACCTTAGGCAAAAGACTGCCTCTAGTGTTGCTCCAGAAAACAAGCAAGTGCAAAGGTTAGGTTAGTTCTAACTGTGCTGTGATAATTGACTGCTGCCCTTCAGTCTCAGAGGCAAAGATTTCCATGCGAAAGACCCCACAGCTAGTTCAGGTGGCACAAAACACTTGCAAAGCTTAAATCATGGAAAAGGGAGAGCGAGCAGAGTGGAAGGAGCAGATTTGCTGGAGCAGAAATGGCAGAACAAATGCCGAGCAGCAAGGAATCCGGGGACTGAAGTTCTCCCTGCCCCCCAAAACCAATTTTTGATCCCCTTCCCTCCAGCCAAACCACGGTGATTTGTACCTAGTTCTGCCACAGTGGCCGCACAGGCTGACAGAGCGAATTTGCTGGCCCGGGGCCATCTCTCTGGAAGAGGTAAGCTCTTCTCGTCTTCTGCAGGTACCATGTAGCAAGTGACATGCGGCAAGGCTAAGCAGCCACCCTGCACGGCTCTGAAAGAGGAGCGGCCCTGGCCACGCTAGCTCAGCTGTGCTCGGGGTTGGTTAGGAGGCAAATTTCTGAAGGTCATGTTTCTACAGTGCCAGCGCTCCCAACCGCAGCAGCCCGAATTCCTGCGGAGAGCTGCAAGGTCCTCGGTGAGTGACACGGGAGACAGCGGGCTCCTGGGAAATGTAGTCTGGCGGCAGCTCTGCCCCCTGCCAGCAGGCTGGGAGCACACAATTTTGGCACTTGTCTTCACGTTAAAAAAAAAATAAAATCATTAACAAGGTGTCAAGATGATGAGAGCAGCTGCGGGGCTGTTTGTTTTGTGGGGTGTTTCAGTTTGCACAATCTTTGTCACCGACATCGTCCCCAAAGAGCATCCTGGTGCCAAATGGCTGCGCGGGCACCGTCGCTGCCTGCTTTCAGACAGATTTAATTGATCCAGATCTGGTGGAATGAAAGCAAAATTAGCAGCAGCTACATACATGCTGAGCTGAAGAATGGGCTCTCTAGCACTGTCAGCAGTTCCCTGGGGAAATTGTTTGTGGGGGCTCAGCACGGAGCTGTGCAATTTGAGCAAGGGGCACACAAACCTGGGAGGGCAGGAGCTGGTCTCTGCCAAACCCCTGCATGTCAGAAGTTTCAAGCTTTTCCTGGATGAACACTGAAACCCCAGTGATTATGTGCCATTCTTAATTTCTCTTAGGTTAATGTAGGCACATTTTGTTCTCATCCTGAAAATGAATAAATAAATAAGGCACGGGCTGCTCAAGAGAAGCTCTTCATTTGCCATTAAAGCTCAGCTGAATCACTGAGTTAATCATTAGCCATTAATCACTAATCCTCACGCTGAGGATTTGAGGGTTTTTAGGACACAGAAATCATCCGAGAACCGCCCCCCAGCCCTAACTAACATTTTGGTATGCATTAGAGGTCACAATAATTGAGACAAATGAAGGGAGCATTGCAGGTAAAATATCCAGGGCAAGTGAGATGAATTTATCTCGTGGGTCATCCATAATTGGTATTAAATTGGATCCCTCATTGGGTTAGAATTCGTTAGAATCTGTGCTGTGATGGGACAAAGCACTGACAAAAACCCCTGGCTGCTGATGAAAATGGGAGGAAGGTTGATTGCCATTTAACACAAATGTGCCTGGTTCCAACTAATAACCGTGGCTTCTCGTCCTTTCAGATGTGTACCTCTGGGAGCTGTCTCTCTCTGTCCTTTCTGTAACCATGCTTTAGGGACTGGAAGCCAACTAGATCCCTCCTTACAGTAAACCCTGTAACCTAGCATCCTATGGAGGGAACATCACTCCATGGTCATTTTTAGTCTGGGGAAGTTCTCTGTTTTTTCAACCAAGCTGATCCGGGGACAGTGCTGAGGAACACAAATGAGTCTGAGCTGGAGATGAGCGTTTGCTGCAGCAGCTCTCAACATCTGGGTTTTATTTATCTCCAAATCCTGAGGGAAACAGCTCTAGGAAAGAAAACCCTTAGTATTTATTTAATTTGGCTTTTAGTGACACAGCAGTTTCTGATTTCTGTCCAAAGTCAGTTCAGGCTGCATGCAGGGGAAGGGAGCATGGACTTGAGGTGCGATGGAGGCACAGCAGCAGAGCCAGGGAGGGCTGGGTGCTGCTGCACAAGGCAGCCAAACTGCCCCACTCCTCCAGCCTGCCTTCAGCAGTGGGGACTGTGACAATTTCCATTGGAAAACAAACATTAAACATTATCTTAGCCAGGCCTAAGACCTAGTCTGAGGCAGCTTGTTAGTGACAATCGGGTCACCATACTGGCTGTGTCCTCCCCGTGATAATGCTGTCAGTAGCATCTCTTTTCCTTCACCAGATCTTTCCCAGGAATAGAAGCTAAGCTAAACAAAGATGGAAACAAACACAAAAGCCTTTAACTAATGTCCTCAGAATGTGTTCGGGGCTTGTCTCGCCTGTGCATAGAGATTACCTCACACTCACTGCTTGGGTTGTGCATGTAATGAAAATATCCTCCAGTATTAGGTGGCCCTGCTTGAGCTGCGGGTTCGCCCAGATGACCTCCAGAGGTCCTGCAGCCTCCCTTCCAACCTGAACCATTCTGCAATTCCCTGATACGAGGCTTACATCTCCAGCCTGATTCACGTTGCCCTTGTGTGCTGACTTCGTGTTGCCCTCTGCTGAACTTGATGAGGTTCTCATCAGCCCATTTCTCCACCCTGATGATGTCCTAGGTGGCATACCCCCGGGCTGTCAGCCGCTGCTCCTGGTTTTGTGCCATCTACAGACTTGCTGAGTGTGTTCTCTGTCCCACCACCCAGGTCACTGATGAAGACATTACACCGTGGCGGTTCCAGCATCCACCCCTGGGGTGCACAACGCTTGCTGTCCGCTTACTTGGTATGTAGTTGATCAATTTGGGGGCAGGAGATGGTGTCAGAAGCCTTGCTAAAATCAATGGAGATAGCATCCACTGTTCTCCCCTCTACTGAGCCAGTCACCCCAGCACAGAATGCTTTAAAAGATGCCTGGGATGGCTGGAATAAATGGATGTGGGAGATCATGGAGCGTCTCATTTCCTTCTGCTAGCTGGCCCATGCTTCAGATAACACAATTTATAATAATGATATGTCTGATAGTAATAAATGATACTTAATAGTGTGCCCAGTGCCTGAGGAGCAGATAAAGGCTCCAGGTGCTGACCTAACGAAGCCCCTAAAGACGTGAGCTTGGCTGGGTGAGAGGGACCTTTCCTGGGGCTCATCGCTTAAGGAGATGTCTGCAGATGTTCCTTGTCATCTGCCGTGTTGAAGGCTAAATGTCTGCAAGTCGCAGCTTCTGTTTTGCAATACTCTTATTGCTAAAAATATTTTTTTAATGGAGAAAAGTGACCTGCTGCTTTGCCACAGTGTCCCTGGCAGCGTCCCTGGCAGCGTCCTTGGCTGCCCGGGCAGCACTGCAGCAACCCCCCAGCACCTCTCCCCGGTGCAAAGTGCAGGGATTTGGCACAGCAACATCAAAGTTTTGCAAACGGCGGAGCTGGTCCTCATCCCGGAGCGGTGGACAACTTGCTCTGCCTTTTTCACAGCTGGGGCTTGTTCCCCAGGCTGCTCCCTGCTTTGTCACTGTGTCTCCGTGGTGGCAGCCAGCCGGCCAGGTTGACACAAGAGCCCCTGTTGAGCGGCAGGGACAATCCTGGCCCTGCTGGGTGCTGCGGCAGGCGGAGCAGCCGCTGCAGCAGGCAGTGAGAGGCAAAATGGCTCTGGCTGTGCTCTTGGCAGCGCTCCTGGGACTTGTTATTGTTAAGTGGTTTTTGTTTCAGCCGAGAAACCCGAGCTGCCCTCCTTGCATTGGGAGCTGGATCCCATGGGTTGGAGCCGCGTTCCAGTTTGGGAAAGCTCCCCTGGAGTTTATAGAGCAAGCCAGAAGCAAGGTAAGGGCTGTGGCAGTGTGCCTGCCTCTGGGTGTGTGCGCTTCCTGCAGGGGGGAAGGCGAGGAAAAACTTGTGCTTGAAGTTTCAGCCTGGCAAAAGCAATCAGCCCTTTCCTGTCACGCATTGTAAGGTCGGGAGCATTGAGCTGGTGAGGGCTGGGCTTTGTGTCAGGAAGCCTGCTGAGCCACAGGTCCGAGCTCTGTGCTGGGATCGCCCTGCTTGGACTCGGCTCCACTGCTGTTTTGCTTGCGCAGTCTGGCTACATGTTAATTGTGGTTTCAGATAATTCAGGCAGCCCTGTGGCAGATGCTGGGACCAGGAGCCTAATTATTTTTGCACCTAAACTTAGGGGACATTTTTCAGCATCAGCTAGCATCCCACAACACTCAGGAGAGGCACAGGCATTCCTGGCAGGCAACTTGGTCCTCCTAACAAATGTACCAAAGATGGTTGTGAAGATTTACCCACGGAGAATGTGCCTTTCTCTCTGTCTGTCTATACAGTAAGAGCCTAAACAATTCATTTCAATTAGATACCTCATTTCTGAACAGCTAATATTAACTGACATAAAATCCACGTTCCTGTTTTCATTCGGTGATGTTGGCACCTGCTACTGATGCAATATTTTCAGCCCCAGGTGTTCAGTACTGAAGGACCACACGGCCCACTACTTGCAAACGCTATCTAAAAATGAAACAGCTCTAAAATCCTGCAATTTGACAAAATCACTAATAAACATTGGATGTTTAAAATCTGCTTTCTTTTTTTTTAACTATTAGATTTCATATTTATAAATACTTCTTTGCAGTTGTGGGTGTTAAAAACTCAGAGTGTTAAATGGAAACTGAGGTCCAAGTGTAATCAGCTGAATGAGGTGTAAGAAGAGCATCACAAGCTGTGAACATTGTAATAAAGTACATTGGGTGCACCGTAGGGTTGTATTAATATGTTTTTCTTACATCTTTCGTCTATGCATAGCATGATCAGTATTTTTCATTCATCCAAGAACAGAAATTTCAGACTGAAACCTCATTTAAGTCCATTCTCCTACATTTCAGGAACCATGTCATATAATACTTTAAAAAAAATGATCAACCCTCGCTTGAAAAACTGTCATAATGCTTCTTTGGCTCTTCTGTTACGAGGCTATTAGAGCAGCTCCTTGTTCCATTGAAAACATATCCTGGCGGCAGCCAGATTAAACTGTCATTTCCAGTGCAATCCCCTTTGGGGACAGATATTTTACGATGACATAAGCTTCCTTTAGTTGCTTTTTTTTTTTTTTTTTTTTTTCCCTAGGAAGCTGTTAACAAAGTCTCTCAGATTAAATTTTTAAAAGAAACCAGACAGAAGCGTCCTGCTTGAAGGTTCATTTACATCTTGAGTGAGCAAAACTTCTGCACGTTAAAGAACACACTGAAGTACAAACACACACTTGGCGGCCCTGGCTCCTCTGAGTTTGTTGTTGATCTCCCTGTGGCCCTGTAGGCCATGCTTGGTGCTGTGGCAGCTCCTGTTGTGCAATACCTGAAGGACTTCAGAAACCCAAGGGCCAGCATTTGTTCAGACAGAAAATAGACCAAGAAATATTTTTAACAAAGGGAAGCTTGAGATAAGGCAGAAAGAGAAGACTTTTTTGGTTTTGTTGTGTTTTTTTTTTGTTTGTTTGTTTGTTTGTTTTTTGTTGTTGTTGTTTTCTTATAGTCTCCTGCTTCTTAGCGCCTTTCTTTCAACTGTTTCCTTAGTCCAGCACTTCAACATCCTCCCACATGGTGACCTGCCTCCCTCTCTGTGCTGAGGCCAGGACAGACAAGCCTTTTCCTGCCTGCTCCTTTTTAAAGGACTAAGCGCTGCCTCACAGTGCAGCCAAATAAAACAGGTGCTGCCTGCCAAAGGGGTTGTTACCAGGCATTGCAAGAGTTGCAAAATACATCTGCAATAATTTCAAGCTCTGTAATACTGCCAGAAAAGGGTTAAGTGTCCTTAGCACGAGCAAGCTGAACACGAACAAGTCTGTTCAGAAACAGGCTTCAGGCAGTGTGAAAGCTCCCCAGCTGCGTAGGAGTGGTACTGTCAAAGGAGACTTTCACACTTAGAAGCTTACTCTCATAGATTAGTCCTTCAGCCTGCCACAATGGCATTCTTTTTCTGTCCTGAAGGGTTAAACAGTCTCACTGCTGTCTTATTTTGTGCCTCTCCTTCACTGCTTCTTCCCTCAGGTGCTGGGGCAGCACACCAGATTTCCTTTGCTGCCAGCCCGCGCTTTGCTTGAAGATCACTGCCTCTGTTTTCCTCCTATAGAAGACTATGTGGGCTGGGAGAATTGTCACTTTCCCCCCCATGTGTCACGAGTGGCTCTAACAAAAGCAAAATTCCCTGCTCTAATAAAATATTTCATCTCTGGTCTATTAAAAGATACCACCTCTTCCTCCTGAAGCCACCCGGCTTCAATTTCAAACGCTGTTTGGTGCAGTGTTCCCTGTTCATTGGGAGTGCCTTGGAGACCCTAAATGTGAGCGGAATTTTCATCTTGCTTTCTCTGCCTCTGTGTAGCAGCAGGTCTCCTCCTCAAGCCCTGTTTCACCCAGAGCAAGTAGGTGGGAGTGCAGTGGTGACAGGCAGTACCCCTGCTCCATCGGAACCCGCCCGTAATGCAACAGTGTCAAATCCAGAGCTGCTTGGCAGCTTGCTCCAGCAGCTGATTCTCTTACATGAGAAAATGAGGATAATTACAGCAGGACAGATGACAAGTCTGTTTATTCAGGTGTCTGGCTCAAGCAGTGGTTCTTGGTAGATGCACACCCAGATGAGCATATGCTGCCTTCTGCTTTTCCCTCCAAATTTCTGGCTGTCAAGAGTTTAGGGACTTGATAGGCTGGGATTTGCATCCAAGTGATCTAACTACACTAGCCTAACCCCTTTTGTTACCCTGTGCATTTTGGCTTCCACAGCATCCCGTGGCCCTGAATCTGTAATTTAACCAGGCACCTCGTGAAGAAAGTATTTTGCCTAGCTTTAAACCAGCTAGCTTCTAGTAGGTGCCCACTTGATTTTGCGATATGAGAAACTTGGAATCATTACTCTTTTCTTGAAGTTTCCATACTGCTGTTCATCCTCCTGTGCATCCCTTCACATTTTCTATCTCAATATATCCCGTCCAAGACGGAATGGGCAGAGACACCTGTTAAATTAAAGGTGTGGACACAAGGTTTAGATGCTTGCTGCCCTTTCTCCACTCCTTTCCTAGGAAGATGAAAGCTCTCATTATCACTTGCATAATAGATCTTGGAGTCGTGTCAGAATGTGATTCTTCTGGTACTTCTGTGATGTTTATCTTCAAAGTTTGCTCTAAACTCCCAAATATCTCCAGACTATCATCAAACTTTTCATTCCTCCTTGTAAGCCATTTAGTAAAATGTTTAAGGCCACTTGTCTTTATCTCTTTATAGAGAGCACTGGGCTCTCCTCCAGTACATCCACTACCTATTCTGGTCTTCACTAATGCTTATAAAAATTGGAGCAGTGCTGGAATGATTCTGTGAAGCTTCCCAGCTCCTCCCTCAGGAGCATTTTAGTAAGGTGTCATGTTTGCTTATCGTTCTGCTGGCACTGAGCGTGATTTAACAGATCAGGTAGGTAGTTCTGCAACTGCATATGTCAATCCTTCTAGAAAATTTAATATTTATTACTGATTGACCTGGCACTTGGTTAAGTAGTTGCAAGCCTGTTACATTTAATACATTATATTTAATACTTCCTTTGAAAATAGTCCATCACCCCCTAAAGAAAGGTTCCAGGGTGAAACTTGTCTCAATCCAATGCAATTGCGAACTGATGCTTCTCCCTCCCATGGTTTCTTTACACCTTGAGCATTTATCAGACTCTGCAACACACTGGGAGACTCCTTGCACCCAATACGTTCAGAGCAGTGTTTACTCTTGGGGGGACATTGCCATTAGCAGCTCAATCCTCAAACTTTTTCCAGTCTGCTGTATTTTAATTGTACATTTAAGTTATCACATACTATAGTTATTTGTGTTTTCCTGCATGACACAGAATTCTGCTCTCTGAAAGACGTGCCTTTGAATATCCCCCATCACTGTGCTATTCGACTAAGCCGACTTGTTCTGAAGGTCCTGTTTGGAGCTTTCCAATTTTAATTGTGTTTACTACAGGTTTAATTTGAACTATTTAAAATAAATGGCAGAAGACTGGATGGGATTTAACACCAGGTTGTTCGTGTAGGTGTTTACAGGTGAGCTTGGTGTCCAGCTTTACCAAGGGGCAGTGGACATGTACCTCATCCTGTCCAGTGGAGCCTAAGGACGGTCTGGCTCACTTCATCATAAGAGGTGTGCTGTAGCTGGTGAGCTGAATCAGGCTTTAGGCTCCCCCCACCATAGAGACGAGATCTCCATCGACTGTGATGGAGCTTGGGCATCTTCCTCACATTTAATCACCTAAAATACAGAAATGCAGTCACAGAATCACAGAATCACAGAATTTCTAGGTTGGAAGGGACCTCAAGATCGAGTCCAACCTCTGACCTAACGCTAACAGTCCCCACTAAACCATATCCCTAAGCTCTACATCTAAACGTCTTTTAAAGACTTCCAGGATGGTGACTCCACCACTTCCCTGGGCAGCCTGTTCCAGTGCCTCACAACCCTTTCAGTAAAGAAGTTCTTCCTAACATCTAACCTAAAACTCCCCTGGCTCAACTTAAGCCCATTCCCCCTCGTCCTGTCACCAGGCACGTGGGAGAACAGGCCAACCCCCACCTCGCTACAGCCTCCCTTGAGGTACCCATAGAGAGCGATAAGGTCGCCCCTGAGCCTCCTCTTCTCCGGGCTGAACAAGCCCAGCTCCCTCAGCCGCTCCTCGTAGGACTTGTTCTCCAGGCCCCTCACCAGCTTCGTCGCCCTTCTCTGCACCCGCTCAAGCACCTCGATGTCCTTCTTGTAGCGAGGGGCCCAAAACTGAACACAGTACTCGAGGTGTGGCCTCACCAGAGCTGAGTACAGGGGGAAGTGTCTCAGTCTAACAGTGTGACCGTAATTGAATAATTAAGTTCATTTGGAGGTAGTTACTAATTCAAATTTTACTTTATTTGAAAATTCATTTAAATACATTTTACTGTTCATTTTAAAGGCAAAAAAAAAATATCAAATTTAGAAAGAAACAAACACAGTGCAAACTCCCTGACTTTTACCAAGCCTGATGCTGTTATCCATGAAAACATAAAAACACTTAGCAAACTAGCTGTTATTAAAACAATATTTTATTTATTATCACCCAGAGAGTTTAAACATTCTTTCTTTCTTTAATAATTTACAGTTGAAGGACACAATCAAAATTCAAATGATGTCAGGAAGAATCTTTTTCTTGGCTTCAAAGAGCTTTTGATGGAGCAGGCTTTCGAATACAGACCCAAACAACAAAAGACATGGTTGAAGTCAGTGACATTAGCCATGTGGGCAAAGTGGATTCAAAGCTTTTCAGCACTCCAAACAGATAAACAGAAAACTTTTTAACACTCTTGTTAGCATTATAACCTGCAAGAGAAAATCGAGTTCCTTGATGTGGCTAGAGACCATGAAAGCCCCAAACCACTCAATTTGTGCAATAACTTTGCCAAAAGACTTCTGTGCAGACAAACATCAGTGCTGGGCTTTTGATTTCCATCCAAGGCTTTTGCCTCTGAGCAGAAATCACCTTCACTGAGGAAAAGACAGAAAAGATGCTTCATTTCCTAATTTTGATTTGTATGCCTGAATCTGACAGCCCGTAGATTGTGCATGCTTGTTTGCTAGTTTGAAGTATCTACAAGTATCAGTGATCTTTTTCGTAATGGAAGAATTCAGAGGTAAATGTGTATTGCTGAAAGTTCTGAGAGGACTCTAAGATACTAGATTAAGGGAAGAAGTTTAAGAGAGAATAAAAGACTGTTTTATGCTGTCAAAAACCTTCCCTGAATATAAAGCTTAACAAGCTCCAACTAATCTAAGAGTTTGTTAACCATTTTGATTAATCCTTAAGCACCTGTACAAGAAAGATACCACTGGTATTAGCAGACCCTTTAAACTAGGAAAGGAAAAAAAAGTTAAAAGATGCAGGAGTGGGGAGTTTTTGTTAGGAAATCATGAACTGAAATAGATAGGATTATGGAGTTTGTGATGTGGGTACTTTGCTGTGGCAGCCAAGGGATGCTGTAGATTTCCATCACTTGGTTCTTTAAATCCAGGTGGGCCATACTGTTTGAACTGTAAATCAAACGTGCCATACTGCTCTCAGGGAGGGAATCTCTTCTCCTCAAGAGGTCAGGCAGGCACCTGTAATGTCACCAATCTGTGAGTCTGCAGATTTTGTTCCGATGCATCTGCATCTTCATGCACTGCTGAGCCAAGGCATGCAGAGAGCCAAAAGGAGCAGCTCCTCTCCCCTGACCTCCCCACAGGCCTGTCCCCTGCCGGGGCTCCCTTAAAACGCATTAGCAATAAAGTAAAAGTAACATGAAGTCTCTCTCTCTTCCAGCACGGGCCTGTATTCACAGTATTCGCTCTGGGAAAACGATTTACTTTTGTGACTGAGGAAGAGGGAGCTGAAGCCTTTTTTAGTTCTAAAGACTTAAATTTCGAACAGGCAGTACAACAAGCTGTTGAGAATGCAGGTAAGTGAGCTCTTGCTCTTTTTTTTTAACGGGAATCAAATCTAATTGCCCAGGAATGTTAAAGGCCCAGTCCAAAGCCCATCACCTTTTTGATCATGTCTTAAATGTCTGTCTTAACCCATGACCATGCTCCAAAATTCAGGGGAAATGGAATTCCTTCATGTAGCTCCAGCACTGCAAGTCTGTGAAGTGATTTGGGTTCATTCACAAGGATTCAGAGGTTTCTGAACCAGGGACAATTCTTGTCTTATCACCAAGCAGCACCTTTCAGAGATCAGGTCCTATCCTGCAGCCAGACACCCCACCCATGTGTAACAGGTTTGGAGCAATAGTGTGTTGTCCTCTCACGTAATTTGCAAATCAGTTTGTCACAGTGTTTAGTTGTTATCCTGTAGTACAACAGTCATCTGAAAGGGCTGTGGTGTATATCCCATTGTCAGTGGCATATTCCATCAGCATGTGTCCTCATATCTGTGGAATTGCACTGACAGGAATTACTTAAACTAATTTGGTAATTCGGGGTGTGAAATGAAAGAAAAGTGGGCAGAGAGACTAAATCACAGAATCCCTGAGGCTGGAAGGTACCTCTGGAGTTGATCTAGTCCAAGCCTCTGCTCAGGGCATGGTCACCTACAGCAGGTTGCTCAGGGCCCTGTCCAGCAGGGTTTGGAACATCCCCACAACCTCTCTGGGCAGCCTGTTCCTGTGTCTGACCACCCTCACAATAAAAAACTTTATGTTTCAGTGGAATTTCTTGGATTTCCATGTGTGCTTGTTGCCTTTTGTCCAGCCACTGGGCACTGCAGAGAAGAGCCTGGTTCTATCTTCTTTGCTGCCCCCACCATATATTCATATGATGAGATCCCTCTGAGCCTGCTCCTCTTGAGGCTGAGCAGTCCCAGCTCTCAGCCTCTCCTTGTATGACTGAGAGGATGTGCTGTAGCATAAAGACCCAAACTTTTTCTCACTGGGTTCATTTAATTTCCATTTCAGCTGTTTTTGTCCATGTAGAGAGTGCGTGTGCATCTCTGCACATCCCCACTGAAGCTGGGGGGAGCTCTGTTGATTACTGGTTCTGGGACTGAAGCCAGAGACAGGAAGATATTAGACTGGTAGAAGCCAGGGGGCTCACCTAAATCTTTACAGGGTGAGAACAAATGTTTCTGGGAGTTTCACTCCAGAAAAATGAGGGCTAATGCACTTAGAGTCACAAATTATATGAAAAATTTTTGATTCTTTTCTTTTGGTGAATACTTCCCAAACTTTTCTATTTCTTTTCGTATTTAGTTTCTGTTCCTGCAGAAGCCTTTTATCAGAATCACGGTACCCTGTACAGCATGATGAAGGGAAAAATGGGTCCTTCTAATCTGCACATGTTCACGGGCACTTTGTGTAGGGAACTGCATGAGCACATGGGACACCTGGGCACCAAGGGCGCAGGCGACCTGAATGACCTGGTAAGGTAAGGGAATTTACAGCTCTAATGCATGGGCATGTGGGAGCAGAGATGTTAGAATAAAGCAGGTGGAGCTCAGGCCTGCAGGTCATCGGAAATCTGTGTCAGGATGCTCATCGCTCCCAGCTAGAAGAAACATTTTAATTACTTATGTTGAAGAAACAGCACAGCATCTTCCAACAAGTCTCGTTTCCCAAAAGATGGGATGAAAGCTTTACGTGTTCATAAAGAGCAGACAAAATGTTTCATCTTCAGCAGGGTAAAAACTTTCCATGTGAGTCAAGCCCTGCCCTGTTAAGCAAGAGCGTTGTTGTAGACTTTGTGGTGCTGGAACTTCATCCTTCATGTAAAAAAATCCCTTAATTGATGGTTTCATGGGACAAAAACACAGCTTTTAACTCCTCCTTCCTGAGCACGTTGAGGAACACCTGTACCTTGCCTGTGCATCAGGACTACCAGTTGAACATTGCCTCTGGTGTGGATCTGTCTCTAAGAGCCCACACCCAGGTTGGCTTTTGCTGGCATAATGCTTTTTCTGCATAATACATTTAAGATACAGACTTGTACTGCAGCTAAAACACTGAGCACCTGTCAGCTCACTTACTGCAGTTTTGATTAATGGGGGAAGAAGGTGGGGAAAAGGGCCTTTGAAACCTCCCGTCTCTCCGTTCCAGTGGTCTCAATAATGGGGTGCAAACCTCCACATCCCGTGGTGTTCCCCCTCTGAGATCAAAGTCAGATCTGTTTCTTGTGAAAAACTCATCAAATGGGTAGCATGCTACACCACTGCTTGTTCAGCTAGCATTTGCTCACCTTTTCTTGTTATTCTGTGATTCTGTGATTATTCGCCCGCCTGAATCTATCTGTGGGCTTTTCCCTGGGCTCAAGTATCTGAGGGCAGGGACGGACCTGTTCCGTGCCACAGCAGCACCTGCACAGCCCACGGGCCACAACAGTTGCATCCATAGAGCCAGCAGGTGGCTCCAGCTTCCCTGTGATCTCTAGAAAAGCAAGAAAGCAAAAGCTCTTGCCTGAAATACACTTTCAGAAGTAGCTGGAAGCCAGAAAAGACTGCATAAGGCTTTTGTGGAGCTAGAGTACAGATGAAGGGGCCTGGGAAAGGATCTCGGGGTTTGCAGGATAACAGGGTGAGACAAAAATAAAACAGAAAAGCGTCATTCTGTACAGCAAAACTGCAGCCAAAGGAAGGATTTCCCTGGGTGTCTGGTTGCAAAAGGGGTTGTTTAATGCTCAGGAGGTCCACGTAGCTAACCTGAAATGAGAGGGGTGGTTACTGGGGAGAACAGGACCTCAGCTCCCAGAGCCTTTCTGCCACTGTTCAAGTACCAGCTGTTGAAGTTTGGCCACGTTCAGGGGACTTCCCTGAGGTCTGTGCATCTCGCAGCCCCAGCTTAAAATCTGTGACAGCTGTGAGCGAGGTGTGGACCTTGTGGCAGCTCTCCCTTGCTGTCATGGCACAAGTCCCCCAGCTTCTTCCCTTGCAGTTAAACGCTCTGCACCCTTACCTAGGGCTGCTCCAAGAGCTCTCCCATCTCCTGTAAGTCACGGGGATCTCATCCTTGCAGGCACGTCATGTATCCAGCAGTGGTGAACACTCTGTTTGGGAAAGGCATCTGCCCGACAAGTCAGAGCGAACTCAAGGAGTTTGAAGAACATTTTCAGAAGTACGATGAGGACTTCGAATACGCTTCTCAGATGCCAGAGTGCTTCCTGAGGTAAGGGAACGGGGCTGATAACTGTGGTGTGCCCATTATGGGCATTTTGCTTGCTGGGATATCAACCATGAGGGGCGTTCTCCTGGAGGGTGCTGAGCTGTCTTTAGCAGTGGTGCATCCTTGGCTCATGCAGGCCTTCAGCTGGATGCCTCAGAAAAGTCCTGGCCTGGTCCAATCTATTTCTTCTGGCATAAATTGGAGGCAGCCTTGCTCAGGGGGGCAAGGTCCAGGTGGACCTGGCAGGGAGCAGCAGAACAGGGCAGAGGGGAAAGAGCTGAGCCTAAATGTAACTCCCAAGCTGAGAGCATCTCCAGTGAGGCAGCTCTCTGCTCTTTTTCACACCTTTGTTATTTTGCTGGCACTCTGCCTGCAGGTTACACAGCGGCACCGTGGCAGAGCTCACCTTGGGTAGAGGCAGCCAAAACCCAAGGAAAGAGCTTGCAGAGCCCGTCAGTGCTCCTGGGACCATGACAGCACCTTGAGCACCTCGCAGCCACCTTCAGAGAGAACTGAGGATGCTCTAAAAAGAGACCTTTGTTTTCTCAGAGAGGATTGTTCGTGAAAACATTGACCTAAGCGGTCTGTCCAAAGTCAGAATGAAACCTCTAGTGGAGTAACTGTGAAAATCCAGGGGTTTCAAGTAACAGGTCCTGGCTATGAAGGTCTCAGACGTGCTGTTCCTCACATCAGTCAACACCACTGCCAGGCAGACTGACCATTCATCAACTGGCTGCTGCCTAGGGGCTCTTGGAAAGAAACCAAGGAGTCCTTCTCATGGAAAAGGAAACGTTGGTTTGTGCTGCCTCGGTTAAGTGCTTCTTGTTTGTTGCTTTTCTGTACAGGAACTGGTCTAAATCCAAAAAATGGCTTCTAAAATTATTTGAGAAAGTAGTGTCAGATGCTGAAAGGACCAACCCTTCAGAGACCACGTCCAAGGTAAACATCCGAGGCTATGAAAAAGATGACTTTGCTGCAGATTCTGACTGAAGGAATGAAGGGCAGGATTTATTTCTGTGCTGGGAGAAATGTACCAGACATCTCAGCTTTTATAGATATACCTCAACTGCCCAGTATTGCTGTTTCCTACATAGGTCAGAGCCATAATTCTTGAGCCGCACTCCTCAATTTAGTTTGCTTCTGAGGCTTTACATCTTCAGGGAATTTTACACCAAGGGATCAGCGCAATGACCCGTAGCTAGCCTCTGGTATCGCAGTTACAGCGAGCAGTTGAAAGAGGTGAAGGAAAGTCTCTTTGGTTGTTTCTCTGAGGGCACTGGGCTGTGAAATTTCAAAACCTCACATGTACTATTTTAAACCTTGGTGTAGACTGATTAGATCCTCCAGCAGCCAGATTAGTGGGGAAAAAAAACAGATAACTGGATTGGAAGCCAAGTACCCTAAATATTGATTGTGTCAAAGCCATGATAAGTTGTCCCCCTGGTTATTCTCCTTAGCTATGGCAGGAATTCTGTCAATACGGCTGACAAGTGCGAGGGCGGACTGGCCTGGGAGTCTTGATCAACTGAATGGTTACAGAACAGATTGTTAAACAAACCAAATTTTATTTAGACTTTAAAAGCTTCACATACTGTGTTTTCTTTTGTAAAATAAAACAGAATGATGGAAAGAAACTGGGGGCTGGAGAGGGAACGGTGGGAGGTAAGAAGGTGCAGGAAATAGGAAGCCCATAGCGTTGTAGGGAATTTGGAAAAAGAGTGATCATTTTTTTTTATTCAAGATCAGCCTTTTCCCTCTGAAAACCAGACAAGAAACTTTGTCTTAAATGAATGGTTGGGTTACATTTAAGGAAATACTATAAACAAAAACTGGGGCTAGAGTATTACACAGTCGCTATAATCTCAAAGCTATTAAAGTCCCTGGTTAGGTTGCTAACAAAGCACCTGGAACTCTTTCATAACTCGGGGCTTTGCTGATAGATCAGACCATCTCTTCATAGCAGTCACCTCTTTGGCAGGAACAGAGAGAACATCTTCGTTTCCTTTCATTCAGTCTGTTCTATCCAATGTGTAGGCTCTTCAAAAGACATGAGCAGGAATTAAAGGAAAAAAAAAATTCTTTTTTCTTTCTTGCACATGCAAGCAAAAATGGAGAGTGAGGAAGTAAGATCCCCTGCAAACTTTAAGAAAATGGAGGGCAGGGCAAGTATTCACATGGTGCCTTGACTTCTTTTGGCCCTCTTCTTATGAGTCTCACTTTCATCTCTGTGCTTTGTGACTGCAAACAACCCATAACTAACCTTATATCTCAGTGATAAAATAGTCTGATGTCATATCCTTGAATTCTGTTAAGCCCTGCCCTAAACTAGATTTTAATATGTTTTTGGAAATACTATTTATTTTGTAACAGACTCTACTGCAGCATCTCCTGGATAATTTACAAGGAAAACATCTGGCTCCCAATTATGGTCTCCTAATGCTCTGGGCTTCCCAAGCAAATGCTGTGCCTGTAAGTACATCAGCTAGAAAAACACCTTGCCTGTTCAAAAGCCTGCATTTGGGAAGCAAAGAGTTTGAACCAGAGGTCACACACGCTGCATGTATTCCAAGAAGGGATTATCACACCCACATACATCTCTACAAACATACTCAGGTTGCAATGTCACAGAAGCAATGACAAGAAAAGCTCTTCCCGTACTTTTCCTAAATTATAATCTCCCTTATCATAACATTTGGGGAGCATGTATCTCATAGCTATTAAGGTCACAGTCTTCAGCTGTGAGAAGCATCTAACTCCATTTTGAAACACGGTGGCTGTATTATCTGTTTTAAATATTCTATGTAAAGAGTATCAGAAGCGTGATATAGGGGAACTTCACCCCGTGGATAAATCCCTGAGTGAATTTGGGTCTTTTGCTTTAGGGGATCTGCTGTAAAACTTCAGTGTTGCTTCAGGGCAAGAAAAACAATAGTTTGATTTTACTGCCACTTACATGTAAGTTTTCTCCACATTAGATACTGATTTGATGGATTAATGACACAGATAGATCTATACTAACAAGCCCAATGTATCTAACACAGCTTAAGCTGACCAAAGACATTTATAGGAATTTCTCAGATCAAAAATCCATAGCAGCAAACACATCCTTTATTTACCATGACTACTAAGCTCTTTCCAGCACAGTTATGCCCTTTACAGATGTGACTTAGGAAAAAAATGATAGTGAGTTATTTTTATATGTACTCCTATTGGATATATCTGTGGGTTTTGTAGGTTGGGTAATGCTGCAGTTTACCCCAAAGGAACCTCATCCATTTCAGTGAGGTTTCTGTAGATCTGCACGTTGGTACAAGTGCGAGGCGTAGCCTGCTGTCTGTTATCAGGATAACTGACATTCCTTCCATAACACTATCATTACTTACTTCTGTAATATTCAGCTCTAAATAGACATGCAGATATTTCGCTGTTTCTCAGAATAGTCACAAGCCACTGCTCCGGTGACGGGCATGATGAAAAGAAGCCTTTCACCTTCCAAGGGGATTTTTTAGAAGCAAGTTAAACCCTGTTAAACACTCTCATCTGAAAAAATTCAGTTCTCCCTCCGTGCAGTGAAGGCAGTGTCCAAGCTCTGTACATGAAAACTAAGCTACCAGATTTGTGTTGCAGAAGGAGAGCTGTGTCCACGTGGGGCTATTTGGGAAATAGCAGAGTTCTCAGCCCTCACCAGCACAGATGGCCCGCAACCAGGTCTACGTGCGGGCTGGGTCTCCCGCTGGCTCAGCAAGGGAGAGGCTCCTGGCAGTGCTGCAAGGCCTTCTGGTTTCATCCTCCTTAAGAGGATTTACTCCTTTCCTAAATTTCTTGATTTTCAACTTCAGTGCACGATCAGTTAGCAAATTATTTCTAAAGGGGATATACTACTGCTTGTTTTGCTGATAATTAAAACTTTTCCTGTTTTTTTTTTTTTTTTTTTATTTTATTATTATTATTATTATTTTCACTGTGACAATGCCCTGCAAACTACTGAACCTCATTTCTGTTAATCTTAGTAGGAATTTACTATTTATTTTTTTTTCTGTTCATGCAGCTAAATCTAATCACACACAATGGTTTAATAATTCATTGTAACACCTAGTTACTTGAAATTAATGAAAGGATTCTGTGTTTCAAAGCTCAAAGCCGGAGCTGTATAATGCTCACTGAAGATAAGTACACAGCAGATGACCAGACCTAATCTCCCAGGATCTGAGCCTGTAGATGTACAGCTCCCTGTGTGCCCCAGCCACAACAGGCACATCCAGACATTGCAAATGTTGTCACCTGCCTCTGATTTGCTGCAAAGATACTGTAATTCTGTTCTGTATTCCTGAGTTAAAGTACTTTCATCTCTGTTTAGATTGCATTTTGGACCCTTGTTTTCATCCTGTCTTATCCTTCCATTTACAAGAAAACCATGGAAGACCTGACTTCTGTTTTTGGCAAAGCAGGTAATAAATCAGATTACATCCTTCTGGAACCTCAAAATGATTTATTCCAGGTTGGCCCAGCACATGGCACGCTTGGTCAGTGGCTGGGAATAGTGAATGTTGCTGCTCAGGGTACAACCAAAGACATGGGGTCCAGCTCTGTGTGTTCAGCAAATGCTCTTGACTTATCTTTAAGCAAAAACAGCTTTGGTGTTAGTAAGAGAAGGTAGAAAAAGAACCATGTGTACTTGTGTCTTCCTTCTACACCAATCCCTTAGGCCTAGTTTTGTATTAACCAGTTTCATGCTTTTATTGTGCAGCTCTGATAGGGTCAGATGAGGTCTTTCGATTCAGTTGCTTTTCATTGTGTGATATTCACCAGCTATTCTGTGGAAAAACAGGCCAGGAACTCTTCTCTTTTCTCTTATCTGAGGCCAGTTTGTCCAGCGTGATTCACTGCCACATGACTAATCTCTTTCCTTCAAAAAATAGTCACCTGCTGAGTGCAGTCATTCACACATCCACTCCCCTGAACCATGCTTAGAGTTTCTTGGAAGACTCCTAGTTGACATGGGTCAAAACCAAATTGGGTAACATGTGGATAATTAAACAATAAGGACAATCATGAACTAGCCTGTCTCCTGGCTGTAATTTATTTTCTAGTGTTAATAGGCCAAGAGTTCGGCCATGGCTCCTTGTCTTGGTGCTACAATCCCTGAGATTTCCATTCAGTGTCCTACCAAACTACTAAAAAAGACTGGGGATGCTTAACTTTCAATGTGACCTTTGTTTGGCCTTTTCTGACCAGTGCCATAAGTACAGCCACCACAGATACATTAAATTATTTTCAGAAGCTTTTCTTACCAATGTTGGGCTGTTCATTTACTTAGAAATGTAAAGAAAATTTTTGGTGAAAACAAGGTCCTAAAGTCTTGAAGTCAAAAGCAATTCTTGTCAGCATGTATCAAAACAAGCATGAAATACAATTTTTGCAGAGTCTTCTTTCTCATGCCACAACAGGTAAAGATAAAATAGAAGTCTCTGAAGAGGACCTTAAGAACCTCCCTTTTATTAAATGGTGCACTTTGGAAGCCATACGGCTGAGGTCTCCGGGCGCAATCACCAAGAAAGTTGTAAACCCAATAAGAATTCAGGTGAGAGTTGGAGTTTTTGTTGTTGTTTGTTTCATTGTTTCTTCAGAAGGGTGCTTTGTGATTCTTCTAGAAAGATCCCTCTTAAAAGATCTAGATAAAGTTAAGATAGTAGAGATATTCCACTGTCTCACATGATATTCTCTTCATCTTAACAAATTTATTCATCATCATTAATTTAAACATTATTAATTTAAGTGTGGTTTTGCTTTTCTTGCTCACAGTCTTACCTTCAGCTATGAATTAAATTTAAACTGAATTTAATTGAATCAAGAGATACAGTCAGAAGGTATACAAAACAGGAACCATATACAGCAAATACAGTAGAAGGAACCATAATTCGGTAACTGATAAAGCTTCTCTACTGTTTGTTCTCTTCACTGCCATTCAGAAGGAAAGTGCCAGCAATCAAGCGTCTAACAAATAAATGCTTGAGGGAAAAACACTCTCTTAAGGAATCGGCACTCTTGCCCATTTAAGAAATGAAGTCCCACAGAGATCTACTGTCATACAACTCTTTCTATGAATTTCTTTGCATTTTGAAGGAGATACTGAACAAAAGGTTTAGAAAAAAATAAGTTCACGTGGTACACTCATACCAAGAAGCAGGAAAGACAGAAATAATGTTTCTATTATTTCCACACGTGAAAAACTAAATTAGAACAAAAATAGCCTTTCCAAATTCTCCGCTGTTTAGGCCTCCCTTAAGAAAAAAGTGGCAGCAGCAAGAAGCTTCAGGCATGTCATATACCCACCGTGGCTTTACCACCTGCACCAGGAATTGCTGCTGATGGAAGAGATGCACTGAGGAGAGATTGCTTTGTGAGCTGAACCCGTGATTTTCTCTTTTCTTCATTTTTTTTTCTCCTTTTCAGAATTTCACCGTCCCTGCAGGTGATATGTTGATGTTGTCTCCGTATTGGCTGCACAGGAATCCAAAATACTTTCCTGACCCAGAAATGTTCAAACCTGTAAGTTGTCACTCCTAATGTGGGTGTTTTGCCGTCTTTTCTCCTCTTTGCCTATTTCACAATAAAAGCACAGGGACAAATTGGCTTCAAGTTGGGTATTTCCCAGCCACTGGAGGGTGGCCTCATGTGCAGAGAATGTGTGCACAGACAGGAGGGGCCTCTAGGGGTAAGCAAGACTTTAAAGTTCAGTTACCTGTTCCAGATATCACTTGGTGATATCATTTGTATCACTTTGGGCTCGATTCAAAGCCCACCATAGAAGGACACCACTGACTTCAGTGTGGAAACAAGGTCCACGTCCTCTCCTCTCCCTGGCATTTGTTTGTGTAGCTCATCTCCATGTACTTACCCAGGTTCACTGGTCCTTCCAGTCAGATGATTTCTGGTACGTATTAGCTCAGCTAATTTAGTAGCTCATCTAGAGTTTCTTGCTTATTATTCCACTCCAGGTGGCCGTGTGGGCAGGCTTGTAGCTGCTCTTTTTAGCACCATCCTCTACAGAGCAGTTTGTCTTTTTTTAGAAATACATCAAGGAGTAATTCAAACAAAATTCCCCTTCTAGCAAACTCTTCACCGATCTGAAATCCCTCATAACTGTTCCTGCCTCTTTGAAACCCCAAGCAGAAACCCTGATGCAGTAACTTATTTCTCTAGTAACTTCCTAAAAAAACAAGCTAGCTTGTTGTTTAAAACTTGTACTTCTTCCATGAGGAATAGGGCAGTTACCCTTGGATATTGTCATTCCAAATTGTATTGCTTTGTTTCATCACCTCAATTTTTTTTCTTGCTTTTATTAGATTTTCATGCTAACAGATTTCCTCTTCAGAAAGCTCTAAACAGCCCAAGCTGAAAAAAATCCAAGATAAACAAACAGAAGATTGCAGCTTCTCTAAGGGCTCCATCAGAAGCGTTAGCCACAAAAAAAATTAGCAAAGTTACTCGAAGGCCTTGGTAGAGTTGTGCTGAGTTTCTGGAGGCTGGCATAATTTGTCACCCAAAATTCAAAAAATGTATTTCTGTCAGTGTCAGTCCACCCAAACTTTAACCCAATATTGCCTTGCTGCTCTTGTTATTTGTTTTTTCTTAAAACCCTCTGGAACAAGGAGCCCTCTGGGCACAGACAGGCTCTTTTTGTTAGTTTTGAACCATTTTCTCACACACTGGCTTGCACCTGAGAATGAAGCTGTGTAATCCTCACGTTTTTCTTATACACCTTGAATTTTCCTGTGCATAGCACCTGAGATACGGCTTGCCTGAAAGATGCACGAGTCCTTTGTGTGCTGTGATACAGCTTGGTGGCTGAGGAAGGGCACTGGCTGAAGAGCTGCTTTGAATGTGTGTGTATTTAAAAGGAGGTCACATTTTTGTAGGCATGTCAATAGCTCAAGAAGTGGGATTTAAAACAATAGGAATGTATAGAAAGAATGATTTTTTGTGTGGATTTAGAAAACTTCTCCAGCACTTTGAGGCAGCTGTGTATATTTCAAATTGAACCATCATTTGTTTACCTGAGTTATTGCTGACATTTGAATACAGACTCTAACGCTAACAGGTTGAACTCAAAAAATGGCATTACTGCAACTTTGTATTGAGGATTAGCTGTTCAAGGTCATTTTTAGCCCGGAGAAATAAAGTTAAGCTTTATTTATATAAGACTGATTTGGAAAAAAAAAGTTTCTTCCCACAGGATCGTTGGAAAGAGGCAAATTTAGAGAAGAATGCTTTCTTGGACAGCTTTGTGGCATTTGGAGGAGGGAAGCATCAGTGTCCAGGAAGGTCAGTGAAACAGCTGGGGTTTATTTATTCCCAAACCCTGCAGAGAACAACCCTCTTGAACTGGGCTCCCCTTACACTTGGCCATACAGTGTTTTCGTTGTTTTGCTTTGTCAATGTTCTAATGTTCAGTATTATCTGGACCTTATTTAAACTAATTTGAAAGTGGCTTCGTTCCTGGAAAAAGCAGGTTAAGGCACGATGCAAAAGCAGAACCTGAGACTAGTGTACCAAGGGATATTCCCCAGGGAGAAAAGCCTAACTCTGCTGCTGCTGGAGGCACCTTTTCATCAAGGGAGTTGTTCCATGTACAAATATGCCACTTCACAGACACAGCAGGCTTTTAAGTCACCATAAACCACTTCCAAACTAACTTTACATTTCTCTGGTCTGAGACTCTCTTTCCATCCTCCATGCCATTGCCATTTTTGCTAATCTTCAAATGTCTTAAATGGCTCCTCTCTGTTTAAGTCTCTCGTCTTTCCATCAAGGCCCACGCAATTGTACGATGGCTTAAATTGCAGATCCTGTCTCCTCCATTCCCCCAGCAATGCCAGCCTCAGTGCTTCCTGCATTCCTTCTGCTGTTTTCTCTGTGGTCCCTCTTCCTGGAACAAATCCCAGGGAGCCAGCTGCTCCTTGTTTTCTGTGTTAAAACATCGCTTTGCTCAGTTCTCTGCCTTCAGAACCTGGTCTGCTCTAGGCAGCAAATAACCAAGATTCCTTAAAACAGGTCGTTTTAATCCAAGAGTCCCACGTGCAGCAAAGGAAGCCAGAGGGTGTTGGAAGGAAACAGAACCTTGAATCTGTACCCTATAGCAGGCTGGACATGAGTGTCAGATAAATTTTGTTAAGACATTGTATACATAAGTAAAATGAATAAATCTGCATCCACTCTTTTGGCTTAACAAAGTAAAGCCCTCACTCACTGCTGTACCTCCATGGCTTATCCAATATTCCTGAGCTAAATATGAGCTGAGCGCAGCCTCATTCCCAGCAAGGGCAACAGCAAAAGTCACAAGAGGCATCCACAAGTAGAGGACAAGCTGCAAAATAACGTTTCTGAAAGCTGCTTTTTTATATACACTGACCTATTTCTTTGTTCAGGCTGTTCTCTGGACTCCGATAACATCTCTAAAATAAATTTGTGGTTCAAAAGAAAATGATAACATTTCTACTTAGACAATGGATGGAGAGTCTTTCACTTGCTGATAGACAAAAAGTCCTTTCAAAGCCTTTGGCAGGCCACATGGTATCACACACCTCCACACTCTCTGGTGGTAATTCTGAATAATAATGTGGTAGTCCTGGAAGAAAGGAAATTAAATGAAGGGATGTATCCAGATCCCACGTTGCAGATGTCCGTGGTATAGCTGAATGAAACAATGTTATTTGAGGTTTCAGATGAGTTTTCATTTAATTCAGTACTGGTATTTATAAATGAAATGTATTAAATATTTCATTTTCTCTACATATTGCAAAATCTTATCATGAAATCAAAAGCTAATGTAATTGAACTGAAAGCTAGAAAATAACTTGTTAAATAATCTAGCAAACTGACACAGGAAGAACTCCCACAAAGCCATTTCTGTACCAAAGGGAAAAGTGGAGCTGCTAGTCTAACATGACTTTTGTCTAACCAGGAGACTGGTTGCTGGTGCTTATCTTGCATGGATCCATCCACTGTCTCTGATCTTACACTGACATTATAAACCCTTCAGCACAAGGGCTGTGATTTCATTCTCAGCCTCCATTTACTGCAGGATCTCAGTGCCCAGCTGGACTCCTGGGTTGCTGCAGAACACAAGTACACAGCAGTGCACTGGGGACAAGACTTGAGAAAGTGCATCTTGGTCGGCCCCCTTGTCACTAAATAAAGCAGGAAGGCTTCTGTGACTCAGAGCTCCTAGAGGAAAACTGCTTTAGGACTCGGTTATGAATATGAAAGGCAAGCGGGGACTAAAGGGCAGTCAGCTGCAAGAGAGCTCACGGATTGTGCTCAGTACGACATGGACAGGGAGAGAGGGATGCACCGGGACACTGCAGTCCTGCCTCTCATTCCTGGTTCCTCCTGAGCTCTCCTTCTGACATGTGGTACCCTCCATCTGCCTCAGCGTCTCTGCAGAGGGGAGAAACAGCAGCAGCCTGTTTGAAAAAGTACTTTGAGATCTCGGTGGGCTGCAGGGGCAGGACCAGGAGCCCTGGAGCACCATCAGGAGCCCAGGGCAGCACCGTGCAAACAGTGCAGGGACTGAAAGGAGCCCCCTTTGTTGGCATTGAGTTTGGGCCAGCAAGTCCTGCCTGGCTGGAGCTGGTTTCCATTCCTGTAGCTCTGCACTGCTCTCCCCTGAGCTGAAGGTCACCAAGAGCTCCCCATCTCAAGGTAATTGCAATGTGAAATCACAGAGATCATTTGGGTCTCAAGCTACGCCAAAACAAACAAGCATCCTCCCACTCCGGAGCACGGGGCAGCTCAGTGTGCAGATCTGAACAGCTCTGCAGAAGTTATCTTGGGTCTTGTGGGACTTATTAGCTCCCTCTTCACACCTGCCGGGCCAAATCCAGGCAGATCCCATGTGCAGTCATGTGCTCTTCTCCCTGGTGAATTCCCCAATAGCTTTTTTATCTGAGTTTTCCAGCATCTCTCAGATAATGGAAAATAAACTGTGTAGAAGAGTAAGGCAGTCTGACTATTTTAACTAACTCTTTAAGACATATGGCTAAATTCTGCAAATGAGTAATCCCCTGACCTGGCACAGGTACACGCAAGTGGCTGAATGCAGAAAGTTCTTGTACGTAGTGACATTAAAAAATAATAGCTGAGAAGAGTTCATCTGTAGTTATCTGAAATCTTCTCTGCACTGACTAAGAGCTTTCTGAGCATGTTACAGGAAAAAAAAAAAAAAATCATGCCCTTGGGTTTCATGCTGCATTCTAATGCTGACACATTAAGTAATAACTCCCGCTGTCACATCTCCTCTGATGTCATCAGGCTCCCAGCTGTATTATATAACTTTATATAGCACAATTAGTCATATAGCCTTTTCTATATTTGACTGGCTTCTCACTCCTAGGAAGTTATTTTGAGTCAGCAAGTGTTAGAAGAACATAAATGTTTACACAGTGGAAAAAAACCCTAATGATAAGGAGCTGTTTTAAAATAGGGTGTCAGAGGGATAGAGTTGCTCTAAAGTTTCACCAGAAAGCAGGGGCAGCCGCTACATTCATGTTCTGCACTGAATAGTGAAGCTGAACAAAGCCACAGCATTTTTTCCTACTGCAGATAAACCTACAGGCAGAACTGAGGCATGGAATGTAAAATGTGTAAAAGAGAATCTGTTTCTTATCTGATAATACCACAAGTGTGATCATCAGGCTGGATATCGAACATCTTTCTCTCTTTTCTTGCAGGTGGTTTGCTATCATGGAAATCCAGTTGTTCATTGTGCTGTTCCTGTACAAATACGAATTTGTGCTTTTGGATGCGGTACCAAAGGAGGTAAAAGATCCGTGTATTTATTTAACATTCCACACCTTTATATCCTTCATTCACCGTGCTCAGCTGAACAGCCATTCTTAACTGCTTATTTATACTGAAGCAAAATGCTGAGAGAAGCATTTAAAAACATGTAAGAAATAATTTGATCTTCACTTTTACTCAGAAAACCCAGAGTAACTCCAGTGATCTAATGGGGCTGTGCTGTCTGTACAAGAATGCACCCCTGAGAGTGTTTTGTCTCATCATTGCCTAAACATTACAAGAGGTTTTATAATTACTTTCTGCCATTCACAAAACCAATGAATATGGAACTGGATTATTAATACGTGAAGCAGGCATGAAAGCAGATGCAGCATTCTCAGTGCTCTTCCGTTACATATTGAGAAAAACGATTAGGGTAGGGCTGAAGGAACAAATGCAACACAGAGAGGTTTTACCATTAAGAGAGAGTGGCGTGGTCACTCAGAAGTAATTTCCTATCCCATTTGCAAAGTGTCCTTTCCACTTTCCAAAACTTGTGGTTCCTCACAAACACAAAGTGCTGTGGAATGAACGTGTCTGCTGTCACAGCCTAAGCACGACACGCGGGCCCTGTTGGTTAACTGTCAGGGAGAAGAGAGAGAAGTTAGGAGTGGTCTGGGCTTTGTTAGCATTGCCCTTTGGGCTAAAAGTTGAGGAATTCTTGAAGAGAGGTTGATCTCACATTCCCACCAGAACAGGGCGGAAGGTTGCCTCATCCTGACTGGTGGTGTGTTGCCATCCCAGCTCTCGGTGGAGTTGTTTGTAAATCGGGTCTGCACCCACAGGCAATTATGCTGGTGAAAATATCCCAAACCATTAGAGTTTCTTAAGATCTCATGTGTCATCCTCTGTCAGAGGAAGTGGAATAAAAGTTAACGAGTGGCTTCTGCAAAGCCAAGAAATATTCTCAGTATTTGGTCTTGACTCTTTCAGGCCAAAGCTCCAAGAATATGGTAATATCTTAATATTAAAGCAAGATGATGGCTCCTTTAACTGAACTAACTTCATGTTTTTACTGATTCTCTTTTTGCAGAGCCCTCTACATTTGGTGGGGACACAGCAACCCATGGCACCATTCCGGGTCCAGTATAAATGCCGGGAATGAGAGCGGCCCAGTACTAACTCACCTCGCTTTGCCAGCCCCGCTGAGCTGCTTCTCTACCCTCCATGTTCAAATAGGTTCTCTGCCATAAAAGTCCTTAATTTCAATTTTGAATGCTGTACATACTCTGTGTATGCCATGACAGTACAGTCATATCTGGGCTCTTTTTCCTGATTGCCTGCCTCCTGGTATTTAAAAATCAAGCTCTGCTGCATTCGGAATTTGTGGGCCAAATTATTTGCATTCTTTGGTAGTCTAACGGATACGCTAAACTCACTCAGCAAACATTCAGGACAAGAAATGGCTACATCTGGAAATCCAGCATGGAAGTTTTGTTAGAACCAAGAGAAAAACAGGTCCCTTGTGCCAGGTCACTGCTTCCTGCGGGTTTCTTCAAGCCAAGGTGAAGGTGGTGCCTCAGGCTAAGAAATCAGTGGTAACCCTGTGGTTCCCAGGCTTTGCTGTGCCCAAAAGCCAGGAAGGTGCTGAGCAGAGACCTCTGGATCAGATCCTTGGCCACCATAAAGTAGCATCACTTATGTCCTGTTGCTTGTGTAGGTCATGGAGGATCTGGTCTACCCTGTCTACAATTGGGGCCAACATATTGCAAATAAAATGCATTAATAACAGAAGAATGTCAAGCATGACAAATACCTGAGGTGTTGTTCCACTGGAACGCCTAACACGTGACTGAACTTTATTGCTCCACAGGATTCAGGACTGAACCTTACGTAAATACGCAATGAAAGCTTGATTGTGATGCTTGGCTCTCCAATGCAGAGGTTGCAAGAAATGCCATCACTGTTCATCAGATCGCTTGTGTGAGCTCTAGAACATTTTTACTTTTAACACGACTTAACAGACCAACTTGCAGAAATCTAAAAAGATGTAATCCTATAAAGAACACCTAGTAAAAGTTGTTCAAGGAAGCTGTCAAATAAGTTCAGATACCAACACTTTAAGTGCTGTCAGATTTCATATATAATAATAGCGGGCATGTATTTTTAGTCTTTGAAGATTATTCATCATTTGAGAAATATTTGTAAAAAAAACACAAATGGACTTTCAGAAACACTTAAAACTATGAGAATAACATCCATAGGAAAATAACTCGTATAATTCATTCAATGATTGGCTTATCTCAACTACAGACACGACAATTTAACAAACTATAATGATTTATGTGTCTGGAAAACGATTCATCCAGTATCTAATTTGGCTTATAGTGCTTAACTCTGCAGGAGCTGCACTCTTAACTGCTGTTTCGGAATTGCTCTGGTAACTGAGAACTATTCCCTTGGTTTTCATCTATGGTCATTATCCAAAAGTATGTGATTTAATTTTAACATTTGGAGATGTCCACAATATCTGCCCAGGTATCTAGTGGATTTGCAAATCTAAGCAACTATTTCCAATGTGCATTTCTTTTTATTTTTTCTATTTAGTGTTTATGTATTTACTGTGTTTTTTCCCCAAGAGAGGTTAACTCAAAAAAAGCAAAACTCTCTGATGGCAAACTTGACTAAAGTCAAAGGTCCCTAAAGGGAAGTATAACTTGCAGGTCAGCAACGGTTTGGTTACGCTGAATGAAAGGCACCCAAAGCCCTGTGTCCAGAGGTGACTCCCATGGGCACCAAGAGGAGCATCTAAATTGCACAGGAATTCTTGTGGGATATTGATGGGAGGAACCAAAGGTGGGGAAAGGAAGGGATATGGATGCTTTTGGGAGGAATAAATGTGGGAAAATGAAGGGATAAAGGGGTGTAAAGGTTGCATGTGAACAGGCTTCCGACTGTTAGTTTTGTCTGGCTGTGCCTTGGTCCTGATCAGTGCAGCAAGAATCCAGCCTGCCAAGCTGGCAAGTAGCTGGAGTGGCTCTAGGGGTGAGCCAGAAGGAGTTGGCCTGTGGAAGGACCAAGGCAACGAGGGAGAGCAAGGATTCAGGACCAGCTACTGGAGGGATCTGCATTGGAAATAGATGTTCATAGATAACATTTTGTACTCACAGACCTGCACCCCGATCTGCCAGGGAGGGGAGCAGGATGAGGCTACCGGAGCTGGTCGTGGGAGTGCTGCGTGTTTCTGTTGATGTGTGTGGCCATCAGCATCTGTACTCGTTACACACGGGTTTGTGCGTGTGCCTCCGGGAAATGCCTGCTCAGTCTCTCCTGGCTGGACCTGCGGGCACGGAGCTGCAGCAGCCTCGCTTCTGTCAGGCTGCCAGATGTAGCAACTCCCTAGCAGGCCATAATCAGTTATGAAAATAACTGTCTGTGAAGGCAGGGCTTTTTTTTTTTTCCTTTTTTTTTTTTTTTTTTTTTTTTTTTCCCCAAGTTTAGGCTTTTGAGAGGAAAGGAGCACTACCTGCACTTGACACCTGGAGAGATACCAAAGAAGCACGCGAAGAGAAGTGGCTTTGACTCTGGAATCCCACTGCTGCCTGCCTGCTCTGTTGTGGATGACAGCTCCGTGCACTTGCCATACTTTCCTAGGTAGAAAAAAAGCATGTGAGTCGGATTAGTAAAGCAATGTGGTAGTCAGGTGATAGAGCTATATGGGGTCTTCTACCTGGAAATAATTCAGAAGCTTCTGGGGGAGGGAGGGATAGCACTTTACCCCTGGGACAGGGTTAAATGCTATTAAAAGGTCATCACTCTGCTCTACTCAGGATTGGGTGAATGGTTTCTAAATTCTTCAAGTGCTTGTCCAGTCTGGTTTTAAAAATGACAACGCTCAAGTTCCACAGGTGATGTGTGCTCATACCTGGCTATTCCTACTGTTAGAAGGCTTTTCTTCTTACCAGTAGGAGTCACAAGGATTTATTCATACCACTACCACTAGGGTGTAAGAAGCAGGAGATTTTTAAACCCACAGAGAAAGAAATGTATTTTTACCTTTTCATCTTTGTATTTCTTCCTTCTGTATGAAGTATGGATGTTAAAGGGAATGCAGAGGCGATGACATCTTTGAAAATGCAATTATTCAACCTCAAACATGACATTGGCCATATTTTTCCGAGCAAAGCCCTCACCCTGGGCTGGCCAAGACTATCTGTTGGTATTAATTTATATTGGAATAAGTAATTCCTGTTTCTAAGAGAGAAAATCTGCAGTTACAAGAAGTGAAAAATAAAAACCTATTTTACACTGAGTTTCCTTAAACACTTTTTGTATTTTGTTATGTATTTAAGAGTTTCTGAAAACAAAACAAAACTCAGAAAATAACTGCATTGCAGAAAACCCTTTTTTTTTGATGTTTTTGAGGGAAGTAGAAACGTCTTCACTGAAATCATAAATTTACTGTGGAAATACACTATTTGACAGAAGACTCATCAAAACATTTTCCATTAAAATCGTTGACCTACTCCAAGTGAATCTTCTTCAGTCACAGAGCGAACAGATAACCCTCCGTATCAGCAGCCACCTCCCAGAATAATCGCGCCTTCTTTTATGTCTTCCCTCTAATGAGCCTCACTGGAGGCCCCTCTCATCTGTGCTTAGCAGTCAAGTATTTCAAGTGGGCTCTTTCTTTGCACTACTAATGGCATTCAGTCATTTCTGTGCTGCTGATTGTCACAGAAACCAGAGGTTTAGGCTTAGCACATACATCTCCTCAAAATAGATACTTGGGGACTAAAAGATATGGCTGGAGCTATTGAGAGCTAAGCTAAAAATAATGACTTCCTTTCAAACAGAAATTAATTTGATGGCTCCGGTTCTGCAACGTGCTTAAGTGCTGTGCCAAGCAAAACCCAAGCATTTATTTTGCTTTAAGCAAACGATTGGTTTGCAGAGTGAGACTGGATTTTAATTTAAGCACATGCTTAAGTGCTTTGCTAAGCCACGGTCCTATTGCCGTTGTTGCTCACCAGTTTTTACAGTTAGTCTTGGCATCGCTGTTGAACTTTTTCAGATAATCAAGCATAAGTGGGAATACTGGGGTAGCTTTGCTCATGTTAGGGGAAACTGGCAAACGTTAAGCACTTTAAGGAAAAACATTTTCTTCTAAAAAAACATTTATAGCATAAACCAGTAGGCTTAATGGGCAGCAAGCATCTTTCCCAGTTATTTGGTACATTCTAAATGTGTGGCTCATCACATGGCAAAAAATATTTCCTCTCCACTGGTATGCAGTGGAAGGGGAATTAGACACAGGAAAGGCATTCAGCAGATAGCAAGCGTTTAATTGAAACAACCAAGGAGAAGCTTTCATCATGTAGCCATTCTGAATGACATTGAACGTGCGACTGATTGGCACAAGATGATTTATTTTTTTTTCACTTTGATCATAAAATTACTAGGAAAGGCTTAATGGAGTTATAAATATCTTGTTTCCATGAGAGTCCCGGGAAGATAATTATAGCACTGAAGTCTTTACAAAGATAGAGCATTTATAAAATGATATTATCTGAGGGCTCCGATGGATGAGGCAGGGAATTCTGCGTTCTATTCCCAGCTCTGCTATTGACTCAGTGCGCGATTTGGGCGAATCACTTCATCTCTCAGTGACTCAGTTTTTTCATCTGTAAACTGGGGTAATAATGATAATTACCCACTGCTGCAAACTCTGTGAATTAAAAATTGTAAGTATTACTCACACTCATCAGAGCCCGCTTATTGCTAGCGATGGCTGGCTGCAAGAATTGGGGTAAGCTATGCGCTAGTCTGAATGGGAACTGTCACAGTTGTGTGACTGAGAAACCACATTCTTTGTAGAGCTGCAGTCAAAACATTCAGAAGAAATACTTGAAATATCTTAGTTCACGCTTTTGAAGATGTTGATGTAACAGCTGTATCCCAGAATCTTCAGAAATATTTTGTGTTCCAAGCAAAGCTTGGAAACTCAAGGCTTTGGGCATGTTTCTTGCTAAGTAAAAATGCTGTGATAAAACCAACCACTTGGTAGGAGCGATCTAGAAGGATGTCTAGAGCTGCCTGTGAGAAAATAACTACATTTGTACTCCAAGTTCTATCAGGCTTTTCTACTTGTGTGCTGGCTTTGTTGCATGAGAAGATTGATACGTGTATATCATCCTTCCCAAGTATCAACAAATATTGAAAGAGCTTAATGTGCAAGTACAACGCAACTGTTACTGTTAAATCTTTGCAGCTTTGAAAAAGACAAGTGAGGAAGGAGGAGTTGTGGCAAATGAACAAGCAACTGGGCCTGAGTTTCAATGGGATATTACGCCTGAAAGGGATGACGTGGGTTTTGGACATGAAGACAAGAAGTCCTGTGCTGGAGAGGAGCTATAACATCTCCTGATAGACATTTCCCCTATTCCTGAGGAAAATGAAGTTCAGTAATGGATGGCCCTTTGGAGCTTGCCGTACCTTTCTGCAGCGGGTCGAAGTGAAATCCAGCAGATTTCCACCTGAAATGAGGTAAAAATGCAGATCAGAAAAGGGAGCTGTGTTATCCAAGGACTGAAATTACATTTCTATATTAATAGTTCTGAAAACAAAATTGTGCGTTTCTCTGAAACAAAAGCTTCTGATCTGCCATCTCTGCACTCCTGGGGTGGAGAGAGGCAGGAAAGGCAACCTGAGGGGTCTGCAAAACATAAATCAGAACACTCTGAAGACCTGAATTCTCTATACAGGCAGTCCACTGCCATAAAGCATCTATTAAAGATTTAGGAAGGGAGAAAACATCTTTCCTGAGGGTATGATACCAGTCGGACAAGGCAGTGTTTAGCAAGCATCTGATCAGGTAATTACAGCTGGCCAAAGAAGCCTAAGGCTACAGAGGATCTTGTTCTTTGCAGAGTGTGATTAGGGAGTGGCAAGATCTGGCATTCCATTTTTCTTGGGTCCTGTCGTGGATCTGACCCAAATAAGTGCCAAACGAGGCTCTGAGGAATACCCTCAGCACGGTATTTCCAGTCTCCTTTAGTTATGGGGTCTTGCACTGGTAAAGCGTGTTCCAGGCTGAAGATAGGACTTTGTTACTCTTTCTCATGCCAAAGATCTCCATCGTAAGTGGACATGACTCTCTTCCGCTAAATACAAAAGTTTCATAATGTTGGTCTTTGTTACTGCTGACACAGATCCAGAGGCAATTGCAAGGCATTGACCTTTTAATCCCATCCCAGTTCTGAAAACCATCATCGCTCAGAAGAGCATTAAGTGGCTCCTTCTGTTTACTTGATACCAAAAGAAAATGTTTTGCTATGAAATGTTTGCCGGCGTCATGGCACAGCCACCTGGGCGTCATTCCCAGGTTCAAACGAGTAGTTAAGCATTGCAAGACACAAAGCGTGGTGTGAGGGAGTCCTACACGTCAGGTAATTCATCACAGCTGAAGATGCTGCCTTTGGTGCTCTTCCTCTGTCCGAATCTTGGTATTGCCATTGACTATTTTAAGCTTGTTTACAGAACTGGAGTAATACACAGATATAAAAGGACGATGACAAGAGTGCTTTCAGGCATTTAAACTGAGGCTTGAAGTTCCCTTTTTTTTTCTGAAAAAATAAACCAAAGGATGTTTTACTGTCTGAAAGCCTGGCAACCGGTCTTCGCTGACCGTGAACTTAAATCAAGTAGCACTTCATTAAAAGCCAGTCTCATCAAAACATTCTGGTTGTTCCTTAAAATACCTGAAAGAAGACCCAAATCGCCAGGAGATGGTCATGTTCTGTCCTTCAGGCATTAATAAACAAATCCATCCCTGCTGTTTGGGCTAATCTTTTCTTAGAGACTTTGGCCTTTCCATCGGGTTCAGAGGTTTTGCAGGCATGCATTTCCTGGAGAAAAGGAGGCTCAGGGGTGACCTTATTGCTCTCTACAGGTAACTTAAAGGAGGCTGTAGCGAGGTGGGGGTTGGCCTGTTCTCCCACGTGCCTGGTGACAGGACGAGGGGGAATGGGCTTAAGTTGAGCCAGGGGAGTTTTAGGTTAGATGTTAGGAAGAACTTCTTTACTGAAAGGGTTGTGAGGCATTGGAACAGGCTGCCCGGGGAAGTGGTGGAGTCACCATCCCTGGAAGTCTTTAAAAGACGTTTAGATGTAGAGCTTAGGGATATGGTTTAGTGGGGACTGCTAGCGTTAGGTCAGAGGTTGGACTCGATGATCTTGAGGTCTCTTCCAACCTAGAAATTCTGTGATTCTGTGATTTCGCACAGGTCGGCACAGGGGTCTTTAGGAACGAGCAGGGTAACAAGTTCTCTACATACCCCTAAGCCTGGACAAATCCAAGTGAGAGAACATAGCAAGAGCTGCAATCACTAAAGCATCTGCCCTGAGCTACCACACCTGCCAGCACGGATCTGCCCATGACAAGATAATTTATCCCTCCACAGGGAGCCAGGACGGCACTGGCATCTTTGGGAAGTGGTGGAAGGTGGAAACTGGGCACAGTGGGCTGGGGCTGTCCCGTTGTCAGCACTACACTGGATGTACGGCACCCTCTCTAGCATGGGCTCCTTCTGCAAGCATATTTATGTGACAAATTCACAGCAGGTTTCATCCCAGAGCTGGCACTGGAGCAACCCCAAGGTAGAAGCTAGCCCAGAGGCCCTGCTTATTCTCTCCCTTCCCTTTTAGCTTCCCCTCGTTGTTTCTTTCCTCCCCACAAGCTTCATTAGTGCTCTTTTTTCACCCCTTTTTCGCCCAGCTTACTCTTTCCTCCAAGATTTTCAAGAGTGCAACATTGAAAGGGGTAAGACTGGCAGACCATAGCGCCTGGAAGGACTGGCTGCCTCTCCTGCAGCTCTGTCACACGACACATGTTACATCAAGTGTCGAACCAAAACATGTCTTAGTAAAAGTGCTGAGAAAGGCAGTAAGTCTTTACTTCTCTTCACAGTTCAGGAACAAGAATATAGTCTCGGTTGTTACTTATCTACTTGGGCGGCTTATTTTCTGTTAACTGAATGCTGTGTGGTGTTATTTGCTCACTAATAACTCATCATTCACACTCCTCTGCTTCCAATGCTATAATTACGTCTTCCACAGTTGCCTAAAGGTGTCAGAATAATGAATGAAGCTTCAGAAAGAGAAGGAAACCACCCCCCTTTAAGACCATCAATCCCTCTTTCAGTGAATTAAATGTAAATAATTGTTTTATGATCTCACAATATAAAAACCCAAACCTCCTTAATCTGGCATTTTGAAGCTCATCTCTGTAATTAGGGATAAAGATGAATTAAAAACAAAGACACAAAGGATTTATCTATCAAACCTGTCTGGCAGTGCTTCACAACTAGGGTTCCTAAACATCCTAGGGTTCCTTCTCTACAATTAATAAACAATAATTACCACACTGTTCACTTTATAGGATTAAATTGTGTCTTGCAGTTGATTACACTGTGTGGCTTGGTAATTAGCACATGTACAAATAGGATTTGTAGTACCTTTGTTTTCTTCGTTGTTTACGTTCTGAAGCAGATTGAATAATATATTCAGAAGTTCGGTCTATATTTAGATACCTAAAGAAGCATCCTGATTTTTCAGAGCACCTACAAATGCCAGAATTGCACAGTGCCTCTGCAAATCAGGCCATTCATTTAGGTGTCTATATTTAGGTACGCGAGTTTGCAGCGTTTGGCTTGAGGTCACATAGCTATGGCTCATTGCTTTTTTTTATTTCCATTTGGGTCACAATGGGCAAGTCACTTCTAATAATTCTCATCACAGCCTATGAAGTAGCAGGAGAGGTGGGAAGAGTCACTTGTTATGTACCGTCACAGCGCTTTGCACGTCCTAAGATATGTAAAGGTTCCTCCCCGGAGAATTTCAGTCTAAAAAAAGATAGAAAACAGTGCAGCAGAAAGGTGAGACGGTAGGTTTAGGGCCTGAGCTTATGTTCTGGTTAGACTGTGCTTATTTCCTGGGTTTTGTTCGTCTGGCATCTTTGTCATTCCCTCTGCAAGCTTATGGTCATCTTGACAAGCCAGATGTTTTGGCTTCCTGTACGTTGGGTAAATTCCAGAAATCAAATGCTTCTATTAACAAATGGCAGCAAAACGTGGTTTATTCGTGAGGAATTTGAGCTGACGTTATCACCCGTGCCGTGGAATTGTGACTGTACCTCCCAGATTGCTTTTGAGCCTGTGTGGTACCTCACACAGGCCTTGGCCTTAGCAAACCTGTTATAAAATAAACAGCAAGGTCTTTTCGTGTAGGACCGCAGAGAGACGATCACTGGGGAAAGGGCATCAAGAAGAAACTACAGGCTTTTAAAGAAATAACGAAAGTGATCTCTTAACATCCTACCTCTGCAGCTCGTCACCTCCTTTCGCACCGTGAGATGCTTGGAGCTTGGGGAGCAGGTGCAGACATGATCAGCAATTCCCACAGCGCTGCCTCAATTTTGTATGGGGATGATGGCTGCGAAGAAACAGGTAGCCCACGGGTGAACACCTTGTGTGTTTCAACAAAATTAAAATGTCCTTCTCTGGCTGTAATATTTCAGGTTTGAGAGAAAGAATTGTGCTTGTACTTCTTGTACTCTAAGGATGGTTTTTGTTGCGGAACAAAAGCCTTTTGTTTTTTTTCTGTCTTGAAACGGAGATTGTTTTAAAAGTCGCCGAAACTCATCTTTCCCCTTGATCTATCATTCATCCAGGCTAAAAAAACATCTCTTGGTTAAAAAAATTCCTTAACCAGAAATTGGGACATAGCATTTTTGTTGTCTTCAAAACTGAGGGCTAGCTGCAAAATAATAAAGCTCTGTTTTGTGGGACTTTTTTTGTTAGATGTGGAATTTTTGCAATGTCAAATCACAAAGCCTTTTTTTTTCAGGCACTCTCAGAAGTGGATGGAAAATATGAAGATTCCTTCTTGCTGTTCTCATTGCCCTAGAGCACACCAGCCTCCTGTCTGACCTCTGTCTGCCCCTGAAGATGCTCCGAAACAACAGGGATTTACCAGAGAGAGGGTTTAGGAAGCAACAGACCCAGATACAGGGCCTGTCCCACGGCAGTGCTGGGAGTTCAGGAGTTCACAGAGCGGGGCCACAAGTTCTTCCCACTCACCTGGGCTCCAGGTATGAAATTTGGAGACAACCCGCATCCCTGAGCACAGCAGCAGCGTGGGCTTCTCGGCACCTCCGTGAGAATCATGCACAAGGGTATCACAGGCTGTGAAACTGTACAGCGAGTGAAGGATGCTCTCCCTTTCTGCAGGCACTTCTCATGGTGGCAATGAATCATTCATCTTGCCCCCACAGCCGTGCAGACTGCTCTGCAGATACAAGGCAAGGATAGCTGGCCTTAGCTTTACGCATTTTTCTTTAACCATCTGCAACGCATTGTAGCTCAGCTGCTTTGCATTTGCTGCACATATTAGGAACGGAGCTGAAGAGGTGTCGAGGCAATGTTGTCTCGCTGCACTGAGTGTCTGGGTGATAAAACAGCAGATGCAGCTGAGCGGTGATAAGTGCAAAGCAATGCACACGTGAAAAAATAACCCCAACTATCCGTGTGTGGAGCCTGGTTTGAGCTATCGCTTTTTGCTGCAAGAGATCTAGGGGTCAAAGCAGACGGCTCTGAAATATTTGTGTGGGGCTAGGGAGTCGTCAGAAAGGCGAACCGAGGGCTAAGAATTAGGATCTCTCCCCTTAGATGGAGAGGGGACCCCCAAAGTCACAGGACCCTATCGCTCAGATGATGAGAGTTCTTCTGAGGCCCCCAGCCACATTGCTCTTGCCTATTCCAGCTAAATTCAAGTTGTTTTGGTAGGATCAGCATTTTAAAGAGAACTTTTGGGGGGTAAAATTTAGAAAAGAGAGAGAATGGCAATAAAGAATGGAATGGCTTTCATCTAGGAAATAGAGAAAAACACGTCAGCTTGGAAAAAGAGATAGCTGAAGGGAAATACAATTAAAACCTGCAAAACAATGATGGAGAGATGGTTAAAAAACACATTTCCTTTACTGCCTCTCATAACAAAAGAACATTTAGCAAAACAATCAGGAAGCAGGCTTGAAATTGTTTTTACATGGTGAAGAATTACCATGGCAAGGCACGTTGTGGAAAGCAAATCCACAAAAGAGGTAAGAAAAGAGACAAGACAAATTCTCAGAGGACAGGGTCACTGGTAGCTACTAAGTACTGGAGCTTGGAGGCAACCCGGAGTTCCAGAAGTCTCTAACTCACCAGTTGCTGGGAAATTATAAGGTAAATAGGAGAAGAATACACGGTCTATTTTTACACTGTTTCACTAAGCCATCCACTCTTGGCTGCAGAGACAAGATACAGAGCTAGATGGATCCAACCGTTTTTATATTCTAAAAAAGTAACAGAAACAATCAGGGGTATGCTAATGCTGATACAGTCAACATTAATTTGACTTGCTTTATCCACTCTAATCTCTGGACTCAACCATTCATAAGAAATCATAATCCATTTCTGGCCAAAGAGTTTGGGATTATCCCAGTGAGCAGAAATGTAAAAGGACTGCTCGCTTCTTGAAAATCGAATGATTTTAAGACATTTCTTCCTAGTGTTGATGTTCCTGGTGGTCAGACGGGGCCAAAGACTGCTTAGACTGCTTCAGTTGTGCTTCAAGCCACTGTGATTGCTCCAGTACATTTGGGAGGCCATTTTTGCTCACAGATTAAATTTGTAGATAAGAAGCAGGTGCAAACTGAAGATAACGGGTGGCTCAGGATTTGGAGGAGATGGTCCAAGCCTGCGCCGTGAGATATCAGTAACAAAACTCCCACTCAGTTCTGCGGGGGCAGGACTGCAGCGCTGCTGGCAAATGCTGCGAGTGGCAGCTGTTTCATCACCTCCTTTGGTATTCTTTCCATAATTTCATCTTCCTCCAGGTTTTGGCACTCCGCAACTGCTCAGGGTGGGGGAAGATGCCCACGGCATTTCGGAAGCACAGGGTGCCCACGGAGGCTGCATGCCCTGAATAGCGCCAGGGTCCAAGAGGGTGAGGAGTGAGACTCCAGGAAGGAAGCTCTCCCCCTCTTATTTTTGCAGTCCTGCTTTTCCAGTCTAAATAACACAGTATTTGGTGACCTTTCCTGATAGAAAAACTTAATGCTGGCAACAGGGCTATTAAAAACCCTGAATTATTGCCACTCTTGTTATTATTTAATCTGATGGACTTTTTATTGTAAAAAGTGGAATTCTGGGGTTTTCTCCCCACTCACCTTAGCAATAACATCTGCATGCACACAAAAGCATTTCCAGAGAACTGGCTTAGGTGTTCCTGTTTTTTTTTTTTTTTTTTCTGAGTGTGGATTAGCTTGCTTTCATAACCGTAGAGATTCCTGTATTAATACAAGGAAAACAAACATGGGGGAAACTTCATCCCAATGAAAATATTCTGCCCAATATGAAAATACCAGGATAAAGAATAAAACTTGAGACTGGTTACTGGGAACAAGAGACAATTGAGAGGTATCAGGACAAGAAGATACAAGGAAAGTCCACAACATAAAATGTGGGACAGAAGAAGCACTGTGGGTGCTCTTCCTACTCAGAACGGTAAAACAAGACAAAGGAAACACATCTAAATGGAAACAAAGGAAGATATCTGATCAGGTTTATTCTTAGAAAAAAATAATGAGCATACCAATTGATTTAAAACCTGATACAGCTCATATCGTACCAGATCTGTTTCCACAGCTTGCTTTCTCTTATGTGTAGTGCCTAAAGCAATAAGGTCACGGCCATAATATTTTGGACACAAGAAAAAAAGAAATTATAAATTACTGCTATCAGTAGTAAAATAGTTACATGTTTTATATTAAAAAGTAAAAATAGAAGCAAAGAAGAAAGCATGGAAGGTCTCTAGAGCAGTTATGCATCAGGGTATAAGTTAGTCCTTAGCGAATGGGACCAGGAGGAAACCCTTCTGCTGTAGGTCCAGCCACGCACACGCCCTGTTCTCGTGTGTTGCTCTTGGGTACCTGCAGAGATGAGGTGGAGTCATCCCAATATTGATCGCATTCTTTACAAGTTTCATCTGCTATTACTGGAAAGTGCTGCTATAAATGGCCTATATCTTTTTATATGCATTTAACGAATGGAGAATTATTCTTCCCGTGTATTTTATAGGATATTTATGAATTGTACAGAAGCCTTCTAGTTCTCCCTTACATTCTATAGATTTTCAAAGCCATCTTTACAGAAACCAATTTACGTTTCTGTATCACCCTATTGATTAAATCCCTTCGCATTATTACATTCCAAAGCAAAGAGACCACAGAAAATCAGCATTAGCCTCTGAAGCTTAGCAGTCTCCCACATACATCTGGAGCAGAGCAAATAGCCCTTCCTTTAATAAACCATGCCTTGGGGTCATCTGAATGCTTTCTCTTCGTTTTAAAATCACGACTGCCATCAGCTTTTTTTTTCCATTGTAACCCTGATGTTCCTCAAGACTCCTAAAAATGCAGCTTCTGGCCCCGTCTGTAACGGGGAGATCCACCTTATTCATCATTGCTCTGAAGATGAGAACTTCAAAGGTATCCATTTCCAGATCGAGCTTGCTTCAAGGCCACTTTGCTTGGGAAGTGGAGGTTGCGAGCCCCATCCCCAGGGGCATTTAGGTCCCACAAAGTCACCATGGGGGGCATCAAGAGCTTTGTCACTGCCAAGGTGTGCTGGCACTACGTGGGCATCCGTCATGGGTGCTTTCCTCTCTGCATCCCACCCCACCTCACTCCACCCTGTCCTACCTCTCCGCTCCCTTACCCCAAAACACCTCACCTCACTCCTTCCTGACCTACATCTCCTCCCATCCCACCCTGCCTCTTCCCTACCCCATCCCACCTCACCTCACCCATTTCACCTCACATCTCCACCCCATCACATGTCACCAGGTCACATCTCACCCACCTCACATCTCCTCACCTCACCACCATCCGACCCCACATCTCCTCACCCCCACCCCACATCTCCCTACCCCATCCCACCTCAAATCTCCTCACCCCACCCCATATCTCCTCTACCCTATCCCACCCCACATCTCCTCAGCCCCATCCCACCTCACCCCAACATCCCCCCACCCCACATCTCCTCATCCCATCCCATCCCATCCCATCCCATCCCATCCCATCCCATCCCATCCCATCCCATCCCATCCCATCCCATCCCATCCCATCCCATCCCATCCCATCCCCACATCTTCCTACGCTCCCCGGGCTGTGGGGACGAGGATCTCCCCCTTGCCCCTCGTCCCCACATGAGGTGCCCCCATCCCCATATATCCCCCCCCCCCCGGCTCCCCATCGCCAGGCGGCGGAGGGCGGGCGGCGTCCCCAGAGAGAGGGGAGGGGGGGACACACACACAAGGGAGGCGGGGCTAAGCGCCCTCCTCCCATCCTTATTGGCCACCCCTCCCGCCTGTTTAGAGGAAGGGCGTTGCCGATTGGCTGTCGGCGTCCGCTGGCGGCCCGCCTTCTCCTCCACCTTCGCCTCAGCAGCGCGGGGCGGCCGCGGGCAGCAGCGGCAGCAGGAGGAGAAGAAGAGGAGGAGGAGGAGGAGAAGAAGAAGGGAGGAAGGGCGGCGGCCGAGGCCGAGCCAGCCTCAGCAGCAGGTAAGGACAGGGCAGGGCATGGCCGCTGCTGAGCACTGAGGGGTTATGCAAGCGCCCTGCCCTCGGGGGGGCTCGCAGGGGACCCCCCATCTCCACAGGGGTCCTGCCCCCGAAATGGCGGCGGGGCTCGGGGCTGGGGGGGTCGCCTGGAAGCGCCCCCGACCCCCTCCTGTGGGCTGCTGGGCACGGGGGAGCGGCCCCTCGGGGGTCTCCTTGCCTCAGGGCTCTGTTGCCGACCTGAAAAAAAGGGGTTGCGGTGTGTGGGGTTGGGATCCTCAGGGGATGGGGCGAGGGGAGGCGGTGCAGGAGGAGCCCCGCGTCGTGTCCCCCCCTTGGGAGCCGCTGAGGGGGGTTTGGGGGTGAGATTTGGGGTGTGTGCGCTGCTTGGTCACCCTCTGGGGGGTGAAAACTTTGGCATGGAAAGGCAGAGCTGCTGCTGGGACCCTGCTTTGCCGGGATCCTTTAACCGCGTCACGGGCAGGTGGAGGTGTGGGCTGTGGGGAGCTAAAACCATCACAAATCCTGCTGGCACCTCACATAAAACCATCACAGAACCTGCAGGTTGTCAGTTTTGGGAGCCGGTGACTCTTGTTCGCAGGAGCTGTGCAGAGGAGTCCTGTTCGTCAGCTTCTAGGAGGGAGTTTGGGGCTGTGCGAGCTGGTTTCTGCCCTCTTCCAAACCTTACAGCCCGTAGGCACGCTCGGGGGCTTTGCTCATCAGTTGTTTGCACTGAAGATCTCTGTCACTGCACTGTGACCTTAACTTTTAGTTACGTGTCACTCACCTGCACCAGCAGAAATCCATTTCAAGGCACTGAGATTGTATCCCGAGCTGTACCAAAGCATTTTTTTGATATTTAGAATGATTTTACAGCCTGAATGGTTTTCCTCTGGCTGTTCTGGAGAGCACCGCCTGTCAGAATTGCACGTTTCCCCGTGCTGGCTGCTTACGAGCTGAAGCGAGCGGCGGCTCCCATCCCGTGGGCAGCGCCCTGTGGAAGCAATCGCCCAGCCTTCGTCACGCAGTGGCTGTCCTCACAGGGTCTGCCCTCTCCTATCGACTCTCTCCTGAGAGTTGAACACTGTGAACAGCTCCGGTCGCGTGCAGTTCTGGTACGTGTGGTTTCTTCCTTTTTCCTCGCAGCAGGGCAGGCTGGTTTGGGTAAGGAGTGGGGCATGTCGGTGGGGTTTGTGGTAGGAGCTGGAGAGCTGTTGAAGTGACCTCTGCGTGAGGTGCCAGGTCTGGCTGAAGGCCAGTGAGGCTGTAATGCCGTGTGCCCTTTTCAAAGCTGGCTCACTTTTAATAGAGTAGCTCGAGGGGCGAGTAAAGGTGATCGGAAAGCTTGTTCTTTGGCGTTTGCGTGGATTTTGCCCTTTGAATACATTAACAGTGCCGTGGAAACTCTTGTGTCTGATTAATCCTAGCCTAACTCCCTGACCTTAAATCACAAAATCTCTCCTGATGTTGGCCCCCTAGGTGTCACCTTCCCATTTTGGTACGGGGCTGGGGTCTTGACTTAGTAGGGCTCTTGTTCCCCCACGGCAGGGGATATGGGTTGCTTGGCAAGCCGGCACCCACTGAGCTCCTTTACTACATGTATGCAGATGCCCTGGCGTGGGAGGCACACCGGAGCCTTTTGAGCCACGTGCAGGTCTTGAACAGCTTGAGCTGGCCAGCCCTGCTTTAGATGAATAAAAGTGAATCGCCCCTTTGGATGCTAAAAGCCTCCAAAAATAGTTACAAAGGCTCAGCTAAATTTAATACGGCTCTAATGTCAATGGAAAGGATTAGAACATTTGGGATTTGTAACAGTTAGCATAAAAAAAAAAAAAAAATCCTCTTCCTCATAACTCTGCCCCTTCTGTAACAGCAGGAGTGGAGATGGGCACTATTTTTGTGTGGTGCCACCCAAAAGGGAGCTAAAATGTGCCAGTAATTTGTGATGCTGTGAGGGGAGCAATCAGTGCCCAGGTGGGGGATGCAGGGGAGAAGCTTCGGGGAAGGGTGCCTGCAGTCTGTTGCTTTGTGACCAGCAGTTCACTAGTGCTGTCTCACAAGGTCCCATTCTGCTCTCTAATTAAGTAAAATATCTCCATTTAAGTCCACGGGAGCGTTCTACAGTGACGAATTAGCAGCATGTAAAAATAATGCTAATCTCCAGCATTCGTTTGGCAGAATGGAATGGAATTTCAGTAGGCTATTGCCATCTGAACTTCCCATTACACTTGTGTCTTCTGTGTGGGTCCGGCTGACTTCAACAGGCATTGCATCCATAAGCTAACGCTAAGGAAACTGGTAACTCCTCTTCACTAACTCATTTGAATGCTTCAAGTAAGAAATTTTCTTTGTTTCATGAAAATCTTACTTGAGCAGCTTTCAGTTTATTTTTCTCCCATCTGTTAAAATTCCAGTAAAACTTGCTGATTTTTAGTGGGAGCAGAGGCAGAATCCTTGCACTTTCCCTGGACCCTTCTTAAAAGCAAACAAAACACAACTGCAAGTCTATTGTTTTGTTATGTTTTTTTTTTTTCTTCCAAATTGATTGCTTTTTTTCCAAATTTTCTCGATTCCTGTAGATTACTGTTTGCAGTCAGAACTCAATAATAGCTTTAGTTTATAGTGATTGTATTTAAAGCTTCTATTTGTAACATTTTGTTTGCTTTATGCTATTTTTAGTCTTGTTGTTTGTCATGGCAAGCAGTGTTTAATAATAATAATAAAAGTAAACTTTCCTAGCAATTTGAAGAGATACGTGCCTGTTTCTTGGTGTCCCCAAGGGATTCTTTAAAAAAAAAAAAAAAACACCTCTTAGGACAGGGAAATGGTCACTGAGGAAATTCATTTCTATAAATAAAGTGGATAAATCTATACATGTGTGGTCACATTTAAGCAACTGATCCTTTGAAACACGTTGGGATGTGGTAAAAGCTTCATGGGCTTGATGTTTTGAGCTACTGTAAATGACAAGCTCTTGCACCCCTCGATCAGAGGAGGAGAAGTGGGGAATAACTTCTGCCAGCATGAAATGAAGCAGCCTGCAGGTGAATTGCACAGAAGTATCAAGGAGATGGCATATAGGGTCTGGAAGGAGAGTGGCTCACGCAATTTCCAAAGGGTTAACAGAACTGCAATTACTGGGATACTCCTATCCGTGCGGAGTATTTTCTGGTTTGAAGCTGTAGGGTCAAAACCAAACACAAAAGTGAGAAACAAGACTGAGGAACACGGATGGCATGCAGGTGAGCTTCATTTGAAGGGGATACATTGAAGTGCTAAGCTATAAGCATTTCCTAAAGGCTGCGTGAACTTGGGTTCATTTTGTTTGTGTCCTGGTGTCTGGATTCTGTTGTGGCATTTACTTGTGTGGTCCCAGGTTGAGGTGTTGTTGACCAAATTTCTTGTTGCTGTAGGTGCTGGACGATGCCTTAGCATTGCTGGATTGTTTATATGGCACTGCCATTTCTTTAAAATGCAGTGTGACAACTTCTGGCCCCTTAAGCATTTGAAAAAAAAATCTTGAATTGGAGAGGGAGAAGCAAAACTCCTTACTTTTATAAAGTAAAATGAGTGGTGTTTACCCCTTGATGACTTGGATGACTTTCCAGGTTTTTATGAAAATCTAAAAGGGACCACAAGGGAAAATTTGGCTTACTTTGTCAGAAGCCATGGAAAGGAGCTTTAATATAACTGGAAACGTCATCCAGTGATTGTACTATTGTTGCATATAGGATGACTCTTAATTGCATTTGTTTTATGTAGAGCAATCCAGTTCATGGAGTAAACATGAATTAGAATTAATTATTTTGGGGAATTTGAAATCTAAATTCTTTTGTTCTAAATTGGAATAATTGGAGAGAGTGTTTTCGGCAGGACTTCTGAAGTGGCTGAGCAAACTCAGGGAAAAAAAAAGCCTCGAAATAACACAGTAACAGCAAAATACTTGAGTTTTAAGGTTTTTGATAGACAGTGAAGGCTGTGTAGTTATGACTTGTATTATATATGTCTAAATTTATAAATAATGCCGAAAAGGTGAGAATTCCCACCATGACTAGCTGAGAATAACTTATGATATGGTGACCTATTATAAAGTTAAGGCAAAGCTGTGAAAACTCAGATCACAACTTCGTGAATGCTTGGAGTAGATTTGCTGCTGCAAAATACAACCCTAACCTCTGCTGTGACCTGCCCATTCCCAAACTTTGGTGGCCTCTTCTATTTCTGTCACTTTTTTTTTTAATTTTATTTTTTTCTCTCAGTTAACTTCCCAGTGGGTTTATTGGAGTTATAAAACCAAACTTTTTTCCTTAGGCGAAGTCAGTAAACTTTGTGTTTACTGTGCATGGTTGTGCCACGAAGCGGAGCAGGAGATGCTTTCACCAGCACAAAAGGTGGCGGGGAGCTGTCTCTGCGCAGAGAGCAGCTGGTGTTGGGAGCAGGCAGCCTGAGGTGATGGATTGTGTTGCAGCTTTTGGCAGAAGTGCTAGTTTATCCAGTTGGAAACTGAATTTACAGCCCAAGGGTTTGAAGTGTGCCAGCAAATGCTGTTGATTGAAGCATGTTTGTCCTCCCTCATTATCATTGGGCTCAGGCTCATTGGCAGTTTATTTCTTTTGGGGAGCATTAGCGAGATTTCTCTATAATCGCGGTGCTACGCATGATCCTGTGCAGTACCCTCCCTATTTTTCACAAACTTTGCTGTACGAAGCTAGTCCATGTACATGCTCTTAATTGTGCGGGACAGCAAATCTGTCTCGAGAACGGACTGAAAAAAGGAGTGAGCTTTCCTTTTGCTTACAGAGCTTCAGCAAAGCAAAGCTGCTGTCACACAGCGTGTTGGAAGAGTATTTGTTAGCTTGTAATCTCAGACCAACCGTGAAGCTGTATGTTGGAGAACTGCCTGCTGTGCTGTGTACTTGTTTTCTTGTTACCAGCTCAGATGGAAAGGAACCTGAATGCTGCTGTAACTCCAAATTCTCCTCTGTTTAGCAGCTTGCTAAACAAGTTGTAGCTTTGCTGAGTTCCTAACTTTATAATATGGCTCTCCCAGGAAAAAAAAGCTGTTCAGTGAAGAAGCCTGGAGACTCCTCTGACTTATGGCTATGTATTGAAATCCCTTACTTGTCTGCAAGCCCTAAGAGATTTGTCATGCATTGGGGATTAGGAACAGGATGCATGCAATTTGTTGGCAGCCATAAAGTCATCCTTAACGTGGCTGTCACACCTTGCAGTGAAACTGAAGATTATTCTTTAGCCTAAAAGTTAGAACTGAAGAACTAACTAGAACAGCATGCCTAGGGAAAACAAATCAAGGTGCTGTGTTGTGTCTGTTGCTGTACAAAGTCCCGTTGAGCCACCAGGTTCCTGTTTTGTCACATCCTAGGAGATTCCTGTGGACCTGAAACCTCACTCCTCCCGGTTGTTTCATCTCTTCCTCATTGCTAGAAGGCCTGTTGGGTGTTAATTCATACGGGGAGTTTTTACAGCCCCCAAGTATCAGCTCCTATCCTCTTTATCCTTCTGAGTCTGTTGTGTAAGGTTGCTGTTGAAGCATCCCTCTGCTGAGTGGGCTCTTCCAGCTTAATGCTTGTGTCCGGGGGAAAAGGGGCTTGCCCAGTGTGACTGTAAGATAACCCAGTGGCTTCGCTGACTGCAAGTAATTTGCCTGTTGGGAATTAAAGACCTTATGCTCATTATACTCATTAGGAGGTCTGCTTTCCACGTAAGTTGTATTTTGCAACATACGGAGCTTGAGGCTCATTTTTGTAAACCTAAAAGCAGTGAATGCAATCTTAGTCCGAGCTAGATGTGATGGCAAACAGGTGTAGAGGTGACTGTGTTTGGAGTAGATGGCCTGTTAACATTTCTTGCTAGAGTTGGGAAGCGTTCTCAACTTAAGTTTCTTCCCAAATAGTGGCTGCTGTGAGGGTTTCCTGAGAGCACTTCCCTGGGTGTGCTCCCACTGTCAGGCTGTGCTAGTGTCAGGCTGAGCTGGCAAAAATACCGGTGAGGATTTGAGAGCTGAAAACCTGTCCTCAGGGTGACACAGGACCAGAGGGAATTAACCTGAGGCTTTCCTAGTGCCCCAGCTTCCTTACAGCGCCGCATCCTTCTCTTGTTTTAAACCCCTCCCTCGTAAACTGCATGCACAGAATCAGGTCTAGGAAACTATTCTGTCTAAAGAAGCCCCACGGCTTGATTTTTTGGGACAGCAGTTGTGCAAACTGTAGTTGACCCAATACTTACAACTATTACTAGAGAGCAGCAAGCATGCAGTAGCACAAGGGCAGATCTGGAGCAGGTGAGCGTGCTGTGTTTATGTAACTCTAACCTCTTATGTTACGGGGTGAGAACAAAGCCACTGATTGTGTGTTGTTACTGCAAGAAACATCAGTAGGAGGGAGTTAATTATTCCTCTGCTTTGCTTCCACTCGGCTTATGGGAGCTCTAGGGAGGTTATGGCTTGGAGCTGGTTTAGTACACCTGTACTAGAGGGTGGGCCAGTCACTGTAAATACCTGAATTTACACTAATGAACATGCTGATGATTAACTGGACATTTTCATGCTTCCCTTGGCTGGTATGAAGTTTATTCCTGTACCAACAGTAGGGATGCTGTTTGATCTATGTGCCTGTTACTTCTCTACCCTTCAGTGTCTCTCAGAATGATTTTTCTACTCCGATTGATGTGGGGGTAAAGCCTCCAAAGATAGCAGGATTTTCCTAAAAAGCAATGAGAATTATCACTTGGGTGCACTCCTTGCTTACTTTGTTGTTTGCTTCCTAATGTCATTAGCAATTTTTCTGTTTGCATTTTAATGGGGATGGAAAAACAGGGTACGTTCTGTCCTTGAACTGCACCCAAAAATGAGCTTTTTTCTCCGTAATGTGTCTTAGTTGTGCTGGTTTTCTTGATGCTTTTGTGTTAATGCTGCTTTTCAACAGGGTAATCTTTTATTCCTTTAAGCTGGAGCTTGGTGTCATTTTCAAAATGTGTTCTTCTCATCCAGTGCATTACACTTTTTCTCCAAGCTGCCTGCAAGCTCAGCAGCGCCAGCCTGCCTTCCCAGGAACAAATGGGACTTTCTTAAACCCAAATCCAACACAGTGTTTCCTTACAGGGACTTCAGTCACGCCTCCTTTCTGGATGTGCTCAGCAGCTTGTGCTGATACTGTTAGGCCTTTCCCATGCCAGTAAGCGAGACAACAGCAAAATCCCTCTCTAAGCCTTGGTGAAAGTGGAATATACTTGCTACAACTTAAGCCCCAAACTTAGAATCTCTATATTTGCGTACCTACTATTTTAGAGTGCAACATAACCGTGTCTCTCTTCTCCATGCTCCTAGGGATGAGGGGAGACTCCTACTTCTTTGGCATGAGAGGCCTCGGCCACTACGGCTGCATCCCGGAGGATGGAGGTCACTTCCTGCTCTACTCTATCAACGGCGACAACGACTTAAAGAGGTGTTTTACAGAAGAAGATTTCCATGAAATACTTGACTTCAACGATCTCCCGAATTCTCTCTTTGCTTGTAATGTTCACCAGTCTGTGTTTGAAAGCGAGGACAGTAAGGTACCGTGCCAGTTTCCGTACTTTGAGTAGAAGAGAAACATAGGACTTGTGTGATGTTTGTGTTCAGTGCAGTATCAAGGGAGCAGAAATGAGTTGATTTGTCACATGCAAAGAAACTGGATCGCATATGAGTTGTTTTTTTTTCAGGTGGGCAACACTGCTGTACTGTGATCTTTGTTGATTTCAAGAGCCTAAAAGCCTTTTTGCCAACTACAGTGAACAAAACTGTTTTTCTCCTGTTCAGGTTTGCAGAAAACTGAGATGTGGGTGCATGTCTCCATAGCAACTGTAGTCGCAGTCATGGTGGAGGTGGCAAAGTTAAACACATGAAAGCAGGTTCCTCTTGCTTGCTCGTCTCATACCGCTGCAACAGGAGGCTGCCTTACCTGTATTTTCTCAAAGGTTTTAAGTTTTATCTTGCCTGGAAGACCTAAGATGAGTGCTAGTGGAACAAAGAAAAGAGGACCTGCATGAGAATATTTTCCAACTCTGCAATTAGTTTAAAAGAGAATGGCTGAAATGATATATTGTTGATTAAAATAAAAAAAATAAGAAATAGAAATAACGATAAGAAAGTAAGAATAAAAAATAGCACAACAAAAAAACCCCACTACATTCTGCAGGATGCCTTTAGGTCTTGTTTGTAAGCCTGGAATTCTTCCTGATGGAGATGTCAGGAATATCAAACTGATAGTTTGGGGGCATTATTGTCTGATGAAGTTAGTCAAGGCTAATAATTAGGGGCACACCTGAAGCTAATTAACTTTTTTTTTGTCCAGAATACTTAATTTGGACACAAGCAGGTGGCAGCGAGGGTGAGTTTCAGCTGGAACTGGCTGATAAAACTACGGATTTGCTGGGATGGATGCAAAGCCAGGAAGGATGAGAGACCTTTGTGATAGCAGGGAAATTACCACATGAAAGGAAAACAGAACAGGACTTGCAGGGAGGCAGGCTTTCTGTTAGAGATGCTGGAAGTGCTATTTGTTGGACTAGGCAAGTACCATTGTTTGCAGTGTTTTGGTTTCTTTTTTTAGACGCTTTTGTATTCCATAGTGATGTCTTGGGTATGTTTTGAGTAATACAGATGAAAAGGGAGTAAAAGTTGAGGTACAATCATTTTGTGTAGTGCTGTGATACTCATATATTTAAAAAAAAAAAAAAAAAAAAAAAAGTACTGTGCTCTAAACAAACAAAAAAAAACCAGCACTTGGAACTGTCTTGGAAAACAGCACATCATTTTATTCTGTTGCAGTCCTCTTGCTCATAAGCACCATACATTTACATTGTGCTATTTTGTGGACATTTTCCACACTACTAAAGTTTATTATACACATCTTAGAGGCTTGGGAATGCCTTCCTAGGTATTTCTGACTTTAAAAGGCTCTGAAAGTACACTTTCAAAGGAAGACAACAAAAGCCTGCCTAGAACTAGAGAATCTCTCTTTCCCCTGCAGAGATTCTATCCCCACGCGCTTCTGAGCTTTCCCTCTTTTTGAGGGCTGTGTTCTGGCAGTGGCTTAGTTAGAAAATGGGATGGGAGATTATGTAAGTACGTGGGATGGCAATCCCTGTGGACTTGCAGGACTTAAGGATTTGTCTTAAGAACAGCAGCTGGGTTGTGGAGGTGTCCCTTGTTCCATGTCCATAAACTGTCCGTCGGTGACGTGGATCGAAGAGCTCTGTTTGCAGGTAAGTAGTTACTGTGCTAAGTCTATATTTAGATGGGATTACCTCCAGGTTTCTCATTAAATACAAGGACCTGGGGAGCTGATTATGCCTTTTATTATTCCTGTAGAACACATACTTGCGTTCCCAGTTGATTTGTACTCATAATCCTTTCTATTATTAACTGTTGCTACAGGGTAAGGGCACACGTGATTTCAATGGGAAATATTGTCAAGTTAAGACGTTAAACATTTGAAAACCTCAAACAATCACAATTAATAAATACTGCTAACGATTACATTGTCAATTATGTATTGATCCAATGAATACACAGCAGTACAATATACTTTTACTGCTGTAGTTTGCTCTTTTAAAAGAACATGCTACGGTAATTATTAAATCTGCAGGAGATCTATTTTTTTTTATTCACTTTGCAGAAAGTAAAGTTTTTGCAGGAGCTTTGACTTTATATACTTGGAGAAAAATGGAGGTTTGATTGGTTCAGCAGTTGCAAGTTAGCTTGCAGAGAAACCTGTCAGTATGAGTGGTTATTTTGATTTGGTCTGTAAGCTTTGTTTATGCAGCAAGTTTGAAGATACAAGCTTCTGAGTAGCAATATTAATGTAAAGGATTCACACTGACAGCTTTAACACTATGTTACCTGAAGTGTTACAGAAGCTGAGCTGTCAAATTGAAGCTTTTAACAGGTACATAACCAAGCAAGACTCTTGCTAAAATGTTTCAAAGCGAGTGCCTTAAATATTTTTGTGTTAATTTGAAGGCGTTTAACTACTATGTATGACATCCAGGGTAAATCCCAGTTTGTGCTTCAGACAGCCTTGAGGGAACTTGGCTGCACGTACACCTGTGCTGTGGATAAGACGATTTGCTTCCTCTGCCCTTAGCGTGTCCTGTGTGAGGTGCACCCTTCCAGCAATGCCTCACGGTCCTACGGTGCTTGGTAGGAAGCCTCTGCCCTGCCCATGCACAGGGATGCTGGCAGCTGAAGGCACCTTCTTCCTCTGACCATGAGGAGTTGTCCCAGCAGTGTCAGGCCAGGCTTGAGTGTTCTCCTGGTTGGCACCCTCAGGTCTCTTCATGGACACAGGGACTCTTTTAAACATGTGTTCGTGGCCAAAAAAAAATCTCCACTAGGGTCAGGGGGGTGCCTCAGACAGCTGTATTGGTGATATGGGTGTCTGAGGGTTTACACGGAGTGGTATAGCAGCCTCAGTGCACTAACAGCTCCCTATGACTGAAGAAAGGCTTTTATTTTTTTTATTTATCCACATAAACAACCTGCTGCTTCTTAAAGAAAGTCAAATTGTATGTTCTTCACAATGTGATTAGAAAATTCTGTGCTTTTCAGGTAGATTTTAAGGCAAACCAAAGGTTTGGAGAATTAAATTAACAGGGCTTTTGCAGAGCTGGGATCAAATGTGTCTGTGTCCCCATCGTTGTCTTGTATTCTTTACTTGTTTTGGCATATAACCAGTTAATGGAAGGGGTGGGATTTTGTTTATTTTGGAGCTCACAGCACTGCCCTACTTGGGTCACAGAAGTCTTATTTTTAAAGAAATTAAAAATAAAATTACTCGTAAGTCCTGGGATTTGTCACATGTCTCTAGGGGGGAAAAACTGGTGGGACTCCTTCTGTTAGCAAGGTATGGCGAGATTGAGACTGTTATTTTTGGCTGACAGAGGGACTGCTGGGTGGGGGGGTGCTGCTCCTTTTATCTTTCCAGATAAAGCAGTCCTGAAAAGCCAAAGGGCAGGGCTCTGCTCCTGAGGGTGGAAACGCGTTCATTTAACAGTTAATTGCTACATGCAGCCCTCCGGCTTTCCAGATAATAACAAAAGCACAGCGAAAGTGTTAAATGTACATCACCCTGCTGTAAAACCGTCCTTCTGTAACTTCGGTACTGTGGCTGTAACCTCCTCCGGGCTGAAAGCGGTAAGCACGCTGTCAAAGTGAGGCATCTGCGGCTCTGTAAGATGCTCTAATGCCTTGGGAGATGCTTACTCAAAAATGTCACTATCAGAATATGCTTACACGAGGGAAAGGCGCATTCCCTCGGGTTGTTTAGAGGCTGCAAGCTCTTCTTTTCTCGCTGTTCTGATTCAAGGTGGAAGCAGCACCTTACTAAAGCCAAGAGTAATTCAGATGAAGAATGATTAATCAGTTTCCAAGCAACTTAGTTATGGTGGAGCTGCCTAGGAAATGAGAGCCGAAGTCCATCAAATTCTTTGTCTTGCCAGTTTAATTAAAATCAATAGGAGACATCATTACTATTATTATTATTTTTCCACATTTAAAAACAAAACAAACAAAAAAAAAACACAAAACAACATGGCCAAATGTGCCCAGTTCTGGGCTCCCCACTGTGAGAGAGACATGGACTTACCATGGGGAGCCCAGCAACTGGCAGCTAAGATGGTAAAGGGATGGGAGCACCTCTCCCACACGGAGATGCTGAGAGCTGGGACTCTGCATGAGCAGAGGAGGCTCCGGGGGAGCTCCCCCATGGCCATCAGTACCCGCAGGGAGGTGCGGAGAGGCCGGAGCCGGGCTCTGCTCAGCGGTGCCCAGGGCCAGGCCCAGAGGCCCCGGGCCCAGCCTGGAGCCCCGGCGGCTCCCCCTGCCCCTCAGGCAGCGCTGCTGGGCCCAGGGGTGCTGGAGCCCTGGCACAGGGTGCCCCAAGAGGGGCCGGGGGCTGCTCCTGGGAGAGCTCCCTGAGCCCAGGGACGTGGGGCTGGGCACCCTGCTAGGGCAGGGGGGGACAGGGGCACCCAGGGGTGCTCCCAGCCTCAGCTGTGCTGTGAAGCTGTGCGTTGAAGCGATGAGCTCTCGTGCCTTTATTCTCTTGATGGGATGGGTCGGTGTGGCAATGCACAGCTGGGAGAGTGAAGGTGATACAAATGAATTTCCTGAACTGTGAGCTTAATGGAGAGGGGGGAAAAGGAGTAGAAAAGTCAAACTTAGTCAATGAAAACAGTAGTCCTGCTTTAGTGGAATTATAAAAGCAGCTAGTGTTTTCATGAGGGATTCTTTCCTGTTACAACCTTACTGACATCTATTGGATGACTTCCTGATTTTCCTACAGCAGCCTGCATTAGACTCCCTTTGATTTTACTTTAGCTTATTGAGCTCAGGCCTTGAGGAGGATTCCAGGTTATCTCAAGTGAGTGCTGGAAAATGTGTCAGAGGACGATGCTTTACGAGATCTCTGGCCTTACTCGGGGAGCTTTGTTCCTCTGTTCTTGCATTCAGCTTTCTCAACCAAGCCGATCTTCGTGCTGCTACGGCTGTTTACAGCGCAGTAAAAGGCGTTGGACAGCTCAGTGGCCTGCTGTGTTGTCTTTAACTTTTATGTGTTACTCCTGGAACAGAAACTTCCTCCCGATGCTTGCTGACTCTTCTCACACACAGTGAAACGGCTCTGCCTGCTCAGTGCTCCTTCTAAACAAAGTGGAGCCGGCGTGTCTGCTGCCATGCGTGAGATGTTTCTTTGGTTCCCTCTTCCTGCAGGCTAATTCGGGATGATGCTGTCGGAGGCAGGCTTTGTTTCTGCAGCGGGAGACCTGCTCCTCTGGCCTTCGCTTTTAAAATCTAGCTTGTGAAGTCAGAACCTCTTTGGCCATGTTACATCACTGAAGCCTCTAGGTGTTGAGTCATCATTATATTTGGAGGGTGGCACGCTTCTTTTTATTCTCAGATTAGTGTTCAAGCCTGGCCCCAGTGGAAAGTCACCCTAGCAAGATGAAGTCACTGCTCCAAGGCTGGAATGGAATGCAGCCTTTGTCCTGCCTTCCTGGTACACTTACTGTTGCTTTGTTTTACTTTCAGTTTTCCTACCTTTTAAGGTGGCTGTCTGCTGATACGATAGTGTTATCAGAAGCTGCCACTTGATGCAGGCTGGGGCTTGTGCTGTGGAATCTCGACTTCATTTTGTCCTGCTTTAGACAGGGGATAAGTGCTACTCCCTATCATTCTGTAAAACAAACAAACAAACAAAAAACCTTTAATATACACTGTACATGCACTCAGTAATAATAAAAATAAACAGCCTGCACTGAAAGTCTGCAGAAGCAGTGTCCTTCCTGACTCACAGCTGCCCTCTAGGAATCGTGTCTTCTTCTCTTCTCTAGCAGGTGGTTTGCAGACATCTAAGAGCAATTTTTTCTTTTTCTGGTGTGATCACAGAAGCTGTGATCAGTGGGTCCCTCTTGGAGTCACGTTGAATCTGACATGGGGCAGCTGCTGGGCTCTGCTCACAGAGACCACCCCTGCAGCCCACCACTACCAGGCCCTTGCCACCCAAACCCAGTGCATTGAAAATACCTTGGAGTACCTGTGGGGTGCTGCTCTTGCTCTGGGAAGTGTGCAGAATGAAACAACTCATTTCCAGTCGCATTTGTCACTTACAGTGTATAATTCACCTAATTCATCTCAAATCCTTCCTCTGTGATCCATAGCTGTGCATTACGGTATTTCAGCTAACAAGATCAATGAGCTTTTTTGTTCTGCAGCTGAGGTCCCACCTAATTTATGTGCTGGAGTAACAGTCTTCAATCATTCAGCCCCGTGATAAAAGTGCTTTCTTCAGTGTGACTGAATCAGTGTTTGTCGTTCGTAAATCTTCCTCGGTTAACTTTTTGGGGTGCAGCTGCTGGACCTTTTAGTCAGTTAGTGACTGTTGGAAGGGGATCCTGGTGTAACAGCTCCTGGGTGCACCTCTTGTTTCTGTGCTTTACTCTCAGCTCAGTAGCGAGTGCTGTCGGGGAGCTCAGCTGATGTGAGGGTGGACGTTCTCTGCCCTATGAACCATCTGAACAGGACTGCTGCTAAGATCCCAAAGCTGTCCTGTACCCCCTAGGACCACAGAACCACAGCAAGAGCAAGGAGCTGAGGTTTTACCAGAGAAAGGGCAACAGGGAAGTTGGCATTTGGGGATCTAAGACGTGTTCATTCTAATTCAGGGGAAGAAAATGAATTAATTGCTCTGATCAGTGTGCCTTGCTTATTCAGTATTTTCACGTTTATTTATAAGGATGTTATTTAAAGCTGCTCTTATTGCTGTTCATAAGACAACTTGCTGAAGGTACTAAAGGAGCTCTTACATATTTATACACGTATATAGGGTCTGACACCAGCCTTTGAAGGGATCTGCAGAATTCCTAATGGAACTGTAAGGAGTCATTAGCCTGGTCTGGTTTGGGCATTCCTTCCTCTTCCTTCCCTCTCAGGTGGGTCTGCCTCATAAAGGCTTCAGCACTTCTGTTTTTCTGGAGCAACGCATCAGCTTCCTGATTTGGTAGCCCTCAAAGAAGCACGAAAGGCACACTGGGACTGCCTGGGTACAGCAGCATGGTCAGGCTGAATCTGGGCATGTGCTCTGTTCTTCTCATGGCAGCAGAAGGTATATTTGGCCAAAACTATCCCGTTGACATCCAGGAATTAGCAAGCTCCAAATATTCCCCAATTCAATGAATGTTTAATTCCTACTCCCAGAAATGTTCTATTAAAAATAAACGAATAAAATACAAGCCGTGAGTATTTCTGGACCCAAAATGCCTGTAACGTGGATGCTGTCGAGCAATTCAGCTCGTGCTTGGGGTTATTTTCCCATCTGTGCTCAGGGTGCCTGGGAGCAGAAATGCCCTTGCTTCAATGGGAGAACGTGCCTGGCACCAGCCCAAGTGGGCCGAAGGTAGGACCCTATTTGCTGCTGTTGAAATCTGGAGCAGTGTTTCAAAGCATCTAGCTATACTGGTTGTTTGTAAATCACAAAAATAAACTGATTAATGTTCTTTCCAGAGCACGTAATATGGCGGCTGCTGTCTGCTTTTTAAATTTGGAAACGTACTTTTCTCCTTAAAAGCAGCTATGGAAAAATTCTTCTAGTATCAGCTTTTTGTGGTCATGCTCTACCCTGCAGCCTAGAGGGTTATCTCAAGAAACCAGGGGGGTTGGTGGGAAATCTTTCATGGGAAAGGATCATTCAGAGGACTTTTTAATAATAATAATAATAATAATAAAAATTCTGAATATTTTAGAGGATAATGAGACACGTTCAGGTAGCCGTTGGTAAACTCATGCTAAGGGTTAGGAGGACCTGCTGTTGTGTAATGAGAAAACGTGGGCTGTGAGAGCCATGGGGAGTTGCAAGGTCTCATCCGTAAGGCAGTAAAGAATTATTCCCATTTTACCTACCCCTTTCACTCACACGATGGACACTGTAGGATAAAACATGGGTAGGTCTGATCCAGACATCCCTAAACACCGAACAAATGTAGATTAAGATTCCACTCTGCAGTTGTCTGTCTCCTCTAATAGGTTGAACTAAATTCCTGCACTCAGATGCCTTTTGATCGCTGAGGAAGCCGAGGTCTGGCCTGGAGCAGCGAGGCCAGTGTGCCTTCCTCTTAACCTGCTGCCAGCACTGGCCAGGACGGGAGTTCAACCAAGGACGTCGGCTGACAGAGAAGGTTTTCGCGTAGGTTTTATATGCTTTCTGATTATCCCATGCAAAAACATCTGAGATGCTGTGTGTACATGGAATGCAGTCTCTTTTCCCCAGGATTATAGCAGGATGCGTTGCTTCCTGGGATCAAGAGCAAGAAAACTTAGGAGCGATCTCTCCATGTGATTTTTATGTTATTTCATATTTGCCAAGTTTGAGAGGGTTTGATATATTATATAACTGGTGCTATTCTTGACCAGTTTTACTCCTATTTTTTTTTTCTTTCTGAGGTGCAGCATGTTTCTTGTAAAACCAGGAAGCTGGATGCCAAGCTGCACTTGGTGCGGTAAAACAGCAATAACTTCCACAGGAACATCCTTGCATCTAACTGAAACTTGTGTTGGCACAATGCGTGGTAAAGAACCAAGTCAACTTTTCTGGTATCTACTGATGCAAGCAAGAGCTGCGTCTTTCAAGGAAAAAGCTGCCTTGCTGTAGTTTATAGTAAACTCCCTGGTTTGTCCCACTAAGCAGATCTTAACCACTGACGCCTGATAATAATAACAAAAAACCAATTTTGCCCCTCTCTCTCTAGCAAACTGTCATTTTAAAGTCAACAAAAACCTGTTTATCTAGCTGATAGTAATCAAAAAGTGCACTAAAGCCACCCTAATGTGGTTAGGGCAGCAGCTGTTCCTTATTTTAATGCCATCAGAGGGTCTAATCCATCCACAAGTTCGGATATCAGTTTTCTGGCCCAAGGAAAAGGCTTTTAAATGAAGGTCAGCCTTTATTACCAATGCATGAAGACATTGCATTCAAAGAAGCTATATTCTGGCTTAATCACATTCAAAATAGTAAATTTACGATTCTAATTACTGGTTACTTAAGGGAATTTCTCAAATGTTTCATACAAAATAAATGTTAAGAACACCGCACCAGAGGTTGTTTAATAAATCAAATAATGCTTAACAGGGGTTGAAAAAAAAACATGCCTGAAAGGCAATGTAGTCTTGAAAAATTAGAGAGATCCTAGAAGGTGAATTCGGGTAATGCAAGGTGCAGAAGAGAGCCAGCAGCTTTCAGACTGCAGCGTTGCTTGAGACAAATTTCAAAGACAAATTTCACAACAGATCAGAGCAGAGAGGTGAGAGATCAAATTCCGAGTTGAATCAAGGTGAAAGGAATGCTCAGTTACTTCTGTGCATTTCAAAATGTGTCTCCTGTGCCAGATCACTTCATGTTTCTTTCAGGTTGCTGGAAGTTAGAGCGTTCGCTGCCTTAGTGCGGGGATTTCTCTGTGGCTCTTCTCAGATCAGATCCTCAGGCAGTGTCAACTGTAACAGATCCGCTGATAAGCTGCACCGTCCTGTCAGCTGAGGATTTTGTTCCACTTCTCAGTTTCCTGTGCCATATGAGTGCATGAATGATGCTAAAAGTGAAGCATCTTGCACTTTTTTTATTGTCTTGCTTTAAGGTGATCACTTTTAACGACGGTGGTTCATTTGCTATAATTTGATTGCGTTTTATAGACACTTTACCCTGCCTGGATTACGTGACTTCTATAGTGGGCTTTGAAACTTAATAAAGAAGCAGAGGCGTTGCAGATGTGGTAGCTGCAACGTGTACGTCTCTGAGGGATGAGAGAAACCTTTTCCATGCAGTAGAGACTAATGAGCTGGAAGTTTAGATGACAGTAGGATGGGAAAAAGAAATTACGATATCCCTGGCAATAGAGTAATGAAGGCATCTATTACATAGCAGGGTGGATTCGACTCGGGGTATGTGTTGTTTCTTAATTGACTTTGCAATTAGCCTAAAAAGCATAGAGATTGTCAGACCGCTTCATGCGATCATTTAGAAATTTTGCATTTAATGTTCTTGTATGTAGTGTTATGGAGAAATATGATAGTTTCTCCTGCCTTTTGAGTGGCTTTTGAGGGAAGAACAAAACCAATAAACCTCAGAAGATGCTGAGGAAGTGAAGTGCGAGCCCCTTTCTGAACAGGAGTTGGCCCTGTTTCTAAGGCATTTAATTTGGGACCAGAGTTGTGTGTGCCATGGTGTCAGGCAATACGTGCCCTTTCTGTCTTCATTCACGACTCTTCAAAACACTGATGGTGTGACCCTGTAGTATCCCTGACTGAACTGCAGTTGGTTTGCTCAGAGGCTCAGCTACCTGTTCCTTTCACGTCGACTTTGGTGGTATTTCACATGGTTTAAATAGTGTTACATCATGCCGTAGGGCTATCTGCATCAGCCTCCTGCCTGTTTGGAAACGAATGTGATTTTTGTTTGGTTTTCCAACTCATGGGACTTCATACACAAACTGAGAGCCTTGCCAGAGCGCAGGCACTTGTCCTGAGGCTAGCTCCCGTGCCATTTCGGATGCACTTAATATACTCCAGCAAGTTGTGCTTTCTTTTGGCACTGGCTATTTTCACTTTCTTGCCTTTACAAAGCTTTCAGGTGCATTCTCCTAAGAACCTGTGCTTAACAAGCAAAGAGAAAATTTGGATCACAGTGACACATGCTCATGTAAGTAACTTCCAGACCCGTTCTGGGGGCCCATTCATACCCACTAGTGATCCAGTTGCTCCAAATAAACGTGAGTGGCTGCTTCTCACCGTCTGACTTAAAGGCTTTGGTCATGGACAGTTCCAAATTCCTTTAATGTCTGCTGCTGATGACAGAAACAGTGGAAATACATCACGGAGCAGTGTTCTGCTGTCCTTATTCTTGTCTCCTATAAATCCCCATATCTCTTACAAATCTTCCTTGTTACTACAGCCAGTTCACTTCAGGTATTGCTTAAACATAGTGCCTGCTCTACCTGCTGTGTGTGCTGTGGTGTAGCTGCTTCTGATACAAGGACTCTCATTGCTCCTGCTCGTCTTGCAGTTAGAGGGAGAAACACGTACCATGGATAATTACATGAGTGTTTCTGAGGAAGGTAAATCTCTCTTTCTTTTGCTTATTTCAGTTTCAAACAATTTAAATAAAAAGTTTAGAGCTTCTTATAAGTCTTTCCCAAAGAAATGGTTGTATCAATTACTGATGGTCTTAATCTATCACTCTTGCAGTTTTATAACTGAGTGTTTTTCTGACCCCTTGCTGTTTTATAACTTAAATCTAACTGATGTGCTGAGTCCTGTGTATGTGTTCAAGCTGAGAAGTTTTTGTGGAGGTAACTGCCCCTGAAGCACCTTTCAGATGATCTGTTTAAAATCTTATTGCACTGCAGTCTGACTGTTCCATACAGAATGATCTGATTGACACACAGTGGCAATGAAAGCAACCGTTTAAAATAGCTTGTGCAAACTGTTTGTCTGCCTTGGATGTATCTAATTCAGGTCTGAGAATCAAATCCTTATCTGGTACTTGTGGGAAACTTCAGCCGGAGATTCCTTACCAGTACCTTTACTGAATGTAGTACAAAATGAGATTTTCCTGCGAAACTTCCATTCCCAGAATATTCCTGTATGTTCCTGCCCATTCCTCCCCCCTAGCAGACTCTTGCACAGATCTGCACGTGGAATGAGAAGCATTCCTCCATGAAGAACAGAGCACAGCTACTTTCTGGCAGTGTATCTGACAGGGAGCGCAGGCTGAACGCAGACATCAGCAGTCACCGGAACCTCAGAATTCCTCCTAAGCTGAACATCATGTGAGGAGAGTGACTGTTGTGGGATTTCCTGCTGCTTATATGTACTGCAAATAAGTGGTATGCAGTTTCTGGCTAGGCTGATCTCCTTGAAGTATTTAGTAGCTACTTTGCTTTTCTTTCTACTCCATTAACAGTTAGTGCCCTCCCTCTTTACTTTGATTTTGAAGGACCTTCAGCTATCCTTTATCTACTTTGTTGTAGCATATAGACTGCTGTTACCCCCAGGCCTGTAAAACATGGGTTGCTTTGGTATCCCATGACACTGATTTTTGTTTAGGAAAAAACAGATTCTGGTTAATACCTTTTCTTTTGAACTTTGTGGTGCACCTGAATGTCATTTATGCTGTTCTTTTCTTTTTGCGGTCATATCTTAGGCATGTGGAATAAGGCTAGGGGAGAAGATTTGAAAGTAGGATTTTCACACAGGCCCATTGTGCCTAAAAAACAAGAAACACCAAAATAATGGAATTCAGGATGAATATTATGAATGTGAAAGGCATTGTTCCACTTCTTCCTTCTGATCTCTACTTGCAGCAATTCACCTTGATAGCACAGGTAATCTACATAGTTATAAATTAAGATTATTCATGTGGTATAAAGGAAAATCCTGACTGGGGCAATAAAAACAAAGCAAAACAAAAAATCTGCTGTCTGTGAATGCTTAGTGCTATGAGAGCTGAAGGACATCAGCAGATGTGTGCTCTGCTCTGACGGAGTGCCAGGGGTGCCATCTGCTGTCTCCTGCTTGTACCGCATGGCTCTTCAAAGCTCTGCAAAGGAGGGAAGGTAAAAATAAAGGTACCACAGGCTAGTTTAAGGCATAGAGGATTAAATACCTTGCTACTTGAGTATCAAATACAAAATATGTTTTAATCCTTGCTGGTTTTGCGCAATACAAATGGCAGTGTTCACCCTAAATACATTTCAGCCTTTGAAAATTACTTTACAGGGTAATTTTTTATTATCATCAGGGTTCTTTTGCAGTGTGTTCCTCCTGGTTAATGGAGATTCAAATTTTGCAGTGCATTGCAGTTCGTTATCTGAGCTTAGCTTCTAGCTGTGCACCTTTTTTATCTTGCTTATCAACTTTTTCGCATATTTCTGAACTGTTTCCTTACTCCACTTGCTAGATTTCATCTGTAATTTCCTGTGTATAGCTAGGAAGTGAAACAGTGAAATTATTTATTGTGCTTGCTTGTAAACCTGGTAAAACAGATTCTATTTTTCAAGGGAAAAATAGCAGCAGTGCTACAAGGTAAGGCTGTGTAAATAGCTGGCTGTATCTGATTTAGTAATAAAATGGAGAGAAGGGGCAAACTTGACAAGTACAATTTAACTAGACACTAGAGTAGTTTATGGCATATTCATTAGATCAGTTCTAAAGGGGAAAATCTGTTCTGTCTTCCTTGTCATAGTTTTCTTTAAAGTCTAAATTGATGTATTACTTTGGGTCGCTCAAGTGAATGTCAGTAAGTCTCTACCAAGAAGAAATTTGATCCTAATAAGCACAAAAGTGCAATATCTAATGCTGTAGTCCTAGGCTGTGTTGCTGCTGTAAATCAAATAACGTTCTGGCACAGCTTCCAGCGCTGTAATGTGAGATAATCTTTTCAACTGAATTGTTAAAATTGTCTGTGACGTGCTTTTGGCTGGGGACAAATAGTACTGTCCCTTACAACTTCCAGGGATGGCTTGGGAGTCTGAAGAGGCCCAGGGATCACTCTCCATAGCTGTTTCAGAAGGTAAGAGTAAGCTTTCTTTGAAATAATTCATATGTCAGTTAATAGGGTAGGGTTCAGTTACTGAGACCAGCCTCACTTTGTGCTTATTGGTCCAGGAGCTGTGTTGGAGGTCAGGATGAGGCCTTCGTTCCCGGCCTGAGCAATGATGTGGGTTCTTTTATGTCTCAAGTCCTGTCCTCAGACCTACGTTGTAGTCTTGGACTTCTGTTGCAGCCTTTCCTGTTCTCTCTGTGGACCCATCTCCTGCTGCTCCTGACTCCCTGGGTAGCTCCAGGCCTTTTCCCATTGCTTGTTAGGGCTGGATGCTGTGCCCAGCACATCCTGCAGGATTGGGCCCCGGTCCCTGAGGGCACTGCCCGTGCTGCGGTCACCCTCTGCTTCCAGCTCATCCTCCTCCAGGGGCAACTCTGCTCTTGTTCTCCCTGACGGTCGGGAGGAATTTGGAATGAGCCTTGGCACTGCTTAATTTGCTTCTTGTGGAAGTAGCTCTGGTGTCCTGATACCAGCTTAAGCCTGCTGGATTAGTTGAGATTTCTCATGTGATATCTTGGGATCACGTGCTTGAACATATGGCTGGGGTTTAGCTGGTTACTCGTGGAAGTACTGCATGTGAAATAGGGGCAATCATTCTAGAAATGCCTAACAGAGGAGAACGAACGCCTTTTAAAGGGTTGTGCAAGATCAAAGCCTGGGTGCACCTGCCTCACGAGCCCCTAAAGTGAAAGAGGTTTGCTCCAGAGACTCTTGGAAGAGCTGAATACAGACTGCAAAGGCAGGTCCTGGTGTGAGGGGTACAACCTGAATCTTGATGGCCATCAGTGCCAGAGATGATGTGGTAAAGGTGATTTATTAGTGGCTGCACCCACATGCAGCAAGTGGGCAGCAACGCATTGGACTTGAAGCACAGGTAATTAAAAATGGGTGTTGGGATAATATTTGAGATAATATTTTTAATTGTCCCATATCTTATATGGGACAATATTTTGGGATAATAATTGGGATAATATTTGGGATAATAGAATATTTGAAAACCTTGGAATGACGCTATCAGGACCTCTGTATTTCCTACCATCTTTCTCTACATCTACCAAAACATTTATACATCAGAGTTTTCTCCTTCCTTAAAGGACAAAAGCAAAACTTCTGGAAGCCTTTAACCCCAAAATGGTGTCCATTAATATCTCATCCTAGCATTCCTCTAAGGACTAGGGATAGATGCTTGCATGCTTGGTCAGAAAGGTTAGAGAAAACATCTCACAGAATCACAGAATCACAGAATTTTCTAGGTTGGAAGAGACCTCAAGGTCATCGAGTCCAACCTCCAACCTAACGCTAACAGCCCTCCACTAAACCATATCCCTAAGCTCTACATCTAAGCGTCTTTTGAAGACTTCCAGGGATGGTGACTCCACCACTTCCCTGGGCAGCCTGTTCCAATGCCTCACAACCCTTTCAGTGAAGAAGTTCTTCCTAACATCTAGCCTAAAACTCCCCTGGCTCAACTTAAACCCATTCCCCCTCGTCCTGTCACCAGGCACGTGGGAGAACAGGCCAACCCCCACCTCGCTACAGCCTCCCTTGAGGTACCTATAGAGAGCGATAAGGTCACCCCTGAGCCTCCTCTTCTCCAGGCTGAACAAGCCCAGCTCCCTCAGCCGCTCCTCGTAGGACTTGTTCTCCAGGCCCCTCACCAGCTTTGTCGCCCTTCTCTGCACCCGCTCAAGCACCTCCATGTCCTTCTTGTAGCGAGGGGCCCAAAACTGAACACAGGTTTTTTTCGAGGTGCGGCCTCACCAGAGCCGAGTACAGGGGGACGATCACCTCCCTAGCCCTGCTGGTCACGCTGTTCCTGATACAAGCCAGGATGCCGTTGGCCTTCTTGGCCACCTGAGCACACTGCTGGCTCATATTCAGCCGACTATCCACCATCACTCCCAGGTCCTTCTCTGCCTGGCAGCTTTCCAACCATTCCTCTCCCAGCCTGTAGCTCTGCTTGGGGTTGTTGCGCCCCAGGTGCAGGACCCGGCACTTGGCCTTGTTGAACTTCATGCAGTTGACCTCAGCCCATCGGTGCAGCCTATCCAGATCCTCCTGCAGAGCTTTCCTACCCTCAAGCAGATCGACACACGCACCTAACTTGGTGTCATCTGCGAACTTACTGAGGGTGCACTCGATGCCCTCGTCCAGATCATCGATGAAGATATTAAAGAGGACCGGCCCCAGCACCGAGCCCTGGGGGACGCCACTAGTGACTGGCCTCCAACTGGACTTGGCTCCATTCACCACGACTCTTTGGGCCCGGCTATCCAGCCAGTTTCTAACCCAACGAAGCGTGCGCCAGTCCAAGCCAAGAGCAGCCAGTTTCTTGAGGAGAATGCTGTGGGAGACGGTGTCAAAAGCCTTGCTGAAGTCAAGGTAGACCACATCCACAGCCTTTCCCTCATCCACCCAGCGCGTCACTCTGTCATAGAAGGAGATCAGGTTCGTCAGGCATGACCTGCCTTTCATAAAGCCATGCTGACTGGGCCTGATCGCCTGCTTCCCCTGCAAGTGCTGCATGATGACTCTCAGGAGGATCTGCTCCATGAGCTTCCCTGGCACTGAGGTCAAACTGACAGGCCTGTAGTTTCCCGGGTCTGCCCTCCGGCCCTTCTTGTAGATGGGCGTCACATTTGCTAGCCGCCAGTCAACTGGGACCTCCCCCGATAGCCAGGACTGTTGGTAAATGATGGACAGTGGCTTGGCCAGCTCCTCTGCCAGTTCCCTCAGTACCCTTGGGTGGATCCCATCCGGCCCCATCGACTTGTGCACATCTAAGTGCCGTAGCAGGTCACCAACCAGTTCTTCATGGATAATGAGGGCCACATCCTGCTCCCCATCCCCTTCCACCAGCTCAGGGTACTGAGTATCCAGAGAACATCCGGTATTGCCGCTAAAGACTGAGGCAAAGAAGGCATTGAGCACCTCCGCCTTTTCCTCATCTCTTGTAACTAAGTTTCCCCCCGCATCCAGTAAAGGATGGAGATTCTCCTTAGTCCTCCTTTTTGTGTTGATGTATTTATAGAAACGTTTTTTGTTATCTTTAACGGCAGTAGCCAGATTGAGCTCCAGATGAGCTTTGGCCTTCCTAATTTTGTCCCTGCACAGCCTCGCTACTTCTTTAAAGTCCTCCTTAGTGGCCTGCCCACTTTTCCAAAGCTTATAAACCCTCTTTTTCCTCCTAAGATCAAGCCACAATTCTCTGTTGAGCCAGGCCGGTCTTCTTCCCCGCCAGCTCGTCTTTGGGCACGTGGGGACAGACCGTTCCTGCGCCATTAAGACTTCCCTCTTGAAGAGCGCCCAGCCTTCCTGGACCCCTCTGCCCTTCAGAACCGCCTCCCAAGGGACTCCACCAACTAGTGTCCTGAGCAGCTCAAAGTCAGCCCTCCGAAAGTCCAATACAGCGGTTTTACTGGTCCCCTTCCTGGCCTCGCCAAGAATAGTGAACTCCACCATTGCGTGGTCACTCTGCCCGAGACAGCTCCCGACGATCACGTCCTGAAGTGGGAAGTCACACGGTTCCTTTACCTTTGCTTTTCTCCTCTTGCTGTTTGCTTTCCTCTAGACAACAGCCTCACTTCTCGTGGGTTGTGAACTCAGAGGGTGCTGCTGCACGCACATTGTTATTTCATACTGTAGGACCTACTTTTCAAATTACCTTATCTTTAACTAAAACATGCATCTAGGAAAATGACATTTATTTTTTAAAGCCTCTTTGTGCAAGTTACCACGATAACTCAAGTTTTGAGCATCCATCAAACTTACAGGACATTTCAGACAGTTTGTACGGTTGCTCCTACTTGAATAAAATCACTGCCAGCTTGGACATTGCAGCTGAGCTAGAGCTGCTGAGCAAAAGCTGAGTAGAAATCCTCTGCAGGGTTTGAACAGCACATTTTATACAACTGCAATTTAAGTGCTCTGCAGTGCTGAAGGCAGTCTTCCAAAAAGCAAGTATTGATATAAGCACTGCGGGAAACCGATTGCTTCTTAGTGCTTTATATTAATAAATAGCTTTTAATACTTCTTAATTGTCTGCTGAGCTCAGAATCCTAATGCGTTTTTAAATATCCAGTGTTTCATCTCTGTGTGTATGTTCCTCACATTTTCATATTTGCTCAAGACTTTATGGGTCTCCTACTGTGACAGCTAACTTTTGATGAAATGGCTTCTCTGCTCTACTGAGAGCAGTGAGCTGGATGGAGAAGTTTGAGAATTTTTAAACAAGCACTTAATAGTGGGTCGATGATGTTCTTTCTGGAGTTAACAGCTTTCCAGGGCTTAAATAAATCTTGTTCTTCTAACCTGAGATGAATGGCTGGTATGTGCTAGTGGATTCCTTCAGAAAAGGTGCCTGGCTTGTGCTCGAAGGGTTTAGAACCTGGCCCTTAGCAGTGGTGCTGAATAGAAATACATAAATAAAAAAGACCTCAGGTACAGAAATTACTCGGAACAAAGGCAAAACTTATTCCTGGACACGTTGCTTTGCTACCCTCGTGTGCTCCTAAAGGTGTCAATAAGGAGCATGTGATTTCCAAGAAAGCATGGCAACCCTCTGCCCCCCTTGAGTCTGCAAGATTAAATTTCTTTTGCTTTTGTGCCCAGGAACACGGCTGTACTGCTGGGGTAGCTTCAGGCTCTCTGTGAAGCTTGCACTTTATGTTCCTGTGGGGTAGTGGTTTTACCCTGCTGGGCAGCCAAGCTCCACCACAACTACTCTCTCACCTGCCCTTCCATGAAGAGAAAGGGGGAGAAAATGCAATGGAAAGGGCTCAAGGGTTGAGATAAGGACAGGGGGCCCGGGGCCTGCTCTTGTGGGGGCTCTCCACGGGCTGCAGCCTCTTCCAGGCCACATCCACCTGCTCCACAGGGGGCTCCTCCACGGGCTGCAGCGTGGAGATCTGCTCCATGTGGGACCCCTGGGCTGCAGGGGGACAGCCTGCTCCACCAGGGGCCTCTCCACAGGCTGCAGGGGAACTGCTGTGTGCCTGGAGCAGCTCCTGCCCTCCTGCTGCACTCACCTGGGGGCTGCAGGGCTGCTTCTCTTCTCTCCCAGCTGCCGTTATGCAGCAGCTTTTTTCCCTTTCTTAACCCTGCTCTCCCAGAGATGCAAACAGCATCGCTCTCTGGCCAGCGGCAGGGCCTTATCTAACACAGGGCAGCTGCTGGATTCTTCTCACAGAGGCTGTGCCTGCAGCCCCCCGCTACCAAAACCTCACCACACAAACGCGATACATACATAAGCAGTGAGTTCTGTGCAGCCTAGGAAAAAATACAATAGCTTATTTTTGTGAGGGGAAACTTCCTGTTTCCCAACATTGATAGAATGAATGTGAGCTCTTATTTCACTTTCAGGATGTGTTTTCCCTTTCACTGCTGGAATCCCTGGTCTGTCTAAATAGACTCACCAGAAGGTGGAGATAAGGACCTTTTGAAAAGCTTGGAAAGGGAGCTTGGGAGCTTTTCCCTTCGTGCAGGTACTTTAAATTCTCAACTTGAAATAAGCCAGTAGTTCAAACTGTATATCATATTCAACCACTTGTGTGAGTTTGGTTCTTCATACCAGCTGATACAAGGGTATTTCTACCTGCACCTATAAATTATCTTGGATACATATTAATTAGAAAATCCTTAGTGGATAGTTTGGAGTCCATGTGGTGGAGAGGAAACACAAATGTGCAATTACAGACCTGTTTGGGGCTTGAGACCCAGCTTCACAAGTTTATCTTTCTATCCTGGCTGCTTGCTTCATCTGTGTATCAGAGGGCTCCTGCCTAGTGTGCCAGGGATGTTGTTAGGGTAAATGCATCGTGAGGATTATTTAAGACATTTAACGTACCTTGCTATTACAGGTAGCCCATGAATGTTGCTTTTTTATTATATTTTCTTTTTTTAAACAGGGAGTGGTGGAAGGAAATATTGTTGTATTAAGACAATTGGAGTCAGATCCACATTTGTGCATGTCTGTTGTCTTATTTCACAGTCTTTCTGAAGTATGTAGGATTACTTGGAAAGCAAGGTACTGCATAAGATGGATAAAGTAACAGCCTGGCTTAGATAAATGGGATCAACTAAAATAGGCAGTGGTAAATGATTTATTTAAATTTACCGTGTGTTTGGAACAAAATGGGAAGATTGAGTACTTCTGCTCTTCAGAGACCAGCCGTGGTAAGGAGACTGGGTTTTGTTTGAAATAACTTAATAAAATTCTAGTTTTGATTCTTTGCATCTCCTGCTTCCAACTTAGAGTTATATTACTTGTAAAGTATTGCACTTTATTTGGGGAGTGGCTTGGGGGGTGTTCCATGCATCCTGAAATATTTGAATTACATCAGTAGCTTGAATATATTGAATATAAACATACAGAATTTTTTTCAAGGCTTGCAAACAGGTCTTATTTCTCTCTGCCTGATGATGTGATCATTGAATTGTACTTACCTCTACCAGAAGGTGGTAAGTTCTGCCATTTCTAATTCCCTCCATTGCATACTTATTGGACCCTAGAACAGAGGAACATAAAAGACATTGAGATGAGCATACATTTGGGGATATATTCACAGATGCTGTAGAGAAACATGTTTGATAAACTTATTCATACATGGGCCCAGGAGGAATAAAACAAAACAAAAAACAACTGAACTTCAGTCAGGGTTATCACGAATCAGTTGACATGGCACCGGTTCCTACATGAGAGCATTTCCTCCTTCACAAAGAAGGATGTACATTCTTTATAGTAACTTCTGTCTTTTTTGCAGCTGATATATGAGATGCAGTTAATTGGAGAAAAGTATTTTTTGCTCTTTTAATTCTCTACTGGGAACTAGGTTTGGTTCCTGGAGTCATACTGAATGACACTTCTCCAGTGTTCTGCTGCAAGAAGCTTTTAGAAGCTGATGCCCTTTTAGCATAATAAATGGAAGTCTTACCCAGACAAAAACTTTCTGATAAGTTATCAGCTAGAAAGTTAAAATGCCAAGCCAACGTCTTTTTTTTTATTATTATTTTTATTTTACGATTGGTTCTTTGTTTCACATGATGAAACTTTCCTTATCTGAATGTTAAGCTCTTTGGGAATATGACTGTTGTTCATACAGCATCTATACAATGTACTGGACCTATACAGGGATAAACAAGAACAAAACAAATAATAAAAACTAGTGATGCCAGGAATTCATTTTCTTTTTAAGCGTAGATATGACTCGTATGCTTCTGTTATATCTTAAGTGATCTTGCTAATGTTATTTTGTATTTATACGTCTTTAACTTTTCAGTGAATGTTCAGCGAACATTTAATTATAAACTTCCCTTTCCAGGTGCTATTTCACAACTGATTTACTGTGTGTAGAAGGAATTAACTCTGTATATTCACATAAACCGATTGTGAAGAACTGCTTTTTTTGTATCTGTGTATGAATGGGCAGATGATAAACAGCCCCCTGCAGCGGTACGGGCTGACTGCCTGGGGAGCAGCTTGCCAGAAATGACCTTAAGTCCTGGTGGACACCAAACTGAACGTAAGCCCCCAGACCTCCTGGTGGTGAAGAAGGTCAAAGACATTCTGAGCAGCATTAGGCCAGGTTGAGGGAGGTGGCCCTTCCCCTCTGCTCGTCCTGGTGAGACCCAGCAGGGTGCTGTGTCCAGTTCGGGGCTCCCCAGAATGAGAGAGACGTGGACACGTTGCAGAGTCCTGCAAAGGGCCTTGGAGGTGGTTATGGGACTTAAACCCTGTGTAAGGAGAAGGCGAGAGAGCTGGTTGCTTAACCCAGAGAAGAGAAGGTTCAGGAGGATCTTACCAGTGTGTGTAAATACCCAGCTGGCTTGTGGGAGAAGCGAAGAAGCCAGGCAGCTCTTCTTGGTGGTGTCCGCTGAAAGGACAAGTAGCAGTAGGCAAATTGGAATAAGAAATTCCCTTTAAGCATAAGAAAAAAAAAGTCTTTACTGTGAGGTGGTGAACTGCTGCCACAGGTTCCCCAGAGGCTGTGGAATCTGCAGTTTGGAAATATCTGAAGCCTGGCTGAGCACAGCACTGAGCAGCCAGCTGTGGTTTGAACCTGCACAGAGCAGGGAGTTGGATTGGGTGATCTCCAGAGCTGCCTTCTCCCTGCAAATCTTTTGTGATTCTTACTCATCCTTCTCCCCTTTCAATAATAATAATAAAAAATTACAGTTTAAGACTGTCTTATAAAGAATTCCTTAAAAAAAAAAAAAAAAAAAAAAGCTCTGTGTGAAGTAGAATATTTTTGGTAGGCTCAGTACTTTAAACACGAGTGTTGGTGTGCTAGCATCAGCCTTCTGGTTCCCAGTCCGTGCCTCATGTTATGTTTTGGTTGTGTGGCATGGTTGTAATTCCTGCATAGGCATGAGAACAGAAGGAGGATTAAAACTCTCAAGATCTACCCTACCACAGCCTGTTTGCACCCACGTAAATTAATCACTGTAGACCAATTAATTTAAAACGATTGGCTGCTTGTACCAATTTAACAGTCATTAGAATCATTTTATCGTACAGATTTGGGCACTTTCTTGACTGGCACTTCTTGAAGTTTTTACCCAAATTAAAATAAGGCTCTGTGGAAATAAAATAGCTTCCATTGTGTTCTTAGTTTAGGTTCTTAATGAGCTCCTGTTAGACTTGGATTCGACACTGTATTTCCAATTTACTGATGAGACATCATCCATTGTCGCTCTGCCCTTTGTTGCCTCTTGTGGTAGGAGGCCTCTTTCAGTTGTCTTGGAACGTTTCCTTTTTTTACCTGACTTCAACTCCAGCTTTTATGCTGCTGACAGAATCAGCTTCCCACTTGGTATCTGGCTCCCTGAATCCAGTTGGCCTGTTTTAATGGACTTTCATTTACGTCTGCTTTGCTGACAATGTAAAATTTGAGTGACTGGAAATGAATTCCTGCGCCATTTCTGACGTCTTTTTTGTTCTTTTATGCTGAATATGTCACAACATCGTTGTCCTGATTCCAGGTGACAGACCTAGACAATCCATCACGTTTTATCTGTGCTCAGCAAACTTCAGCTTTGAGAACAGTTCTTCGCCTCCATCTCTGTGGCTGAAAGCAAGGTAGTGGCCACTGCAGTCGCTTAGCAGAGCTGACCACGAGCTCGATTTTTATGGTTCTCGTCCTTTTTCATCATCAAAAATTGCTGTTAGGCTTCTTCCTTATGAATCGTGGTGCCCCTGATTCTGATGTTTCTGATGATGCAGAATGGCATGGAATGGGAGTGTGCTCAAGCTTCTCCCCCTACCACCACCACCTTGAAGTATTCACGCCGCTGTTTCATCTCTCCATTCAAGTTTTTCCACCCCTTTTGCTCTTTCAGATTAATCTTGCCCTTTTCTCCAACCACAGTACCAGTGCAGTCCTGTTACTGTTCCCATAGACGTCCCAGAGTTCGTCATTTCATGGCAGGTGGGTCTTCATTGCTGTGCCACCACCAGCATTATTTAGCTCTCTTCTTTAAAATGTACTCATTATGAAGCTGAGTTATGAATTCTCTCTTGGAAGAGAGAAAAATACAGTACAAAATAATTTTTCCTCTCTTTACCTGGAAGAATTCTGCTGCTGAAGCCTGGGATTGCACTGACTCTTTGCAAACACTAATTACATTACCTTCCCAGCACTGCCAGTCTGTGATGAACTTGTAATCCTCATTTTCATCTTCCTTTGCTTTGAAGACACCTCTACCATTAAGCCACTGGCAGTTCCATGAATGTGTGTCTGCTGCGTGGGTTGTCATGGTTTGCGTGTGGATCTCCATTAGCATTCTAGATAAAATCACTGTAAAAATCCCATTAAATAGAAGCACTATTAATAGTAATAATCCCATTCAATGGAAGCACTATTAATAGTCCTCTTCCATTCTGGTACTTTCTAAGTCCTTTTTTTTGGTGCCATCATCTGCACCTGGTGGTCCCTATACTGATCCCATCTGCACTGTATTACCAAATGATTTGCTGTCCCATTCTATATCAGGTGATTTTATTGCATGTTTATATATGTGATATAAGGCATGCTGGACAAATTCTATTAAAGGTTTTCTTTAAAGAAAAAGAAAGAGCCAGTTGCTAAAACGTCAGCAAAAGTTTAAAGTATGTGTATTGCAATGATCTCTTCTTTCAAAATCTGTTCCAGAAATATCTTGAAGTTTTGTAGGCTTGTTCTTGCCTTCCACAGTTCTGTCAATATTTAAAAAACAACAACAACAAAAAACCCACAACTTTTTATTCTTGCCCAGTCATATGGCATAATGGCTTTGTGACAAACCTGGACTCATCAAACTAGATGTTGACCTAAATTCACCCCTTGCCTTGATTTGAGGTAAAAGATTGGGGTTTTATTACAACTTGTAAATAATGCACTAAAACAAGAAAGCAGTCAGATTGCCCTGAGGAGCTGTGGGTGCCCCATCCCTGGCAGTGCCCAAGGCCAGGCTGGATGGGATTTGGGCAGCCTGGGCTGGTGGGAGGTGTCCCTGCCATGGCAGGGGGCTGGAACTGGATGGGCTTTAAGGTCCCTTCCATCCCAAACCATTCTATGAAATAATGAGATTTCAGAAGTAATATGAGGCAAGTTGTTAGAAAAGTTTATGCTGCAAAACAAGCAGTGGAAGAGGCTCATATTCATATATATATACATATATATAAATTACTAATTTTTCCTTCCCCCAGCCAAGCAGCTTTCAGTGGCTCTCTTGCTGCAGCAAGTTCTGCACAGTCACGAATGACAAAGTGCTTGTGATAGTGGGAAGAAAGGAGCTTCGGTTTGGTTTTCTTTCCTCTGCCATTTTTAAAACCGAAATGTCTGTCACAGATCCAATTCCATTCTTACAATTAAATTTAAAGCTATATGGGCTGCAGAGCGCTTTTTATTCATGTAAGCACCTCCACAGTGTTCTGTTAGCTAACACAGCCAGGCTGCAGATAACAGCACATCGAGTCACAGATTATGGTGTCTGTCTGTGAGAAGCTAACAAGCCATGTGGTTCAAGAGCTGAGCTAGAATGTGACCTATAGGATGTGCATGCTGTATAGAAGTTACCAAGCTGCTTTTAAATCATTTGTTGTAAATGACTTTTTTCGCATTGATACCATGTGGGAGAGTTTGGCTCGTTTTTATGCAGCAGAAACAAAGTCTGGCAAGTGTTTGATTGTTGTTTATAAATGCAAGAGGAAAAGAAAAAAAAAAAGATTGGCCTCAAGTTTGTCTGAAAATTAGTTTCTAACTAACAGCATTTGGATTTGGAGCAATTTCCAAGTACTAGTGGCAGGGCTAAAAACCTAACTGCTTAGCAGAATGAGCTGAATGCAATGATTGCTAAGGCAAACAGATGCATCAGAAGGGATTATGGAGTCACTGAGAGACTTAATGAGAAGATTCCTAGATCTGATAGCAGGAAAAAAAAAGGGAGAAAAGATTATGACTTTGCTCTGAAGTATGCACCAGCCTTCCTTCAGGATGCCAGCAACCTGCACTGCAAGTTACTGTTGTGGAGAGCAGGTGTGGAGGGCTGCTCACAAGTCAAGAAGGATGTAACACAAAGATTGTGCTTTGGGTCAGTGAGTTCTCTCTGTGCTAACTTTTTTCAGACCTGATTTTGTCTTCAAGACGTCAGCATCCCCTGCAGTTCAGTTCTGATCCTCCACAAGATTCAGTCTGTGGGTATCTCCGTATCTGTAAGTCCTTCTGGGCTCCTTGAGGGGTCAAAAACCAGCACAGGGTCTGTAGAGCACCAAGTGCAGCACCTAAACGTGACACATTTTTGTGATTTATAAAATTATTATTATTTATAAAATTATTATTTCCTATTGAACAAAGGAGCCAATACATCTATTACAGACAAAGCAACCATGAGAAGAGCAGGTCTGTACAACTGAATTCTCACCAAGTAGTGCTAAAATAGTGCTTAACCCATAATCCTGTCTCCATTTCAGAGGGGCAAGGAATTCCTCTTGATTTTGTACGTTAAGCTTGCATAAAAGTTTTACTTCCAGGAATTGGCATGGTTATAAATGAATCAGTGAAAATATTCTTATTAATGTTAATAAAGTAAAGAATTTGTTTAGTAAATTGAAACGCAGCAGTTGTTACAGCTTGGGAACAGTTCAAAGGCTTTAAAGGAAAAGTCAAAGGTCCGGGGTTGCAGAGTGGATTAGCAGGCCATTTAAAATACAGCATTTTTCCAGGTCTTAAAAAGACAATTTAAATAAATGAAATCTTCAAACCAGTCAAGGCCTTGAAGATTCTTTGTGGTGTTATTTCATATTTGATAAAAGCTCTGCCTTCCAGAAGGGTTTTTGCTATCAATGTGTTTTCAAAATACCAAGAGATATTTAGTAGGGATTTATTTGAACGTTATTTTACAGTTTTGTAATTAGCCTCACATGTATGTAGAACTTAATATAATCTTTTTTTTTTTTTTTTTTTTCTGTCCATCATCCACCTTCTCTTTCATATCTTTACAGTCCCTGCTTTGTTCCCATCTTTATGTCAGAACGAGCTTGATCAGCGAGTGTCTTCTGGTCCCCACTGGCTGGTGATGCTGCTGAGCTGGGCTTGGTGTAGGACAGTGGCTGTGCCTTGTCCCATTTCCTGGAGCTTCCTGGCTCGCAGCAAGGTGGTAGGCTGCTGGGACTGTCTTTCAGTGGCTAGCAAGATGCTCTTTACATCTTTTATCTGCAAATCCTTACACTAAGCTCATCACTCCTGAGTGGATTTGATGCCTTGAAGACTTCAGTAGCCTTCTCGTAGGTCTGGCTCCTATGGGGCAGCCCTCTGCCATGCAGCAGACTGAATCTTGGTATAGGGATTGTATTGCGGGGGAGTTTGTGTTCCTTTTAAAATCTTCTTGCTGTATATGGCCAGCTACATACCCCTTCAGAAGTTTGGCTGCATTCTTTGGTGTATATAACATATTTTGTAAATAGCAACGAGACATTACAATAATATTTTAAGTTGCTAAAAGAACATCGACTGAACTGGGAATATACAGCTCTTTCAGCTGCTCTGTCCAAAAGATAAGAAATTATTTTTTGTTCGAGTTCTAATTCATTCTCTGAGGAATGTCTCTTGGCTCGTGACTCTTCAACTACTTCCTTATTTCTTAGAAACATAAACACGCGTGAGATGCACTTAGTAATTTAGAGTGGGAATAAATCCACATTAGCTGCTGAGTATATCCTTTCCATGAAAAGTGGTTGCTATTATTTGATATAGCCCAATGCCAGAATACTTTTTAGCAGTCCTTTAAGAGCTAATTTAAAGAGTTGTGACCTTCTATCCTTCCTCTGTTTATGTGCCTTTTGGAGCATGAATCTCTTCAAGTTCATGAAAACAGTGCCATGGATTAAAGCAAAGCAGTTCTCAATTCCTTTGAGAGCCACTGTTACATCCAAGATGCCTCTTGCTACGTACTGGAGTATTTGGGCCTGGTTTTATCTCTGTGGCCTGAAGAAGTGGAAATATAATTGGTGATATCTCAAGTGAAGTAGAAGTTTGCTTGCCCATCTTAAGCTGGGATGATGAGTTTGAAATTCTGACTGTAACTCAGCTTATGGCTGTAATGTATAGAAACTAAGATATAAAATTGCAAATTAATACTGGTACTTTTTTGTCTTTTCAGTAAATAACTGACCTGCCTTTCTACAGTGAGTCCTGCTTGCTTTTATGCTCACGGAGAGAAAAGTTGCAGAACAAATAAGTGACCTCCAAACAAACACAATCTCAAATTCATGTATCACAGTAAACTTCAAAGGGCATAGGATGGAGAGGAGTGGGTTATTCTAGTGAGACTTCCGCTACTTTTGAAGTAAGATCAGTTTTGTGTCACTTGCTTGTGTTTTTTAATGTACCCACTATTTAATTATTGCCAGTTTAATCTTGAAAACACATCATAATGCCGTTTTTTTTTTTGGAGGGAACCAAAATACAGAGTGACAAAGTGATTTAGAACTGTCTCAACTAGGCATCTTCCAAAACAGAGCTTAAAAATTACTGAAATATTAAGTAAACTGAGAGTGCAAGTCAGAAGACTGGAAAATTGTTTTTGGCATTTTCTTGGGCTGGGTCAATGGGAGACTATTCCTCACGTCCTGTTCTAGTTGGAGAAAAATGTCTGTCTTTTTAGGGAGAGAAAAAGGGGGTAAACTGATTCTGACCTTTCATACCCTCACATAGGATGCAGGCTCTTGCAGGGGTCATCATGGTCCCACTTCTCCTTGTGAAATCATGAGATCAGCCTGGTGGGGAGGGACTCAGGTAAAGCCATTTTATGAATAAATTACAAGTTCACTGTTATTTGGGAATTACTCATATGCTATATACTGCTGGAGAAAGTTTCCTTAGCGGGGATTTTAAATTTCATTGTAGAGACCTTGGAGAAGCTTTATACCCCAATTTGCATCCCATATTGTCTAATTTCCAGTCACCATATGAATGTAAATCAATAAATAGTAGCGGGGAACATAATTTATCAAAATGGAAGACAGTGTATTCTCTCTTTAATGAAGAAAAGAGCGAAGAGTCATACAGGGTAGATTTTAATTACTGACACTTCAGGGTTATTTTCGGCTATTTTATCCTTCTGTTGGGTGAGGGAATTTCACAGAAGGGGCTATCTGCTTTAAGAAAGTGTTTCAGCGAAATAAATGCCCACTTCCACCCTATAATATCAGGAGAAAATAGCAATTACCCAAGAAATCTATTATTCATTGCTTCATTATTTGCTGTCTGACCGCATGCTGTTTGACAGTTTGTTTTTTTCCTTCGAGCTGGACTGCTTTTGCTGGCTTGGCAGGAAGCGCCGTTCTCTCGCAGCACAGCCATTAAATCTCTCACCTGCGTGTCCTGTGCAGCGCTGCGCTTCGGAGATAAGGTTGGGCTCTCACAGCTGCGAGCATTGGTATTCCGGGCTCTTCTTTCAAGGGCATTTGGCTGTGATGAAGCATCTCAAATGACAAGGAAAACATACAGCCATGTTAAATACCCTTGCTGGTTGGAGACAAGGAAGGGTAAATGGAAATGATTCTAAAATGCATTTTGAAACCTTTAACTGAGTTTTCGGATGACAGTAAATCACATTTTTTAGGCAGGAGCTTTTCAGGCCTCTCCCAAACTGCATCATCTATTAAATGCCTGGTAATGGAGCATGCCCTTCACAGCTTACACTTAAAATCCAAATAAAATACAAGAAGGCTGAGCTCTTCTGAATGTGTTTTCTTGCATGTTTTGTCCAAGGTCACTTAGCAGTGCTATCAGGAGCTGAATCCATCTCCTTGGAGTCTTGCTCCCATCTTAGTCTAGGAGCACCAAAACCATCACCCTGTGCGGATCAGGCCCAGGGAAGGGTTTTTCTTCATTCTGCTGAAAATGGTTACGTGCCCCGATTTCCTTCCCCCGCCCCTATATTTGGAAGCTGAGGGCTATGAATGATACTGCAACATGAAAAGTAATTGAACGATTCTGACTCAGAGCTGAAACTTGTGTGTTCCCAAATGAGACAGCAAAACGATCTTGGCTAAGTGACACACTCTTTTGCTCAGATGCTGAAGTATTTTTACATGATCATATGTGGTGCTCTGAGTGGCTTGATAGTTACCAAAGCAGGAGAAATATTCCATAATGTTTATGATTTGTCTTATTTTCTGACTCTCGGATTCTCAGACAATGAGACCTCTAAGTTTGAGCGGCGAAAATTTATTACTGACAGAAAAACAAAACATTACTTAGAGAAAAGTTTCCTTTCCAAATGTTGAGGGCAGCCAAGGCACGGTTCATCTAAAGGATTTTCCAGACTTTACCGTTAATGTATTTATGGGAAATGTATTGATTTAGGGTTACTCTAAGTTTAATTAAACTTTCAGTTTCTTGCTTTTTCTGGCCAAAATTCTGCACCTTTAAAAATCTTCAAACAATAGGCATGAATGTTTCCTATAAGCAGAAGTGACTGTGAGTCTGTTTTCTTCCCTCACAGTTGTTGTTATTTCAGAATTTTTAGGAATTTTAGCTTGGGGTTCAAACTCCTCTTGGATAATCAGTGGTTTTGTAGCTGTGGGATCACACCCTGAGTATGGTGTTCGGTTTTGAGCCCCTCACTGCAAGAAGGACTTTGAGCTGCTGGAAAGTGCAGCGAAGCTGGTGAAGGGACTGGAAAACAAGACATATGAGGAGCAGCTGAGGAGCTGGGGTTGGTCAGTCTGGAGAAGAGGACGCTGAGGGTAGACCTCGTGGCTCTCTACAGCCATCCGAGGAGGCTGCAGTGAGGAGGATGTCAGTCTCCTTTCTCAGGTGACAAGTGATAAGATGCGAGGAAATGGCCTCAGGTTGTGCCAGAGGAGGTTTAGGTTCGATATCAGGAAGATTTATTTATGGAGAAGGTGGCCAGGCATCAGAACAGGCTGCCCAGGGAGGTGGTGGAGTCCCTGGAGGTATTTGAGACATGTGGATATAGTGCTTAGGGACATGGGTTAGTGATGGGACTCAGAAGGTCAGGTTGGTGGTTGGACTTGGTGATCATGAACGTCTTTTCCAACCTAAATGATTCTTATTTATCATAAATAACAGTTAAAATTTCTACCCCAAAAGATACTTTATTTGATGTATAGATGCTCTAGTACCTTTGAGGAATTCAAAGAAGTTCTACATGCTGTATTTTTATCTTCTGTATTTCTGTATTCACATAAGCCCTTTCTAGCCTCTGGAAATTCATGAAATTTTGGCAGCAGTTGAGAACCTGGGACCGAGTATTCCCATGCAGATAGGTTCCTCAGGCGAAATACATTGTGGTTGCAGCTATTGACTGCTCGTGGAGAAATCCATTAATGGATATTAATGGAATCTAGGGGGTTTTCATCTGTTTAGAAGGGTTTATTTCAAGAGTTTAAATTGTCACGGTGTTATAAAAAGAGACATAACTGAGTAACTAGTGGTGTAACGTTTGATGGCCATTCTGTTTGGGGAATTAAGAGTGGGAATTTTATTATTTCCAGGTAGCAGTGAATTCATTGAGTGTGGTTATAAGAGCATCAGGTAATGTGTGTTATCTGAACGGTTTTCACATCTCCCTTAACTTCAGACACCTCTTTCTGCTCCGTGTCCTGAAGTGCCAGCCTTTCACCCTCGGCTACACACCGAGCGTAAATTGAGGCATAGCTACAGGTGAGGAAGAATCCTTCCCTCGGTGCCCAGTCTCACTGGTCTGCTGTGTTCCTGCTGTGTTCGTCTGGACCTCTTACTAATCTTTACCTATTTACCTTCTGTTTTTGTCTCAAAGAACTAGGATTCTATTTGTGAACGTCTGTTCGTAACTACGTGTATATGAGGGAGCTTGGTTTAAATGCTTTTGACTTTTGTAGTAGGCTGCAGAAGATCGATAGAGATGCACATTGTTAAAAACGTTTGAGCCAGACAATGTGGATCTGTTTATAGGGTGCCATTCAAACACCAACGGGGCATCGATGTGGGGTTTCTTTTTATTGTCCTGCCTTTGTGCAGCACCATAAACAGCATGGTAGGCACCTGTGAGCAGAGCTGCTATGGAAATAATCCTACTATTCGTAGTAGTAACGAGCACAAGCTTTAGCTTGGGAGCAAAAAATGTCACTTTGGCTCCTGAATTTAGCTGATATTTTTTGTTCTAATGTGGCTGCTGTTACCATGAGGTCCACACAAGGGGAAGTTTCCCTAAGGCTAAATCAGTAATGGTCTGCTTGCAAAAGGGGGTCAAGATTTTCTGCAAATGTTTTAACAACTTGACAGCTGAGCTTGGAAAGCCTAAATCACGGCCCTGTTTGTGTGCATCGGGCTGAGCTGGAGCTATGTCTGTGGGAACACTGTAGGAAAACAAAAGCTACACAGAGAGGAGTAAAGGTTGTAGGGCAGGGCTGTACAGTCCCAGGCACTGCACGGGCTGAAAACACGACTTACTTTCCTTCTGATTTGGGGAATTTTGCCTTTTTGCAGGGGATTGCTGATTCAAGTATGAGACTTGATCATCAAGTGTTAATCATCAGAGCGCAGCGCTGTTAGTGGCTGATGCTGGTTCTTGTGAAGAATGAGTATCAGCCTGAGTGACGTTTAATCAGGATTGTTCTGGGTTCCAGGGCCTGTTTGGTTGCTGCACAAGTAACTAAAAGCTTTGTATGTCAGTGCTCAGCTTAGATGTGCAAGTAGGTCTGGGTTGCTCTTAACCTCACTCTGAAATGTTCCCTTGAATTATTCACACACGGTGCCCATTTAATTCCATGCACAATTGTTATTATGGTCAAAACATGAAACAAATCAAAAAAACTTCCGCACGACTGTTGTTCCAAGTGCTCTGCTTGTTCTCCATCCTCACAATTACTGCTTGGGGTCTTAAGCCCAGTATAAAAGGGGTAGGGGGCAGTGAGAGAGTGGAGATGCACTCGTGCTGAATGCCAACAGAATGCTGCTCCCATTGGCAATGGCTCAGCTCACCAACGTCTGGACTGCTCTTCTGCTTCCTGCACCTTGGCTCCTGTTGCAGGGCACTTGGGTAAGTTTTAAGGGATGTATGTGATCCCAAAATCCTCTGGCCAGCAAGAGAGGGGCTTCCCTGCACCAGCAGTAGGGCAGAGGTGGTGACCTGTAGCAATCTTTGATCTGGAGAACTTGCTGAAGGAGTAGGTTCAAGCATGCTGAAGTGCACGCCTATCTCGACCACTGTTTATTAAATAGGCTGCTTTAAGTCAGGCATGAGATATGCTCTTAGTTTTCCTGGGAGTTTGGTAAATTGAATTTAGCAAGACCATCTGTAGCCAGAGATCAGAATTTCTTGTAGGTAAATGAACAAATCTTATTTCAGTTCGATGAAGAACAAGTCTCCTGATCTGGAGGAAGCAGTCAATATTAACCTGACAATGTAAAATGAAAAGTCAAATAACGTTTATTAACACAAGGTGAGGCTCTGAAGAGTTGCAGAGTGCCCTAAAAAATCTCAGGTAGGATTTTATCTTGATTTAAAGTGAGAAGTGAGTAGTGACGTAGAATATCTACTGGGAGACCTAAGCTGAAGTACTGAAGCATGCTGTGGAGTTCTACAAGGTGATCTCTGGTTTCTCAAAGTGAACCCAACTGGGATGTCTGTCAGGAGCTTGCTAAAATACCCCATGAGCTGGAAGGGGTTTTAAGGGAAAAAGATGGGTCATGCGTAGGAGTAGGCAAGAGGAAACTAAAATAATTGCAAAGGGTTTCTTTACTAGGATGGCATAGGAAAGCTGCAGTGATTCTGGTTTGAAAGGAGATGAGAAGCAGAAGCCCATGAACAAGCGTGAAGTGGAACAGGTCAGCGTGCACCCCGCATCCCAGCACTCACAAGATTAAGCAGACAGGCTATTGAAATTGAGAGACGACAGATTTAAAAAATGAAAAAATGAAATTGTTAAAGGATTATCTGTCCAGCCTGGCTCTGGGCTGGAAAATCCTTTCCCCCTTGCTGCTGTGAGACCAGGCTCAGGCCACCTCTCGGCGTTGTCACATTCCCGATATATTTTCCTTTGCAGAGTTTGTTGCAGTTTTTGTCTCCTGTTGGTCCATGCTGCTAAAACTCTCGCTAGGCTCAGATACCCATGACTCATCTTTGCTTGCAGTGCTTCCTTCCAGCTCTTTGAAAACCACTTAGGAACTTTTCAGCTTTCTGATGACATGATTTTTCCATTGCTGCCTACTTAGAACTTCAGTCAGGCATCTGTAGGCTTTTTTTTTTTTTTTTTTTCTGTGCTATCTCATATATGTGATATTCAAATATGTGCATAAAAGTTCTTCTAAACACACACAGGAATGGTAACTTCAAATTCTTTGCTAAAAATCTTTTACTGTGGTTTGTGGGGGCAAAAAAAAACAACAAGTGACTGGTGTAGAAAACAGTTGAACCCTATTCATTCATTTGCTGCCTTGTGCTGTCCTATCTATTTCTGTTGACCTGTATATTCCCGGTTTGTAAAATCTTTAGTGCAGGGATAAGTTTCTAGTCTGGTTTTGGATCTTCCTTTGTGATTGCTGCTGACGGGGCTACTGTAAATGCAAGTTAAAAAATGGCCAAGTAATTGAACCGAACTTGGGAAAATTCTGATAATGGATGTCAGCTTTGCTGTATCAGCATCCAAATTTACTGCCATTTCCCGGGGTAAAGAGCCAATTTCTCAGCAGAGGTTGTTCTTTTGTTAACTAACCTGCAGGTCCCTGTGCTTCCCCAACTTCTGGTACTGGTGAAAGAGCAAGGCAGGGCACTGGGCAGCTTCAGCCTGGTATGGACCTTCTGCTTCCAGATGTTCCAACCACCCTGTTGGTTCAAAGAACTCGAGGCCTTTTCCACAGGTGTTTTTGTTTTGAATTTCGTAGCCTGCAGCACCACCTGAGCTAGTTTAAAGATCACAGTCAAGATTAAAGATCAGCAGCAAAGCGTGGGCATCATCCCAAAGCGTGGTGCAAGCTGCAATATCTGCCAGTGAAGCCGAGTAAGCTCCGTGCTGCTGCTGCTAGGTTTGTGTCGGCTGCCCAGCAAGCTGAGTGCATGGCCTGTGTTTGCTGCAGTCTGATGGGCCTGCAATAGTTAAAGGTTTTAATTCTGCCTGTAAATCTGACCTAGCCATAAATGTCATCTCTAGGACAGCAACAATTAAAAGTGATTTATGGATGGCGAGCATGAAAAATGAGAGGAAAAGCGATGTTGCAGCTCTGGGTAAAGATCAACTTTAAAATATCTACAAACTTGGGACTTTTATTTTTTGATACATCTCTTTCTGATGTAAAAAATGAACCGACAAAGCACAATGAGACACCCCGAGTTACTGGGTCTAAACCAGCCTTACTTGGTGCATTTCCTTCTCAGCTGTTACATTTGGGAAGAAGTAACTCTAAGGACAGTGGTACAAGGGTTGCTTAATGTGACATCCTCATTTCAGGGGACATTTTCTTGTTCTGTTCTTTGAAGGGCTGTTGACTTCCGAGTCACAGACAGACATGCCTCTGATCTTCCCAAAGATGAGTCAGGGTGCAACTTGTGTCTATAAGTAATGGGGTCACATTTGCAGGATGCTGATGGCTTCTGCTGGTGGGACGAGATGTTCTCTAATCCCCTGCGCGGGGTCATGTAGCTTGCTGTATGGCAAAGAAGAGCGAGGAAAACAGAATGCTGACTTTTTTGTTGCTTCTATTTTATTAGCCGCTCTGCTGTGGATTTTAAGGTGTAATAAAGTAATGGATCGTACCGTAAGCTTGGTGGCTTTAAATGCTGGGTTAATTTACACTCGGAGCAGAGCTTTCAGTGTCAGGCGATCTTTTTTTTTGCCAACATAAGCACTCAGCTGAAACAACAGCTATGACTCAGTTGCCAGCGAACGCTGCTTGAATTGATTTAGTCGGAGTTCAGATTTAGCACATAATCATGTTCAATTTGATCCACTGTGCTGCCTAGAGATAAAAGGGTTGAAAAATAGATTTAGCTTATGTCAGTCCTGGTGGTGATGTCATTGCCATGAGAGATGGAATAGCGCTGTTACTATGCTCCGCCGGCTCAGTCGGTGGGTGTACGAGGGGAAGGCAAGGAGCAACTCAGTTAAGGGCAAAGAGCTCGTGGCGGAGGCTTGCACTCGTTGTCGGCACTGAAACAGAATTTCGGACTGCTCAATAGCAATACCGAGCCGAAGATTTTTGTCTCCTTCCAGTCGTTTGTTACTCGGAGGTTGCTTAACTCTGTGTGCAAAAGGGGGGGATGCCAGCCCGTAGCATGGACTGTGATGTCTCCACTCTGGTCGCCTGTGGGGTTGACGTGGAGATTTTTGCCAACCAAGAGGTTAAGGTATGCGCCTACTGTTCTTTTGTTGCAGATGCTTCTTAGAAAAGCCTGTGGGAGCGATGGGGATTTGTACGTAGCGATTCAGAATGAGATTCTGCTGCGGTAGTAAAAGGCACGCCGTTAAAAAAATCTGTTAATTAGGGGAGAGAGAGACGTGGGAGAGAAATGTGCCTGCTTTTTACCGTGGTCTGATAAGCTGAAAGAACAGCCCGGTGTTTACTCTTGCCTGATCTAAGAAATGGGTTATATAACTGGCATCTGTGTATGTGCATGCTTCATCTTCAGAACAAACCATTCATTGTTAATTTTCTCGAGATATTTTTAGTCCGCTGTCACTTTTTTAGAGCAGCCGTGCCGCGAATGTTTGTTATTTATCAATATTGACGATCTTCAGCTGTCTTTGCTCATTTGAGCAGGAGCTGCTCCTTGGCTTCTGAACCCAGACGAGTGGGAAATCTTTGCGAAGGGTTAAAAGTTTGGAGCGAGTGTTTTGGTGCATCTGCAATAGGGCAGAATACAAAAAGTTGTGCATCTTGCATCTCGTATGAATACCTCAAATGCTTCATTCTAAGATTTGATATGCTGGGCTCGTAGCCTCTTAATTAGACGACTGCTGTAGAAAAATCATTGTATGTAATTGCTTACTGTTGAAATCAATTATCTTTCTCATTTGTTATGATATTACTACAAGAAAATCGCTGCAAATTAAGTTTGAAAGAGGAATTTTAAGTATGCTTTTCACAGATCAGCTGAAAGAGCTCAGAGGCATAGCACAGTGACATTCAGCAGTTTATTTAAAGGACATGGACAGACAACATTAGTTTCTAATCTGATTGCTGTCTTCTTAGTATTAAAAAAATGGGATGGGGGGAAAAAGGCTGTACAAATCTGAGGCCAAATTCGGAACCCCTGTTCTGTTTAACTCTGAGTCATACCTTGAGGCCAATGGAAATATCTGGAAAAAAAGCATTGCCATTCGCAAGAGTTTGTCCTGACTCTTATTCCCCTGTTGGTTTGTTACCAGGTGATATCACACACACGCTGTGTACAAATGCTTTTATGCTGCTAGCGAGAGATTCTCGTTAATTTAAAAAGCTTTTTCTTCACAGTTCAGTAGGGGATTCAGAGATGGAACTGATGGGGAATAATTCGGAGGAGTGGTTCAGGTGGACGGTCCTGCCTGCATCGGGACATGCTTTCTCTTGTGCTTTGAGTAGAAAAATGTTTGTTGTCTTCTTCCCTTCCTTAAAGTACCAACAGATTTGTTTGTTTTAATTCTAAATTCAGAAATTGACCTGCATTGACATAGGCTCATATTGGAGTGGCTGTCTTTTAGTGTCTGGTCCATGTTGAATATTAGGCTGTGCAAGAAATTAAAGTTGCTGTGATCTTCCTCCATCCTTATAAATAAGGCAGTAGCAATGAAGTAAAAACTGGGATTCCATAAAATCAGCAGGAAGCTCTCCAATTACTTTGGTGAGAGTTAGATGAGGCTGATTTAAGCTGCAGCATCTGAAAAGCACGGCTGAAGACCACGGGCTAACAGAACAAAAGGCTGATGGGGACACTGCAGGAACTGAGTCCCTTTCATGTGCCACATCACTTGGACTTGCAGTGCTTTGTTTGCTTCGGTTAAACCTGCCATTTTTTCCCCTGGCATCTGAATTCAAATGCAGTGAGTGCAAAGACTTTGGGTGTATTTACAGAGGAGACTGCACTGCAGACTGCACTGCAGCTTGGAAATGGTAAGTCGACTTCTAAGTTGCCTGTCTTGGATGCCAGAAGCAGACAGTCCTCGGCCACCCGTGGCTCGCTGCAGACCCATTTGCACGTTGGTGCCAACTCCAAGAATTCCAGCAGCAATGACAACAAAAAACCTATGGGGTTCTTGTCTGCAAACGGGGTTCGCTTCAGCCTTCTGAAGGTGGTGGTCTGTAGAAAAATGTTGACATTGAGGGGAACGTCCAGGTTTCAGGTTGGAAAGGAAGGAGGTTACTGGTGTGAAAGTTGAAGAAAAAGAGGAAAAGCGAGCACAGAAGTCCCTGCCTTCAACTGGAAGGCACGAGTATCACCAAAACCTGAAGTCCCAGGTTGCTGATGTGGCCAGGGGCTGCCCCATTCACCAGGCCTGATGCAGAAGAGCTCAGCATGTGTTGGGGCTGTGGAGCAGGTGGTGATGCTGGTGGCTCCTTGGAGCCATGGCTTCTCCTGAGCGGTGGTTTGCTGGTGCTGGAGAGGCAGCGGCTGCTGCTGGGTGCCGGAGCAGAGCGAGCTGCCGGGCTTATTGCTGCTTTCCCACCCATGGAAATGACCTTATTCTGCAGGCGTTCTGCTCTTAGCGTCTGGCAGACGGGCTTGGAAATGCTCTGTTTCCATTTGGCCTCTGGAACAGGAGAACGCTCGCTCAGTACTGAAGGCAAAGCTTTGTAGTTTTGGTGTTTGGAGCAGCTCATCCCTGCAATAAGCACGTGTGGCTGCCCTGAAGCTGGCAGCTAGCCCACAGCGCTGACACCGTTGGTTGGCCATCCATGAACCCATCGAGCGGGTCTTCCACTTCCTTGCAGCTGTTGCTTTGAGCTTGCCTTTTATAGCCCCAAAATTGGGTCAGGCTGATCAAGATGCTACTTAACTGTGCAGCGCCTCTACGGCAGGAATCAGGGAACTTGAGGAGATACCCGTAGAAAGTGTGTAGTGCAGTTCTGCTTCGAAGTTCACCTGGGTAATTAAGATTCTTCTTAATGAAGAATCTCTAGATGATGAATTTATGTAATGTTTGTTACATAAGCAATTAGTTAATGAATATCTTGTTTATTTCTAATCGAGAAATTCCAGATGTTACTGAAACAGGGGAAGAGAATTTAAACTCACACTTCTTACTCAAAGCAAAACATTCTGATGTTGCCAATTCTTCATGGTCTCTCTTCAGTTACATTCACGTGCCATGCGGCTAGGCAGCAAGGTATGATTGGGACAACCAGGCACTACGGCAACAGAGAAGAAATATTAATGGTGGAGGCTGATTAAATTTGCATCTGAAGACAGTAAGGTAAAGTAACGCAGATAGGAACATTACCTTCATGCAGGGGAAAAAATAAGGTGGAGATGAGACAGGCAGCCAAGGAAGACGGTAAAAATAGTTCCTCTGTTTTGACCATATTGCTTTTTGGGATTAATCCTCGCTGGAGCGGGATCTCTGTCAATCTGTAAACTCATTATTTAGTTCAAATGCTACCGTGAGCATATTGCTAATGATATTTGTTTGGGATGTATTTGGAGGTCAGTCATGCCTTGTAGTTGCCTGTGAGAGGCTTAGCTGCCTAACACCATATCTAAACTTCTGAGAGCGAAAGAACATTTGGCTCCTGTGTTTTTTTTCATCCCTGCTTCAATTCTCCATTTGTAAAAGTGGCTCACTCGCTCCCAGAGATGTTCTGAGGTTTAAAGCTTAAGTGCTCTAAGATTAGAGTCAAGTGAAGAAAGTGGTAGAAAAAGGGAAGTGTTGCTGCTCTCTGGGTACTGCCAGCTGCCCAGAGGTAGAAACCCTGCCTTGCCTGGGGGGTTTCAGGGCATCTGTTTTCAAATTCTTCTCCTTAGCCACGCAGCCTTGATTTAAGGGGAGAGATTGTTGCACAGCCATGACTCCAAAAACTGAAGACACAAGAAGAAAACCAAACAACAGCGTGACCACAAAAAAAAAATAAAAAATCCTGACAGCTGAAAGACCTATTTTATAATCTCTTGCATTAGTATTTTCTGTACTTGATAGTTTCTCTTTGTTCTCATAGTTCTTGTCTGCATGTAGTGTTACGGCTGTAAAATCTTTGATAGGCAAGTACCCAAATCCCAAATCTTCTGTTGTTGTGTTGTTGGGTTTGTTTTTCCCCTCCTCAAAATAAGTTTTCCCAGGTGAAGTTGTTTTCAGATCCATAGTGCAGTGTTCCTCTGAAGGCCTCAAGCTTTTATTATTATTATTATTATTATTTTTTATTTTTATTTTTTTTGTCTCAAGCTTTACGGATAGCTTGCTGGTTCTTAGCATGGCTTGGATATTGAGCAAAATTGTACGTTTCAAGGGAAGTGTCTCCACTAACCACGTTGCATGCATCTCCTTATTTTAATAAACATTTTAGCACATAGATGAATGGGTATGTTTTTTATAGTTGGACGCTTTTTCCTGTAATATTTTCCAGGAGCGATTATACCCAAGGCATTAAATAATCCACTTCGTTTTGACCGTTCGTGTGCCAAGCAGCGTGTTTGCTTTGGAAGACATTATCTAATCATATGCAGAATGCAAACAGCCATGACAGCGTGGTTTCAAGCAGCGAATTCTTTCTTGGTGAAGAGATGCTGAACAAAACGAGTAGCACAGTTTATCAAACACTTGGGTAACACTCAACTTGCCAAGGTTGGGAGGCTGGCCAAGCAGAGCGTCTGACCCGCGCTCAGTTGACGCAGGGTTTTCTGTTGTCCAGCTGCACACTTCAAGGGATGCCAGGAGTGTGTGCCTGGGCTTTTACTGAAAATTGCCCCCGTTTATAGGGCTCAGGGGCAATAAGCACCTTCATCATCTAAGTGCCAACAGAATTCAGCTCTTCCACAGAGGAGACTTCTGAGGCTCATGTCAGGGGACTGTCTGGTCCTCCTGTATTTATTGACTTCCAGCGTTGAGTCTTGACTCTTTTGTTTGGTTTAGAGTGTACTGATGACCTTCAGTTTCTACTAGTTTGAGGTGTGATTGCTTAGCTGCCTCCTGCACTAGCAGCAGTATAGGATATTTAACATTATTATTTGTCCAGAGAAAAAAAAAAAAAACTTTCCCCTTTTTTTCTCCCTGGCAATGTTTCTCGATGCATATGCAGCCATAACGTTTGGCTCCAGCTGATGCTTTCCATCTGGGCTAGAGGTTGATTCTTGCTTTGTTCATGTTAATTCCTGACAGCACAGATGACTTTCTCATAACATCAGTGTTGTTAGGGTGCGTTTAGCTGCCCTCATTTGGTGTTGCTGTTGGTGCTCAGTCAAGGAAAAGCCCTTCACTGCAGTAGCTCTGACAGAGGAACCAGCCCCAGCAGCACTGCAGGATCCTGCACGGCAAACCTGCAAGGAGAAACCAGATCACAAAATCATGGAATGAATATCCTGGGTCAGAAGGGACCCACAAGGATCTTTGGGTCCAACTCCTGGCTCCACACAGGATCACACAAAACCAGACCCTATGTCTGAGAGCATTGTCCCAATGTTTCTTGAACTCCATCAGGCTTGGTGTCGTGACCACCACCCTGGGGAGCCTGTCCCAGTGTCTGACCACCTCTGGGTGCAGAACCTTTCCCTAACCCCCAGCCTGACCCTCCCCTGTCCCAGCTCCATGCCGTTCCCTTGGGTCCTGTCGCTGTCCCCAGAGAGCAGAGCTCAGCGCCTGCCCCTCCGCTCCCCTCATGAGGGAGCTGCAGGCCGCCATGAGGCCTCCCCTCGGCCTGCTCTGCTCAGGGCTGAACAAACCAAGGCACCTCAGCTGCTCCTCACACGCCTTCCCCTCCAGGCCCTTTACCATTACCTTTGTAGCCCTTCCTTTGTACAATCCCTTCCCTCACCCAGCTAGCAATTCTGTGCCTGATGCAACCCTGGGTATTTCTGGCCCTCCTGGCTGCCTGGTCACACCGCTGGCTCAGACTCAACTTGTTGCCAACCAGAACCCCCAGATCCCTTTCCACAGGTCAGCTCTCCAGCCTCTCATCTCCAAGTGACTGGATATGGGAAGACCAAGCTATGTATGCACATGTGAGACACGATATATTTTGTACACTGCCAAGATCTCTTCTCTTTTAATATATCTTACCCCTACCTTGTCTGTCTGCCTTCCTGCTTCATCTTTCTGGAATGCAAGAAGGAATTGTGTTTTCCCTTGTTGTTGTTGTACTGTGTGGTAGATGATACTAGAAATAAGTAACAATACTGTATATACTGTTGAAAGTATCCAAACACTAAGTGATACGTTACAGCATGCTATGTTAAATTAGGAGAATGCTTTGGGGACAGACAGTTTCTCTTTCAGCAAATGGAGGTGGGTAATTCGTATCGGACCTTAGATTTCAAAGTTAGCAATTCACGGAAAAAATACTTCATGGCAAGTACTTTTGGGGAAAATGATTTTGAAGTGCGTTTTTCAAGTAAGGAAAGTCTGAGATTAGATGGATGAGGAATGTCATTTTTAAAAGTCATCTTCAGCAAACTCTTGGAGCCGGAGAATAGTGCCTCTTGGAAGACTGCTTGAGGGCTGGAGAAGTGTGTGAGGATTAGCAGTTAAAATAGCGCTTCTGAGTGCATGATGGAGATCATCCATCCCGACGCGAAGGATAGATGGGATGTGTGTGGAGAAGTTGTTGTGGCTAGATCAGATACTCCTTTTGCTTTACAGCAGTTTAAGGGTTTGTATATGAAGCGAAAACCAAGTGTGCAACGTCGTAAAATGAATTTCAGCTAGCAGTGGGTTTAAATGAGAACAAGAAAAGTTCTGTAATGCCTAAGAAGGAGGAAGGAGGAAAACAATGTGAAAATCCAGTAACAGCAAGAAGACAACACAGAGCAAACAACGCAGAGAGGGTTACAGGATGACTGGTTTTGTGTGTGGTTGTATAAAGAACTTGGCTGATCATGAGCTAACTTGATAGAAACAACCACCACCACCAACAAAACACACACAAAAAAAGACACCTAGTGGTGGCCAGAGCAGAGGAGAAGTGCCAAAAATAGAGGTAAGGTAAAGTTATGCAAGTGTACGGGACCTGATAAAATGTACCAAAGCACGCCTTAGGATATCTCGGATGCACACCTTTTGTCTGTAAAATGAGATTTAGTGTTGCCATCTGGTTTGCAGATCCTAAGAAGAGAAGTAGTGAAGTGTGAAAGGTACTACCTTTATCTAGAGAAGCAGCTGATTGTGTCACAGGATTTCTAGGACGGTGTGACCAGCCAGCTACCTGCGGGCTACTGCTAGTCCTTGAACCATAACCAGAGGATTGGTGAGCTGGAAAAAATTCTTATTAATTATGACAGCTGGGAGGGAAGCCAAATGCTTTGTAACAGTAATATGTATATATTCGTAGTAATAATAAGTATGCTGCTTATGTTGGAAGCAAATTATTGACGTACTTAAAGTTTTAGAGATTTGGGAAGTTGATTTTTCTTTTTAACAGTGAATGAATCAAGAGGAAAGGTGTTCAGAGACCTATTTCTTGCTGTTGGAGCAGATAACTAGACTGAAACTGCTGAAAAACTATTGTGATTTAAGCTCCATGCACACAATCCTAACTCCCAAAGGAGAGGTATTTCTTGGGGTAGGGGACAGAGCTTCATGTCACCAAGTAGTGCAGAATAAAACCATTTCCTTGGCATCTGGTAGCAGAGGAACAGGTGATTACTCAACACATACTGCACCCAAGAAAAGAACATTTTTGAATGTCATTGGCTAGATGTTTGCTAAAATTGCTGCTTAAGCTTTAACAGCTTTATATAGTGTGAAACATGCAGAGCAAGAGGACAATAAGGATTTTATACAGAGGAGGTTTCAAATGCCTTCGATAAGGAGAATTTACTTTGCAGAGAAAGTAATTGGTATAGATATGGTAAAACTGTAGTAAATGGGAATGTGCCACGGCTGTGTAAAATGAAGTAAGTAGCTGATAACAGCTGCAGATTATCTTGAACGGCTCTATTTTGAGACCACTTATCTGTAGGAAGCTACCATTGCTTTCAACCTCTTTTGGTTCATCTGCCCCAAAATGTTTTCCATCAAATTTGAGGTTTATCTGTAGCAAGTCTAGGTCTATTGTGTTCCTGGTCTTTGTACCCTGTGCTCGGTCCGAGGGCTGCACTGAGGGACTCTGAGAGTGGATGTGTTCACTCTTAGTTGATAATTCTAGTTGATAATTTGTCCTTTATAATTACATAGTAGTATCCCATACTGATTAAGGACACAGTACAAGCCAAGATTGAAACTGAAAGATGGAAATTCTGGTTGTGAGCCCCAGTGAGCACAGCCCCTGCAGTGGGGACTTGCAGCTGGGTGCGGGTACCGTCCGGCTGCCAGGCTGAGACCCTCAGAAATTGCTGGTCCTATGTATTTGTGTGTCATCTAAAATCTAATTGCACCAAACTTTAGTGCTTTAGGATCTTTCTTCAGAGTCAGACTCCTTGAGAGACACGTTATGGACTTGCATAATGGCATTTGTGAGGCAAGTAACTTCCTTTAGGACACAGAGACGGCGTGAAGCTGTCACACAGCAAGAAACTGGACTCTGCAGGATACCAGCTATTTTTATATGTCCTACTTGTTTCTTTTTTTATTTTTTTTTAATTAAAAAAAACATTCATAAAAATAGAATCCACATTTGGTTACCCCTCTGGCCGCCAGACACTGGGCTCGCTGCCTCCCTACTGACTTCTCAACAGCTCTGCACACAAGGCCCTATGAGGAGCAGCTTCGGTTTCATAATGCCGGTCCAGGATCTTTTTAATATCATGCAGCTACTGGTACATTTTTCACATCAGGAAATGAAAATGATTTTGATGAAGAGCAGTGCTGTTTTTAGCTGTAAGATAGGATTAGTCTACTTTCCAGCTCTTGTTTCTAAACAGAATCCGTGCCAACTGGAAATTATCCAGTTGGTTGAAAAATGACATGGGAGCAGTTTGGTCAGGAATATTTGCTTTTTCACCCTGGGGTTTCTTCCATCTGCCTACTAAAACAATTATATCACTGCAAGACTGAAATTCCCTCGTCCGTATCCTGTCTGGTAGTGGTCAGTGCTAGCGGCTGTTGAGGCGGATAGAAACCACTGCCTCTCCTCCCTAGACATAACTTGTAAGTAGCCTGGGCCTAGCATCTCCCCTTTAGGTGCTGGGCATCTGCTTACAGCTCTACGCAAAGTCTTCTCCTTTCCAGCCTGCACAAGCCCAATTTTCTGAAATACACTCCTTGATTTCATTAGGTTTGATAACGCTCTAAAGTCCTGCAGGCTAATTAGGCACTATATTGGGAATGAAAATACGCCGTCGTATTTTTCTTTTTTGATTAGCTGTGTGTTGACCACTACACGGCATTTCTCTGATATTTGGGCATCAATGCAGCTTCAGTTATTGGTGTCCTCTGAGGGCTGTGACCTGCCTCTGGAGATAAAACAGCCTCTCAAAGTGCAAAGCACGTTGTTTTTTTTCCACTGAAGTTTATTCAAACCAGAAAGCATTGTCAGGTTTTTATAGGACAATACCGAAATGGATGCTAGTGACAATATAAAAGCAGCTTAGAGGGAAGACTGTATAATCTCTCTTTATGCAGATGCTTTCCATCCATTTTCTACCCCGATCTGCGAAATCAAATTCACAGTTAAACTCTCTGAAATGATAACAGCGTTACGCTCAGCTGTATCCAGCAGATTATAGCTAATCAGAGGCTCCTCGGTGGGCACAAAGCGGGTGAGTGTGGGAGGACGCTACCCTCGCAGTCCCTTACGGTGGTCTCTTTCAGGGCCATGCATTAATGTAATCATGGTAGTTGGTGGCAGTTCTGCCATTTGAAATGAGGAGGAGCAGATTGCTACCTGTAGTTATCCTTCTCCTGTCTGTGCACACACTCACTGGTGTCTTTCCATTTTTACATCGTGATTCCCGTTGTGAGGAAAGCCTACATCCTATGTAATAATACAAAGGAATTCATTTTATCTTCTCCTTCATCTAAATATATTAACCCAACCAAACCAGGATGCTGGGAAATGGCCTCAAGTTGCACCAGGGGAGGTTTAGGTTAGATGTCAGGAAGAATTGCTTCATGGAGGAGGTGGTCAGGTATCAGAACAGGCTGCCCGGGGAGGTGGGGGAGTCACCGTCCCTGGAGACATTTAAGAGATGTGAGGACGTGGCACTGAGGGACATGGCTTAGCAGTGGTCTTGGTAGTGTTACGTCAATGTTGGGCGTGATATTATGGATCTCTTCCAGCCTAAATGATAAATTATTCTAATCAGAAAACATTCAAGTTTAATTTTCTTCATAGTAGCTCATCATAGAACCATTCAGGTTGGAAAAACCCTCCAAGATCATCTGGTCCAACCATCCCCCTACCACCACTGTCACCCATTAAACAATGCCCCTAAGCACTGTGTCCAGCCATGGTGCTGTGTTTTGGATTTGGGATGGGAATAGTGCTGGTAATACCCCAATGTTTCAGTGTAAGCACTGCTCAGCACCAGCCGAGTCGAGGACCTTTCTGCTCCTTGTGCTGCCCTGCCACAAGGAGCTCTCCCTTTGAAGAATTAGTGAAGGAAGCACCACAAAGAGTTAAGCAGGTTGCAAATGACATGTACATAAAGAATTGGTAATGAAGACACACTGGCAAGCTACAGAAGGAAACTTTCATGAATCATGAAAGCTTTTTCTGGAAATAGTCTTGCCTAAGAGATTGCAGTAACTCAACATGTTTTTGCTGGATCTCTCAAATTAAAAGAGATTGCATGGTTACTAAAGAAAAAAGAATGAAAACAACAAAAAAAAAACACAACAACCCGCAAACCAACCCAAAATAACCCCAACATACACATTCTGTTTGCTCGATTTGGAGTAGGGCAGAAAGTTTGCATTTTGATTCGCAGGAACCAAATTGGTTTTAAGATTACAACGCAACAATCTTTAAACAAAGCCTGATTTCGATGTAGATAAAACAAGTTTTGGAAGTGCTCGTATTTTAATTTTGGAGAGCCGGGGGTGTAACGCAGAGCTGAGCTGGTGCTGCGGTACGTATGGACTCGTGTTCCTTTCCCGAGGCACATCGTGTTCCAGTCCTCTGCTGAGCAGGGAATTGCCACCTACGTGTGACCACATTAGGTGTGACCCCCAACAAGCCCGGCTGGGGAGCAGCGAGTGATTCATCTAATGGCTTGCTTCTCTGTGGACACTTTCCGTGGGACCACTCTGGAAACATTAATATCATTTTCTCCTAAGGATTGCGTTGGCTTTCTTCCGCTATGTCCTACAACAAATGAGGCTTGAACATCAAAAGTGCATATCGCGGTGCACTTCAGTACTTGTAAACCTGCTCATGTTCTAGAAACTTTTTTTTATTTTGTCACCGATTAAAATATAAAGTTAAGGGAGAACTAGACCAAGGAATCCATATTTCTTTCAATTTAGGAAACCTGATGGACCCTCTTGAGTGGTTACTGGACCAGACGCAGAAGTTCAGAAGCAGAAGGTCATAGTTGAATCCAGTCTTTCGGTCCTTTTGAGCATTTCCTGACTTGAAACTCTCCTAGAAATGCACACATTCGCCTTTTATTGACCTAGATGATAACCAGAACTGTTAGTGGAGTCTGAGCCAAGCCTGGCCTGAGCCAAACTAAGCCATAAGGGGAGGTCTGAAGTGCCTGTGTGTCCTGCAGAGGTATGGTGCATTAAACAAGCACAAAATGCAGAAAGGCATGCTGTGGTGTGGTGTAAGCATCCCTCATGCATCTTTGAACCCTCAAACCCTTCTCTAGCCCATCAGGTGAAATCTGTTGGAATTGCTCGTGGCATCCATTCAGTTACAGTGGCTGCTGTGTGACCACTTTGAGCTCCTTCTATCTCCTACAGCGAGCTGAATGGGCCAGGATGTCTGAAACAGATCTGGAGAGGCATTCCCATGTCCCTCTCCTTGCTGTGCATGCAAGCAGACTTCATCTCTGTGCACCTTTGTTCTTCTCTGACCCAAGCTGATTTTTTCTTAGTTTTCTTTTTTACCACATATTTCTGCTGAAAGGCGCCGTTATTGAACCCCTTCACGTAGCGTTGGCCTTGAAGTGCTGTTTACGTGGAATTTATGTGGGTTTGCTGCTCACCCAGGGGTAGCACAGTGCTGCTCGTGCTGTGTTTTCATTGTGCAGCGAGAGACGTAGAGGCTGCAGCTTCCAGGAGCTGTTCACATGTATACAGAAAGCAGAGCGGCTTGAGTAATTTACAAACGAAGTGTAAGACGGAATGACAGATGGGCCAGGCTGACTGGCAAGAATAAGGAGCAGTAAAACAGTAGCGGAGAGCGACAGACAGTGGTCACGCTTCTGCCTGTTCTGCCCTGTGTTATGGGCTGCAACAGCAGGCAGAGAGGCAAGAGAGGAGGTAAGAGCTTCCTTCCTTCATGCTTTAGTGCAGGGGTGCAAAGACTAAGGCGTGGGTGTACACTGCCTTCTACATTTTTGTCTCTGGTCAACTGCTTGCATTTGAAGTTAACTTTAAGCACAGATTTTCATATTAAACTTCTGAGAATGGGCATTGCTGGGTCAATAATTTTCCCTTCTACCTTTTTCCCATTAAAAAACATTAATAAAAGAGATTCTCTTCCCCTCTCCTGCTTGTGTTTTTTTATTTTCTTCTACTAGAGGGTCGTCTTTGAAATCATTAGTGTCCTTTCTCAATCAAACCTTGCTGGAACTCTTATTTTGAGTTATGTTGGTGCAGTTTGCATTTGGTTGCACTGAGACGGGAAGGGGAAAAGCATTCCCCGCAACTGTGATGAGAAGCAGCTGAAATGCTGTAAATGTTGATCACTGCGGGCAAGCCAGTAAATCAGGAATGGGCAAGACAAGCATTTTATTTGTTTAAACCGTCCCACGGCTTTTTCTTGTTTATTTTTCTAGTTAACTGGGCTGAAAAAGACAGGGAATGAATAATATGGGTTTTATGGATGTTTTACAACAGTACATCTCCAAGCGTATAAATAAAACTAAGTTCTTCAGCTCTTTTAGTGTTTTCTTTCCTATATTTCATTCTCATAGTCAGCGTTCTGGCCAGTGAGGTTCTGCTTCTGTGTCACTGGCACCAGCAGAGGTGTCCCCTGGCACTCCAGCAAGCTTGGCAACAAGAGACTGAGCTTTCTAGATCATCTGACTTTCTAGATCATCTAATTAAGTAGATTTCTCCAGAATGGAAATGGAAAATGGTGCTTCTCCCCTCACAGCTCCCCTGCGTGGGCGCTGTGACCACACGTATGTCCTCGCCTCGCTTTTGCCACACAGAAAACAAAAATGGTCCACGCTGAAGAGCCAACGGGATAAAACTTCAGGTTTTCAGTCATCCCTGAAAAATAGCATAATAAGTGAATGAACATTTCAGGTTCTGTTTTTTTTACAGTCCCTAAATTTATACAGTGCTATGAATATTTTTCATGCTGTTTCTCCTAATGAATAACCTCACAACCCTAGTTTCCTGCACAAGTTTGACTAGCAGCTCCTTATTTGTTAGTGGCCATTACATTTTATTTATTCCAGGCTTTTTCAGGAATGCCAGCTAGCCATCATCGGGAGAGATACCAGCTTGAGTCCACATCAGCACATTTTTTAGTCTGAGCTGGGGATTCTCATGGGGCAACCATCTCCATTAACTGGACTTCTGTTTGCATCACAGATGAGTCCAGGAGCTGGATTCCTTTCAGATGAAATTACTCCAGGAGCGTGCCTGATGTGCTCCAACTGCTAACGGGTGTCCAGAAAGTCCTCAGCACCCCCTGTGCAGATCTGCTCCGACTGAAATGCCCTTGTTGGCAGAGACGGAGCAACTATTGGTAAAAACTAATTAAGGTTGTTTTTCTTCCACACCTTTGTTTGCTAAATTGAGGTGATAGGAACTTGAAGAGTTATTGATGCTGGCTACAAATATCCACAGCAATTTGTTGTGCTACCAATTAGATGTTGGGCGTAGATGTCTCCAGCAATAAGGCAGAACTGATAGCTGGTGTTGTGCTATGTACATTCTTAAACTGAACGCAGAAGAGCTCCTTGGAGTTCACTGTATACATTACCTACCCATTTATTGTTTTAATTCTTAAAAAATAATAAATAATTAAAAACAAACAAACAAACAAAAACCCACAACACCAAATGCTTACTTCAGGGCAGCTTGCAAGGACCTTTTCTTCCTGCATTCATTATCAGCATTATTTTCATCAGTCTCAAGCCGAAATGCAACACTGCTACTTGGAAATATAGGAATTATTTTAAATGCTCCACAAACTTGCTCTTCCTTTTTTTTTTTCACTACCAAACGTGATGAGGAAAAAAAAAAAGGATTGAGGAATGATGCACAAAATAGCGTCCTGCATGGGAATGAAAAGGAGCTTCCCAGAGACCGGCCTGATGTCTCTGCAGGGCACTTCCCAGGCAGGGGCAGAACTAAAGGATCTATTCCTACAACTTGCATTCGGCCAGCCGGCTGGAAAGCCTCCTTCCCGTGTTTCGGGGATGCAGCATCTGCAACTGGAGGGCTTCCAATGTGGAGCGCTCAGAAAAGCTGTCGTGGGCAATACAGTAAAATAGCAGAGCTCCTATGAAAAAAAGAAATGTAAAGTGTGGCTTTTTCTTCAAGCTCAGTCGTTGGGTGTGAAATGGAATTGAGAAGTCTCCAAAGTATATTAAATCACCCCCCTGGCATTGCCACAGGAACGGTTTATTTCATCTTGAAGGCGCCTTTGGTTTCCAGATCAGTGGAGCTAAGCAGAAGGAATGTGCGTCACTTTGAGGTAAACAGGGATGTGAGCTGGTTAAAAACAGAAAAGGCAACGCAGCAAAATTCTGTGCCCCTGACATTTGTCAGCCGCTTCTGAACCGCGAATGCTGCTTCCATGAAGCTCTGGGGCAGATCTCAGCTCCGTACCTTTTGTTGTGCTGATGAATTGGAAGCAGGACATGCATTTGTGTAGCTCGCTTGGTTTTCAGGAGGCAAGTCTGCCTCGTTTTGCTCACCGGGAGGCTGGCGGTGCTGCTGCAGTGCTATCACTCCTGGCTGGACCGTCCTTCTGCAGGAGGACTGGTGGCGAGGAATTCTCTTACTGCCTCCGTCCCAGCGTCAGGTGGAGCTATCAGGCTTCTTCCAGCTTGACGTTTCCTTTTCCAACCTTACTGGTTCTATGATTCTCTTTCTTTTTTTTTCTTTTTTTTTTTTTTTCTTTCACGGCCATCTTTTGTGAGGTGATGAATTACCAATGCCTACCCCACATTATGTAACGGCTGCTACGTTTTCTCCAACTCCCTTTCTGGAGCAAGGCGCTGAATCTGCAAGCAGACAACCTTTTATCTACTATTTTTGCTGTTAGAAGCTGGCATGTAAGGACGGCAAAACCCTGGAGATGCAGCCTTCAGCATCTACAGGATCTGTGTAGATGCAGCCAAAACAGCACTGACCTAGGTCTAACACAGCAGAATGCCTGAGCCACAGACCTGGGCGTGCTTTGTGGCTACGTGTGTGCTGGCTAGCGTCAATTCTCTGCACTAGGTCACTCGTTGTCAGATCTGGAACACAAAATGTGCATCTTTCTAACTGCATAGTAGGACTGAAAGGTATTAAGAACCCCTTTAACATTAGCAGGATGGCAATAGTACAAGCAAATCAGTTTTGTTTTTAAGCAGAGAGAGCAAAATTTAATGTTTGTCATTGTTTTTTTGTTTGCTTGTTAGGGTTTTTATCTTTTTTAACCTGTACTGTTTTATTTCACCTTTGGCTCACAATTTACCTGCCCTCCACCCCTTACCTGAAAGCTAACCACAGAACAAACTGCCTGAACAGGGGTAGGAAACTCGTGTTGGTTTGTTGATGTACTGAGACAATTGTGCAATTTTGAAAGATTTAAAATAAATGAAAGCAAATAAATGAGGGGGGAAAAAGCACAAAGAAACCCAACCTCTTTTTATGCTCGAATTCTCTAATCTAAATGTGGTTTTCTATTTAGGAAGAGCTGAGCAGAACGGTGCACTGAGTTCCGAGGTGAGAAATACAACAAAACAGCAGGGTGACCAGGCAGTCGTTGCAGAGTACTTTGTAATTTCGGTTCCCTGGCAAAATACCCAGTCTGCCCTGTTTTTTTTTTTCCCTCCCTTTCAAAATTTCTCACATGTAGAAATGTTCCCATCTAAAACGTACCCTGGTGAACGACAGCTGGAAGGGCACATTTCACAATGGATGGGGAGAACCTGTGCCTTAAGGTGATCGCTGAGTGATTAATTGATATTTTAGTCTCCTGCCATTTCTTAAAGGCATGAAGATGAGACCATGGGAGCTCTTTATTGATCATCATCATAACTGATTTAAACTATTTCTGCCCTTTCCATCACTCCTGCAATTTAACTGAGAATCAGTCGTGCTTTCTCATACCCACTTCCAAAGCTGCCTGGTAACTTTTACATTTTTAGAACTAGAAAATGTGATAGTTTTGATTAGGCTGCTGCTTACACTGGCTACTTTCGTGTAACAGATTTATACACTTTCACTTGAATTACCTCAAACTGCCTGTTTGCCTTCTGTGGCTCATGAAATAATTGTTAAAAGCTCCTGAGGTGAACTGAATTCTTCCAAGTTCTGTTTAGACACATTTTTAGAAATGAGTCCCTTTTTGATGGACTTCTGGAATTAGAGAAATGCGTATTGCTGTCCCATAATCTTTTCTTCCTATCCTTTTCATGTCAGTAATTAGCCTTTTTAATACTTCTGGGCCAGTAGTATTTCCAAATTTTACTGGTCTAAATGCTCAATAGCCTCTTGAATTTGAGCCTAAAGCTCTTAATAGGCAGTCTGTTTCATACCAACACTGTTGGTTATTTTAATGCAGATATTTCCCATCCTTTCACAATATTTCCTAACTTCTTACATTTAGATGTAGCTGCAGATACTCTACTTTGTATCCCAAACAGAGATCATCCACCTTTGCCTCCCACAGTGGGCTCACCACTTTTCTGGCCATCCTTGCAGTGCCCTTCTTGTTGCTTTCCCAACCTGCCTTCACCTTTCATGATCTCGGATGACAAGAGCCATCCACATCCAGACTAGCTCTTTACAGCACCCTTTAAGTGGCACTGACACATCGCAATCTTGAAATTACTTCCTGATGATATTTTCTAGCATCTCATATGTATATATATACAGTTATATATATATATATATATGTACACACAGAAGCGTGCCACTTCAATGACTTTCCATCCCTCTAGGATTAAGCTGCCAGCCCATCCTCATTGCTGTAAACTGGGAACTTTCCATTGATTTTTCAATTTCAATTTTTTTTTCTTTCAATTTTCAGTCAATGCTTGACTTTGAAGAGCGCAGCCTCCGTATGTTCTGCCAATTTTCATCTTTCATCCGGTGCTCCGTGAGAGCTCTGTGGTGTTACAACCCGTGTGGCTGTGCTGAAACAGAAGACATTGGGCTCGGAGATAGGAGTTTTTCTTCTAAGAAAGCTTATATCAAACGCAGAACTCATTTCAGGAAAAAAACTATTTCATAACTGTAAATTATGTCTTGGTAGTTGCGTGCAATTAGTTACTTGGATTCTCTTTTATATAAATGAACAGAAAAATGGAAATTGAAAAACCGTTTGCTTTGTTTGCCTACAAAACTCCAGGAAAAAGGATTAGGCTGAAGTTTTAAATCACAACCATCTCCTAAATCAAATGTGTAACAAGGGTGATAATGCGCGTAAACATGCTGAAGAATAAAATGTAATTTGTGTTGCAGCTCTAGGGCTCGAATCCAGTGCTCACTGACGGCTGTGGAAAGACTTCCATTGATTTGAATTAGGCTTTGGCTTTTGTCCTGAGTGAGCACAATAGCAGCGGAGCTATTCATGGACGAAATGTTTGGAAATAAATCACAGGGACACAGCACTGGAAGGAACTTGCCTCGGCGCAGCCCCATTCACTTGCTAATTCAGGCAGCCTTGGTTTGCAGTGCTTGTGTGGATACTTTCTCGTGGTCCCTCGCATGAACTGACCGAACGCCATCCTCAAAAAGCCTTTCACCACTGCTACTGTAATTGGAAGGCTGTTTCTGAGTCATTACTCCCTTTGCCTAACTTCCAGACTAAACCTATTCATGCCAATTGTTTCCGCTTGTTTTATGCCAACACAGCCCTCCGGTTTCAATAGCTTTTTCTTTACTCTGCACCGTTCTGGTAAATTACGGATGGCAGTCATGTCTCCTCTCTGGCTTGGCTTTGCTAAATAAACTAAGCGTTTTAATTTCTTACTCGGTAAGTTGTTCGTTCCTTTTATCTTGGTAGCCGTTATGGGAACCTGTTCCCATTTGCCTTAATCTTTGCGGGATGCAGGCAGCAAAGCCTGTAACCTTAATGAGGTGTAATGGGGCTTTATATAAACTTGTTAATGCTTCCCTTGCTTTGCTGGAAATACTTTTCCAGATGCATCCAGTACTTTGTTTGCCTCCTCATGGATGCATTTCACCAATCGCTTCTGTTGTGTGCCTTGCAGGCTCCGGTTCCCCCGGCAGGCTCCTGTTTAGTAGCAGCAATAGGTTTGAGTCCACGGGTGCGCAACTTTGCCCTCGTGCTCTGCGACTTGGAGCTTGGGCATCACTGCAGCACCCCTTCTTCCTTGGATGGTGCTCTGCTCATCCTCACATCAGCTGTCATAAATCCCAGAATCATGCAGGTTGGAGAAGCCCTCCAAGATCACCTGCTCCAACCACCCCCCTTACCACCAATGTCACCCACTAAGCCATGTCCCCAAGCACCACGTCCAACCTCTCCTTGAACACCCCCAGGGACAGTGACTCCACCACCTCCCTGGGCAACCCATCCCAATGCCTGACTGCTCTTCCTGAGCAGAAATGTCTCCTCATTTCCAACCTGAACCTCCCCTGGCACAACTTGAGGCCGTTCCCTCTAGTCCTAATAATAAAAAGCCCAGGAACTGCTAGTGGTGCTGAGTGATGGGATACGGGAGCCAAGGTGAGGTTGCAGGTGCGATGTGGGGAAAGGCAGCCAGTGCTGAAGAGGGGCACGGAGTCCCCAGGGGAGCAGATGAGAACTGCAGTGCTGGTCAAATGAACGGCAGTGAAATTTGTCAGAGCATTAATTGGGTCCCCCAGAGATGTACTTTGGATGAAGACTGCCAGGATCCAGGAAATAAACGCACAACTTTATGACTTTCTGAATTTTGACTCACTTTCTACTCTAAGATAAGCAACACTACAGCCTAACCTCAGACGTTTCTCTCTGATTTTTCAGAAATTTAAAAAGTATTCAGAAAGTTTAGAGACTTAAAAGCATTTTAAAAATCCTGAATCATAGAAGTGCTTTAAAAGCCCTGCATTGAGATGATTGAGTCCTGAATTATTTATCCAAAAGACTTGAAGGGGGAGAGAATTTGCTAAAGGTCTTTAAGATGTATAAGATCCATTCTCTTACAGACCAGAGTGGCTCTGAAGGACATTTACCCAGCTAAGTGCATTCTGCAGCTACCAGAAGTCACAGGCCAGAACAATGAAGGCATGAAGCTCTTGCTGGGAATTAATATCCAGCAGGGAGGAGCTGGGCCGGCTCAAGATGCAGCTGAGGACCATTAGCTGCAGCTGGTGATTAATGACCTTTGCTGAGGTCATTATGATAATCAGCCAAAAACGCAGCAAAAGCGAGCTGTGTGGATGCCTTTGGCTGGTGCAGTGGCTGTGCTTGGTGTTGGGATGAGCTGGAGGCTGGTTCCCCTCCCTGCTGTCCCACATCCTTAGGGGATGTGCTGTCCCCTAAGGGCTGGACCCCATGGGCTTTTTATGTGCTATGCAAGAAGAAGGCAGGCGTGAGACTGGCCAGGGTGAAAAACCAGGAATCTTTTTCCTACTAAACAGCCAGCTGCAACAGGTAGTTACCTCCTGAGTACTCAATATTATCAGTTAACTCTACATGTACATCCCTCTGCTGTCCTGTTGTCTCCCTCCCTGACCCTTTTTGCCCAGGTTCCTGCAGGCTGCACAGATGACATCCCAACCCTGCCAGGGCTGCGGGGACTGCTGTGTTTGGCTGACCTTTAGCCGAATTCCAACCTGAGGCAGACGTCTGCTTGGGAAAATTAAATTGTGCAAAAAGTGTTTAAAAAAAAAAAAAAGTCTTAAAAAAACAAAACAAAAAAAAAAAATCAAACAAAGGTGTGAAATATTGACAATTTAAATGCTGGGTGCTGTGACTAGACCTGCTTGTACAAACCCATCAGCTTCCTGCTGTTTGTGGGATTGCTGTGTGCCTTTCCTTGCCCCTGACCAAACCACTGAGCTCTCTTCTTTTTTCCTTTTTTTTTTTTTCCCCTTCAAAGTATCCCCCGTGGTGAGAGGAAGAGGTGAGCGAGGTCAGGCGAAATGAAATGAAAATCATGAAAGCTTAATAGACCACGGGGAGGTTCTTCTGAAAGGCTGCCAGGGACGGAATATCAGTTATGGGGAAGAAGACCACAGAGCTGGCAGGGAATGAAAGGAAACGTGGAACATGCGCACCGAGGTTTCGTGTTCTTTTCCATGCAACTGGTTTGTTCTCCAGTTAACTCTTTCACAAGCCTCTGGTGCTGGTAGGAGGATGCAGCTCTGCTCATGTCCCCCTGCTGCCTGTGGTTCTTTGGGGTACATTTTTCAAAGAAGTTTTGTACTCCTTGTCCTGTAGCAGATGAGGACTGAAGTATTGATCAGATTACACAAATGGAGTTTTTTCTTTCTCCTTCTGCAGCCCCTACCCATTAGCCACTCTAAGAGATAAGAAATTATTTTCCTCCATGAGAACAGAAGTCACCTAAATACGTAAGAAAGTGCTTATTTGCAGATATATCAGAGCACACATGAGGTTATTTCCCACCTGACACAATAGCCTTCAGTGGATGAAATATTTCAAACAGGTTTTTTTGCAGGATGAAGAACTCCTAATAAAAGGGATTTTGTTCTGGTTGATTCCCCATCTTCTAAGACTTCAAGTCTTGACTGCAGATGTTAAAATGTTAGGACTTCTTGTGGTCCTCGCTGGATGGCAGCCTCAGGTCTGAGGAAGCACAAATGTTAGACTCCGTAAATAACCACTCCTTTTTGGTCTTAACATTTATGAATGTTTGCTTGTGTGCATGAAAAGACCCGTGCAGGTATCAGAGTTAAGGCCATCAGGTTCATTTGATGATGTGATGCTAGTCGGTGTGCCCGTAGCTTACAGAGAAAACAGAGGGAGTCTGATCCTCCAGGGGTGCTACCGTACCTTGAATTCCTGCTGATGTCCAGATCCAGAGATTTGGTATTTCTCAGACCTCTCTCACAGTGTTAAAATATCCTTATTTGCGTCACGTGCTTTTGGACATGCTGTTCTGTAGCGCAACATTTTTAAGCCTGAAATTTGTCTTTGGGCCAGGTCGCTGTTTCCATCCATCGAATCATTTTTTCCTGCTGCTACGCCGACTCTCAAGGACTAGGTCTATATCTGCTCTAAGCATCTAAATGACAAAACATCCAGAAAAAAATGTAATACGCAATGCAAAGCGAGACCACAGTGCTGATTTGAATGTAGCCCTCAGTTCCAGCAGGCCTGGCTGTGTCTGCTGACTCCGTTGTCATTCTGCACAGTGTTTGCTTTTGTACAGATGAGATCAGTCGTCTGGTATTCTCAGCCTTCTGCCCTTTTCAGCCTCATTTCATGAAGCGCTATGCCATCACCGTCTTGCTCAACTTTTATGAGAAGTTCAATAGCCGGTGGGTTCTCAATTTGAAAACTGCTTCCCTCAAACATTTTCCAGAGGTCAGCACTTTTCAGCCCAATGCTTTTCCCTAGCTTCTTTTTGCAGAGCCCTTATTCACCCGTGGACAGCCACCCCCAAGGCTGAAACCTGCTGATTAAACTGTCCTCCTCAAGCTCCAGATCATGTTTGAACAGACTGATGTGACAGAACACCAAGTTAATCTTCACTGTTGTTTCTTTTTCATTTGCAGGAGAAATTTGAAGGCTTGTTCCGTGCCTACGATGACTGTGTGACATTCCAGCTGTTTAAGAGCTTCAGACGCGTGCGGATAAATTTCAGTAGTCCCAAATCAGCCGCTCGTGCCAGGATAGAGCTGCACGAAACACAGTTCAGAGGGAAGAAGTTAAAGTTGTATTTCGCACAGGTAATGAAATCTCATATCTACTTCTGTGTTAGTGCATAGCTTTTATAGAAATATTGTACAATAAAGCTGAATAAAAGCAATAAAAGTTTCTCCCTTGCCCAATATCGGTGCTAAAAGATTACTCAAACATCCTTCTGTTGCGTGAGCTGTACTTGCCCTGCGGGTCTACAGTTAATTTAAAGGACCACTTGGGACCCAGGTTGCTTATTCAACACACAAGTTACATAGCTTAGAACTGATTTACAACATCTGGTATTTGCTGTGGGTAACTTTCTAGCCATAAAAGAAAAAAAATAAAAGGCAGTAAAGTATGTAAGGTCATAAAAGAAGTAGGGCTGAATTATCTGGCTGCAGCCCTGAGCCACAGTTAGGCTTTCTCCAACCATTTTTTCCCTAACTAAATAGATGCGTGAATTTTCTAAAAGAGGAGCTCATTAATTTCAAGTAAAAGGGAGAAGATAGTAGGGAGAAGAATGCCTCCAGCTTGGGGGAGATAAGTGATCATATCCATCACTTTCTACTTGAAAGTAGAAAACGAAGGTCCGATTCTTCTTGACCAAGGGAGAGAGAATTTGGATCTCCCAGCCAGGAACCAGAAAGATGAGGGAGCTTGAGAGCCTAGACCACCACCTCTTCTAATCGTATTTTAATAAATAGCCGTGGTCAGTGTGGCTTGTGGGATACTCACCAGTGCCTGTAAGTAATGGGAGTGTGCTTTAAGCTGCCAGATAGAGGCCTTAGGTTAAGGGCAGGCTCATTTGAAGATCTTAATTAAACGAAGAGGCTTTTAAATTTTGAATCTCTGCAGCTGGGGCAGGATAGGAGCTGCTTTGAGCCTAGGCAGAAGCAGAACCTTCTCAGGAAGATGGGAAACTGCAGCAGTGAAAACCCCAATATGCTTAACAGGTTAGATGGTTCAGAAGATTTTACAGCTGGATTTAGGTGTTGAAAATCTACCTAGATCCCATTTTAAAGGCCCTTAACTCCTAGATCTGGCTCAGATTTTTTTTTTTTTTTTTGAAAGGTTTTAAAACCTGCTGGTAAGCAGACTGGGGAGTCATTTCACTCTAGTTGAACAGTCAAGAGATTAACATGAAATTTGAGATAACCCAAGAAAAAGAGCAACTTGCATAACAATGATTCCTCTCCATATCCAAGCTGCTTTCCTGCAAAACCATTTAGGTATCTGCACCATGTTCTCCAGTGCATTCAATCTTAAAAGAGCTTACTAGTTGTGTCCAGGGAATGAGTTTGTGGAAGCAGCACAGTGTCTGGAGCAGTGTGTGTTTGTATGGCCCTGAGCCAGAATGAATCAGCACTTCCAGACCTAGAAATTCTGGGGAACGTGAAGTGGAGAGACCCAAACTGGGCTTTTGCAGAATCCATTCAGAAATAGCAGGGTGTTTATCTTGAACTTGCTTTCATGTAAATGCAGTTCATTGCTTCTGGGCCCGAGTTGGTTTTAAACTTGCTCAGGTATGCCTGTAGCTGTGCTGTAATTCGTTTATGCTGAGGTTTCTTTAATAGAAAAAAAAGGAGCAAGAATTAAGCTAGGGAAGTTAAGATAGAAATAAAATGAGTATAATTAGTTGCAAACGACTAAGGAACATGATAGATTCCTTTATCACATCAACTAAAGAAACCAAATAGTCGGAAAGTTTCTGAAATTCCTGCCTTGGTGCAAGAATTACTGGTTTCTAATCTAATGCTTGCTCTTATTTAGGACTGTAAGCAAGCAGATCACAACAATACCATTTTAGCCTCAGAAGTCTCTTACCATGCAACTGTGGGTACCAAAGCTTTGCTCTTATTCTCAGAGAACATACACGATAGGCACAAACATTGTAGCTTTGCTCATGTAACAGCCCCCCGCAGTGTATTTGCTGTAGAGGAACCATCTGTAAGGTTGAGGGGAAAATTCATCTGCAGGCCTTGTCTGCTGAGACTGATGCTGAAACCCTGCCTGGGTGGCATTTGGTATTAGAAGTGCATGATTTGAGTAATCATTCCATTTCCCCATCACAAACTAAACAGTGTATTTGTTATGCTTTAAAGATTCAGACCTCTGAGACAGATGGAGACAAGCTTCATTTGGCTCCGCCACAGCCTGCAAAACAGTTTCTCATCTCGCCTCCAGCCTCCCCACCTGTAGGGTGGCAGCCAATCGATGATGCAACGCCTGTCATCAACTACGACCTCCTTTATGCAGTTTCTAAGCTAGGACCAGGTAAGCCTGTGGTCCTTGTGTGAAAAAAATGTTGGGCAAAACCAAATGAGAAATCGCAGCGTGGAGGATAACTCGAGGAGGCTGGGGTAAAGCCTGTAAACTGGATTACAGCTTTGGATTTAAGTTGACGCAGACCAACTGGTTCTCTGCTTGAAAATGAGCTTTACTTTAGGTACATACATAATTATATCTTATCTGCAGCTTGTAAGTGTTGTTTGCGTAGCAGATCAAACTTGCTTGCACAATTTATTCTAGTGCTTGTTCTTCTGTTTCGCTGAGACAACTGATGGTTTGTGTAGGGACTGGACAAATGCTTGTCCATGAGTAGAGTATCTGCTTTAAATCACACCTGCTCCGTATGGCGTTTCAAGATGTGGAATACTTCATCAAGTGTTTAAGCATCACTGCATCACCAACAGAGTGGAGAATCTCTCATGGTAACAAGTCTGTAGAGAGAGGACTGCCACTCCCCAGCCCCAGCAGGATTGCTCTGTTGGGACTGTTTTCGCTTGAGGATGGTGTGCAGAAGGCACGGGATAAGTTGTAGCATCCATCAAAGAATGGATATAAATGCAGAGAGACTTTGTTCTGTCTTCAGCTTATGCCAGGAACTGAAGCTAGCTGGGATTTCTGAGGCAGTGCTTCCCCTCAGAAAATGCTTATCTGATGAAACCAACGCTTTTCATCGGAGAGGATTACTTTTGATTTAGTTGTCATCTTTACAAAAAGTTCTCATTGAATGCTGTTAAAGCATCCCTTTTAAAATGTTCAAAATGGAAAATGTCCCCGTTTCAGGCTCGAGTTAGAAATCAGTCTAATTTACATTCATAACCTGTAAGGAAAAAATGGCATGTTAAATCACCTTCATACTGAAACAAACACTTTAGATCCCACCTAATAACAATTGTGGGGGTCAGCTCATGAAAAATAGAGTTTATTTTTGAATTTCTTGTGGGATATGAGGATTGGTTTCTTCCTGGCTGTATTAAAGATGCCGTGTTCATGTTTTGCGAGTAGCTGCCAGTTGCAGACATCTCATCATCTGGGCAATTGTGTGACTGCACCCACCAACAGAATGCATAGGGTGCAGGAAGATGCTTCCTGATTCGGGAGGTTTGCAGGATCTTCTTGTATCTTTTCCTGATGGGATCTCTCACAGGGGCAGAATAGGAGATTCCTGTATTTTATTTATTTCCCTTCAGCAGGAAAGCCCGTAGAAAAAGACTGTCAGGTCTAACTCTTTGTACTACATTGCAGATTATTGCTTCCAGAATTGATGCTTTGCTTCTAAACTGCTGAATAAAAGGAAAACAAAAAACTCCTTTTTTTCCTTTGATGCAGCAGTGTTATAAATGGAAACATGTAAACGAATTCCCTAGCTAGCTGGGTAATAAATCAATTGCTGTTCTAGAGCAGTGGAATGTGAAATATCACTCATTGTTCCACACCCTGGGACAGCTTTGCGTGAAGGTCATATTCGCCCTTATTTAAGGAGCCTGCAGGGAGCGATATGAAAAGTCATTGTGTGCTCTCTTCTTTCTATTTTTAGCACTTGTTAGAGAGATCAATTTTAGTTAACTGCAGTGGCGGCTTTAAAATAGTGTTGCAGTTCTCAGTCGTGCATTTGCTATGTTTAGAATTTCATTGAAAAACAAATGCCGCCAAAGCTCATTTCTCTGTATCACAGCAGTACAACATGCTGCTAGACATCAGCTAACACCATTAACCTTAGGTAAGTTCATTCTTTTCATTCAAACAACGCAATAAAAAATATAACTGTGGCTTAACTATCCAAAAAAAATTGCTCATTGGCACAGTTGTGTGCGTAAGGCAGAATGTTAGAGCCTGAGTTCTGTGTCTGTAATTTGTGAGGAATTTTTAAAACACGCTGATGTGTTAAAATTAATATCTGAGGACTGGCGAAAAGCAGTTAAGCGTCTAAGTAGCGAACAGATTTTTATGTGCCCTCAGCACAAGGTGATTTTTACTCTCCTGCATTGCTGGGAAGGTAAGACACACTGCTGGGACACGGAGCCGTACATCCTTACCTATTCCACGAGTACAAGTTATCTCCTTCCACAGTGCCTGGCCATAACCACCCTAGCCACAAGATGGAAGACTCGATCTATCCCTCGGTACAAACCTGGGAAATCCACTCCAGAGTAAAACAACCAGGCAAGAATTAGTTAACAGCTTTGCAGCGTGCTGTTCTTTTCCTAGCTGTTTTTTGCGGGTGTCTCTTTGCAGCCTTGTGGCTGCAGCAAGGACTGTCTAGCACCTCCACGGTCTAATGGCAAGGATTTATTTTTCCTGTGCACCAAGGAAGCTGGATGTTGGTCCTCCTGCGTTAAACTGAGTTCAGTGGGGGTATATTTAAGGAGGATCTTGGGATCATAGGGAGGACTTTGACGTGTTTATTTACTTTCTGGTTGATTGGTGTAGATTTTCACTTTCTGCACGTGTAGAGATTGAGCTTCAAGCGAGCGGAGCAAACAGCTCGGTCACTGAGCCAGGAACCTCTGCCTGCTTCTGACCGCTAGCCTGCCATTTCTTCAGTACATTGCAAACAGAGAAGTGTGATCATTAATCTTCCTGATGAAAACCACGTCCGCTGTTGCGAGAACTTCCAGTAGGGGAACAGCGATGAAGATGCAGAGCGATGGCACTGACCTGGGGTGGCAGATTGGCCCTTCACCTCTCAGGCCCAGGCAGTGTCTGTGCCTGGCCTGCTTTTGACCTGGCTCTTCCCTGCACTTACCACCCACCAATTTGTTGTCTAATCTAGGCTCTTGTGTGTTTTACAAGGTCTTAGCTGCTTCCCACCGTGAAACACAGGAAATAATTTTACATGAGAAATATTTGCAAGAGGGGAAACGGCTCTGCAGCTCTGTGCATACTACTTGTGCATACCTACCCCCCTCCCGACATGTGTATTTCTTCTTTCCTTCCCCATTACTGCTTTTTGGTCTCTTTCAAACCTGTTACCCCAAATTCTCCACAACCTGTTCCTCCCTACAGCTCGCTTTCACAGCCTCAAGCCCTGTTCAAAGGACACTGCAGGCCAGCAGCCCTTACAGACAGGCTGGTACCAGGTTTGGTTCTTTCCACATCTCCCAGTCCTCCACCTTTGCACCTCCTAAATGCCCTCGAGCTACCCTCCAGGTGATGGAAAATACCTTTCACACTCTGAAAGCATCATTCTGGGTGTGTTCTGAAGAGCTACAGGCAATGGCTTCTTCCGTGCTCACAAGGGATAAACAAGTTTACAAGTTCTAGAAGCACCACCCGCTATCTGCACCATATTATTTGTAAAGCACGTGGATGGAGGGACTATGAAAGGAGTGTGTTTTTGTGCTGCTAATGACATATTTAACATGGGGTGGGCAGCTCTGAACCCATTAACCTCTGATCATGAGTCGGAATCGGGGATGAGTTAGCTGCACAATATCATTACCCGTCCTTCATTATTAATTAAGTGTATGAACGTTGTCTTTGCTGGACAGCAGAGCCTCATTAGACACGAGATGCACCGGCAATGAAAGGTCACAGCGCTGATACACAGAGGGGTAGGAAATCACCTGCCATTATTTTTAATTCTGAAATATCATCAGTTGCTTTTGTGCTGTGCTTGTAGTCATCCTTTGTGCATTACCCAAGGCTGCGGGTTTGCTTCACGTGGTCACTGAAGGTCATGCCAAGTGCCACGAAAGCAGGTAGACTCATTGTCAAAGGGAGAAATTTCCAACTCCTCTTTTTTTTCTTACGCCAAGCAAATAAACAGAGGAACACCACTGCAGTTTTCAAGGGGTTTTAAGGAATATTTTCGGGCAACTTAATATGATTTATGTGCCACAGCTTAACTCTTCCCTGTATCATATCCTGAAGGCAGAGTTTAGATGTTGGAGCATATTTGATAAATTCGGTGATATTTTTCTGAATAAATTTACGTGAGTGTTCATTATTGTCTCAGCTCCACAAATACTTAAACAACTTATTAAGGGGTGGAGGTGGCTGAAATACTGCGGGAGGAGAACAAGACCTCTTCCCCAAGAGTCCTTTGAGGAGTCCTCCAGGCAAGTGTGAGGAGCAGGAGTGATGGGGCAAGGTAGGCGCTGAGAAAGTGAAGGTCGTATAACAAACAGCATCGGAGAGACAGCTGGATGAGAGCATCAGGCAGACGTTGCTGAGTCTTGACCATCTTGCTTAACCCAACCTGCTGCCCTTAGCTTGGGACAGCCCTGTAACTCAGAGGGAAGGAGTAATCTGGCTGTATCGGTTGGATTTGTATTTTTGCATTTATTACCTCAGTATTTTCCTGCAAGCAGCACGTTTAGGAACAAGGTGCAGCTGTATAAGCGTCCCCTGTTTACTCTCGTCCTGTTCCCAGCTCAGCCATAAAAAAGGTTTTCTGCATCTTGAGCCGCAGTTCTGCAGGCATGAATAATTGTGAGTAGAGAATCGAGTCTGCAGCTCGTTTATGCTCAGAAATAACTGCCTTAAAACCCCAATTTAGGAGTGCCTCACATTTTGATTCGCAAAGTGACATTAATTGCTGTTGCAGCCGCTTGTGCCGGAGGCATCTGAATATTTTCCCCTGCGCCTGCGCTTATTCCCACTGCTCTTTCGCAGTGGCGAGGCTCCTTGCGGGAAGGGTCTGAGCGGTGAAAGGACGTGGCATTTGACCTGGGGTCGTTCCCTTTTTAAGAGGGCGGTGAATCTGATTTCCTCCGCACGAGGAGAGGGCCTGGCTTTGTGTGTGTGCAGCGCTGCAGAGCCGCTGGGAGCTGACAGTGACCAATGGAGCCCTCGGAGCCCGGCTGGCAGCATTGACGTCAGCCCATCGCTGAGAAATTAGCCGAAGCCCGCGGGGAAAATAGGCAAAGAAAAACCATATAATTTCTCATCGCAGCACAACCAAGCCATTTCTCTTTTTATATTTTAGCCTATCAGCGAGAGCTGCAATGCTTTGCTCAATTTGGATTTGGAGGAGAGGCTGCCAAAAATAGAGCAGTTAAATGTCAACATTAATGGTATCACAGCGGTAAAATATTTCGCACAGCAAGATGCCTGACTTATAGCTATTATTCAGGAGCTGCCTCCTATCTTTTAGGCAAAAATGCAATGTGTTCTCTCATCCTCTAGTCCCAAGCCAGTCAGTCTTATTTGGACTGAGAATTTTTCAGCACAAATAGCAATGATGACAGTCGGTGTGTGCTAATGCAGACCTGCAGCACCTTCCTAGCATGCATTGCTCTGCCACGAAGCTGGGGATAAATACAAGTCCAAATTAATAACTCAAGCAAGCTCCAAGTGCTTTGAGGTGGGGAGTGCCATCCCACTTCCATTGTACAGCACCTGGCACCGTCAGTGCCTGCCTGCAATGCAGGAGCTGCTGTACCACAAGTACAGGTCAGCTAGATATATCGGGACCTTCCTCCGCCTGCAAAATCCTTCCTCATCACAGACTATTTTGCAGGCAATATGTAGTGGCTTTGGAGCAGCCTTATGAAAAAAATCCAAGATGCCAGGTAAAATCCAAGCTGCGTGGTCATTGTCGCCCTCTCTGAACTTGAAGCCAGCTTGTGGGGCCGGGAGATGAGATGACAAATAGTCCAATTTATAACAGCACATTACCTGGAGTGGTTTCTAGTTGTCAGTGTCTGTCCCTTCTGAAATAGCTGTGCATCCTGTCAGAAATGTTAGGACTTTTTTTTTCCTTTACAGTCTTAATTCCTTGTCATTTAATAACCAGTACCACTCACATGGAATGAATGCTGGCCTGCAAGTCCCGTGTCTGATCCTCATTTTCCTTTGTGTATTTATTCAGGTAACCTCACTGCACCCATTTCCATTTTAGACATACTCAGCTCCCTCCTTGGAGTACTGGGTGCGGACTAAAAGAAGGAATTTAGGCAGTTTGAAAATCTGATTTCTAATGTTTAAGCCTTTAGCCTGGTAGTGAGCATTTACAGTCTGTACTCTAATCTTATCTACAGAGATGGAATTTGTTAGAGCCCCAGGTAAGGAGCCTTGAATCTCTAAATCCATCTGGTATCTGTGTCTGTATTTATTTGTGGAGATCCCTTTATAGGCAGCTCCATTGGACCAAGTTTTGATGTTTCAGTCTGGAGCTGACAAGCTGCAGAATCCAGTGGACCTTCAGGTGTTACCTGAGCCATTCTAGACTGAAAGAAAAAAATGTATCCCCACCCCAGCGGGTCTGACATACGGCTTCAGAGCAGATATTTGAGGTTCAGTCCTAGTCCCTCTTCTGACCCAAGAACTTCAGCGTTCTCTCTTCTCTCCATGCATTTCTTTCTAGTGCCATTGGCCACTACTACTGATGCAAAACACCAGTGCAAACACCAGTGTTTTTTCACTTCTAACTGGTTTTCATATGCTGTGATAGTAGGTATGATGTAGCCATACCTGCCCTCACCTACGGGTAGGAGCAGCCCACGAACATCTGCCCGTGGTTGTAGGAATCTGGAAGTGCCACGATCTGTGCTGCTTCTCAAACTGTTGGCCTTTGATCTCTTTTTCTCTGCTTCCAGGAGAGAAATACGAGCTGCACGCAGGAACAGAATCCACTCCCAGCGTGGTAGTGCACGTCTGCGACAGCGACATGGAAGAAGATGAGGACCCAAAGAATTCTCCAAAGCCAAAAATCATTCAAACTCGGCGCCCTGGTCTGCCACCTCCTGTATCTAACTGAGCCTCTCCAGCAGAAGCAGCACTTCTCTCCTCCAGCACAGCTCTTGTGGTTTTCTGTTTGCTTTATTATTATTATTTTTATTTTTATTTTTGAAAGGCAGCCATCGCCTTTTGAGTACCAGGACATTAAGCTCATGGAAATCCCTTCTCAGTAATCAAGCCTATGTAACAAAAGGGCTAGGAAAAAAAAAAAAGATCTTTGTAATATGTAACCATATCACACACCAACTGATAGGTTTGCTGGAAAGGACAAAACAAGGCTGAAGCAGGGAGGGGTTTGGTCTGAGGATTTTCCACAGCTGTAATTTGCATGCTGGAATGCCACCACCAGAGAGATCGGTCGTGGTGGGTGATTGGGCTGATATCAGGCTTGATATTGAAACTCCCAGAATACTTGCTGCTGCCCTTCATCAAGGAGCCTGCTTCTCTGCCCTCAGTTCCCCAGCAGACCTCAGTTTGTTTTTATTTTTTTTCCCTTTTATCTCTTTTTTTTTAAGGGGAGAAGGCGTGAATTGTTTTTAATCCAGCAGTTTGGTGGCCTTTTGACCCTCTGTATTTTTTTTTTAAGGAATATTTTCCTTGCAACCTTTTTAGAAACAGAAAAACACCCACTTCCACCAACAGCTGTAGAGTGAACCGGTCCTTGATGGTGGTAGGGATGCGACACCGAGCTCTCTGGGCTGAGGGGAGAGGCAGCAGCTTGCTGAAGGGTTTGGGGTCTTTCAGTAAGGAGGAGGGAGACAGAATATCGGTGAGGATTGTCATTTTATCTTCCCTAAAGGTCTGAGTGGTACTTCTCTCTGAGATTGAGGAAGAAAGAGAACCTGTCTGCTCATTTAAGATGGGATTCATTGCTCTCTGTCATAGCTGTAAGTTCCAGTAACGATTAAGGCTGAATGCTTTCCTAGTGGTGTGCTGAATAGCCCTGAAATGTAGTAATTACTTGTACATCCCTAACAATCAGTCCCTTTCCCTCCCTGTTTCCTGTGCTTTAAAGCCCTTCTTGAGCTGTATGCAGTTTGGGTTTGTGGAGGTGAGGAGAGGTTAGCTGGTGTTCTTTTGTTTTTCTTTTCCTTTCCTTATTTTTTTCTTTTTTCTTTTTTCTTTTTTTCTTTTCCTTTTTTTTTTTTTTTTTTTTAGGCCAAAGAAAACAGGACCATAATTACACACTTGAAATTAGACTGCATGCAATCGAGTCCCCTTTTTTCACTCTGTCCTGCATGTTTCTTTCACTTGCAATGTATACTGGGTTACAGAAATCGTTCTGTGTTTTCGTCATGGCCGACAGCAGACAGACACTGGATTCCCTGTCTGGTAGACCTTCCATGATGATTTTTTTTTCATGTGTATTTGTCATTTTGAGAACATATTTTCTAGACATTTGAGCTCAGATTTTGCATATACTTAAGCATGCGCTTAATTTATGCACATGAGTAGTTCCACTGAAATTAATACTGCAGAAAATTGAGCATATGTGTACGATACAGTGGGATTTTTAAGCTAATTAGCTGCAGCTGTACTCCTGAAAATGACTGTACAATGGCACAGTGAGATTCCAAGGTTTAAACTCTTTTGCAAGTTAAAATAAGCATATAAATCTTGGAAGCTCACTCTAGGATCGGAAAAGACAGCTTAGGCTCTGTAATCAAGATTTTTCTCATAAAACCTAATGACCAGGGTTGTGAGGGAGGGTTCCTTCCCCCCCCCTTAGTGATGCTACAAGCTGCGGAAAGGTCAAGTCACCCTTGTCGTGGTATTTGTTGGCTCTGCAGTACTTCCAAGAAGAAAAGTGTGTTGCTTTATCAGTGGAGACAGGAGATGCCATTCTCGATCTGCATGGGGAGGACATTTTGAGAAGTAAGGACTTTCCATTCTCCTATAGTTTGTTCTCTGACCACCACAGCCCCCTGAAATATTCCTGTTGAAGTTAGTGCTTTACTTAGCGTGTATCTATAACGTGATAACTGTTAATACTTTATGGACATCGTCGTGTGTGTGTTACACTAATAGAAGCACGTTAAATACAGCAGAGGCTGAACCAAAATGGGGCTTTAGGATCTCCATGATATCTGAGTAAAGTTGTCTTCAAGTATCTCCTTAGGGGTGTCACTTGGATTATTTTTCAGTGATGCACTTAGAGTTGATTTAAATAAATTATTTGTTACCCATTGTCCTAGGACTCGAATTTGATGTTCCTATCGAAGATACCTTCACAGGCCACCTGCGGTATTTCAGGAGTAACACCACTGTCTGGTTTGAGAACATACAGAACGCTGAACCATTGGTTTTAGACTAATATCAACAGGGAGAGTAAGATCTAAATGCTTAAGATTTTTTTTGTTGCTATGTGCCGTATGACAGAAATTCTTGGCCACATCCTCAGCTGATGTCAGTGACCAGAGACCTCCAGAGTTGATGCTTTTGATTTTTTACATGTCAAAATGTCAGGGCTGAATCTAGTCCTTATATCCATGTACTCAGACTTTGGAGAGATTGGTTCTGAACTGTGGAATTTGGCCTCCAGTGATGTAAAAGTACACTGCAAATAAAGCACTGGGTCTTAAATGTTCTTTCCCCAAAGTGCATTTACAGAGAGATTTAAAAACAGGTCCGATTCAATGACTGCTCTTCATAAACTACATAGCACTACCCAGGAGGGAGCAGAGCATAGCTTTCTTGATTAAAGCACAGAAACAGAAAGGCAGTTACAAGCCTGAAAATGCAGAAGCCTGTTGTAATAATGATAAACATTTATATCTCACCGTTATACAGTTAAATATGGTCATCATAGATTATTCCACAGTACCTGAAAAAAATTATGGCCCTGTACTAAAAGTAACAGCATTTGCGACTCTCCTAAGAGAACCTGGTATTTTGCTAACAGCTGTTTCTTGTCTGGTACGAAAGGCTTCCTTCAACAAAATGCTGACCATCTGGGAAAATAAATGTCCTATTTAATTCAGTAGTTCCCAGACACAGCCCCCGCTTCGGTGGGAATCTTCTGTGTAGCATCCACCAGCTCAGCCCCTGTGACTTGCACTTTTCCTAGGGTGTCCACAGTGCTGAAGTACTCTCCTGTAGCAATATAAATAGGAGTGAAATCTGTGTTGTTACATTGCCGTTTGTGCACGGTGACATAGCTGAGGTCCCTTTTATTGCCCTTCCCGAGCCTGGGCAGCGATGTGCTGGGGCCCTCTGCTGGGTGGCTGCTGCTGCTGGCTGGAAATGAAAGCAGGAATTACTAATGACTTCCTCAGTGCAGCTAACAGCACGGAAACGTTTAAAATGCACGGAGAAAGGGCGACTTGGAACCTGCTTTTTCATTTTCAGATCAGAAGGATACAGAATTTCTGTGGCCTTGATTTTTGTACGTAAGCTAATACAACACCCCCCTTCCCAGCCCAGCTGTACGACTCACCTACACTTTGTTTTCGTCAAGAAAACACAGCAAGAGCATCCCTTCCTCAACCTTAGCAAGAATACAGGCATATTTACTGTAAAAATGTGCCCAATAGATATATTGCAGTCCATTTCTTTAACAGTTATTGGCTCTATATTGGCTTGGGGGAGGGGGGAGAGGTTGTTTTTATTCTGTTCTTTTTCCCCCCTACACTCAGCAGCAGCGAAAAAGCTTTCTGCAAAAAGACTGTTCTTTGTACAGAGTAAGTGACAACCGTCCTGCGAGACCTGATTGCAGTGGTACGTCTGAGCACTGTGACAAATTACGTTAGCTTTTCCCTTACGGTGTACATACCATCAAAGTATTCCATTGAGTCATGTTTTGTAGGAATGTTAAAAAGCTACTGGCTAATTAACCACTTTTACACCTGTGTAATTCAGAGCTTAGTTTCAAAAATAAATGTGGCAACAGTATTTTTGTGTTCTGTTTGTGCTGGCATTTTGAAAAGCAGCACCTAAAAGACATAAACCACGTTAAACCGACTGGGGTGATACATGCCACTGCTCTCTTAACTGGTAGAACTGAAAATGCTGAAATGTTTGACAGAGGTCAAACTCTGTTTCAGTTGAAATTAAAAAAAATGTGGACAAAATAACCCAGCGATTGTCAGGATATGCCAATTCCATTTTAAACTGCTGCAGTTTCACTGAGTGGTGTGAACTTGCGCTGGTTTGCTGTGGGTTTGGCTGGGTGTATGCAAACAAAGACTATAGCATGGTTCCGGGTGAGAAAAGCACATCTCTGGCAGACAAAGGGGCTCTTTCTGTGCTAAAGAATGATAAATACAGTGGGCATCAGTTTTTGACTAAGGAACATGGCATCCAACTAATGCCGAGGCTGTGGGAAAAGTTCTATTAGCATTAATCATTACAAAAATTGGAAACGATTCTTTGTAGTGTCTTGTGTTAATTTGTACTGGATCTTCTAAATTATCGGAATGCAGGAGATGAGTTTGTTGAGTAACTGTCTCATGAAGTTCTTCTGTTTGATCTTATGACAACCTCCACTTAGTTATATAAAAATAAAGTTAAATAAAAAAATCTGGGTGTCCAGCTGAAAAGACCCAGTTTCTCGAGGGATCATTATTCATGATTCTGAAAATTAGATTTCTTTAACACATCTCATTGGAAATGTAAGCTCTAAGCTCACTGATTCCTTTTGAAAAGACAGGCCTTAATACGTGTTTTGATTAGAACAAGCGTTAATAGCCATCTCTTTATAGAGTCCTTTAGAGATAAAAGGAACTGTAGAAGGCCTGATTATTCTTCATGTTTGAGCGACAGATGAGTTTTCTCCAGCCACTGTAAGGTTCTGTATCAGATGGGGTTGAAATCTTGCATTGCCTATGTGGCTTCTCCATTGTGCTTGGCACTGAACACGACACCTGGAAATAAGTTTTGAGGCTTCAGCTGTAAGCAGTAGGGAGCTGCGTGGCCAAAAGGATCTCAAACTGAGCTTCGAGGAAATCATGGCTATATACGTATGGCTTGGGTACGCACTTAATTTGTACCCACAAATAGGCAATATTTATTTCTACCGGGCATTTGGGCATGCAAGTGATAATGTGCAACCCAATCCTGCATGACGCCGAATAATGGGAGCTCGAGGTATTTCTCCCAGCTGCAGCAGGCGTGGCTCATGCCTTGACTGCTTGACAGCTGAAGCTCTGTAGACTTCATTACTGATAGTGTGACTATTGCTGTTCCTTGAACAACCATTTATTTTGTTTAATTTTGTTCTAAAGTTAGAGTCAAAGCTAGAGAAGGGGTGAGTTCAGAATGCATTGAAGGTCTGGAGTCCACACTACAGCTCTGTAATGGGGTCTGTAGTTACCAGCTCACCTCCCGATGAGCAGCCCAGCTTTTCCAAATGGATTCAGCAGCTCACAGGGGTCCTTCATTATTTTACTGCCCAGTGATGAAATCTGTAGGTATGGCTACAAATAGGCTTACTGAAACAGCTTGCTTGAAGGGAAGGCAGTATCTATCATGGATCTTGGGGACTGGAACCAGCTGTCTGTGGATGAGGGTAGATGAGAAAGCTATTACAGATACCCTGATCAAAGTCAGAGTGCTTTTAGATTGCCCCTCTGAGCAATCTTTACTGAATTTTCTTTTGCTCCTTCAATGTGTACATTTTAACACAAAGCATTTAGCCACTTTTTGCCTTCTATCGTGTATTAATTAGTATGAATTTAAGACCTCTGCATTTCCTCAATTCCCCTCTGCCCAAGGAATCACATTTAGTTCTGTTGTACCACAAAGCAAAACCAGGTATGGATTGAAGTCCCAGACAGACCCTCACACTCATCCTAATGCAACTCTCTTGAATTGTGTTAGTAAAAAGACCCAAACCAAACCAAGATGTGTTTTTTCTTGTTTTAGCACATCTGGGAGGAAGTTCAGCAGTTTTCATTATTCTAGGCTCCTCTGAAAAGGAAATGCTTCTTCTACAGTGAGCTGTGCTCTATTTTTAAATACATTTAGACTGCTGCATTCAGGGGTAAAATTACAAGGGAGGAAGTGTTGTAAAAGCTCTTTCCCACATGCCTTTTGACATGTCAGGTGTATTTGGTTCGGAGGGGAGGGGAGCTTGCACTGGAGGCAGAATAGAGGTAGCACTCCTCATGCAAAGGCAAGAGCCCCGAACTGTCTTCACTGCAGAGATGCTCAGAAAGCATTTAAAAAACAACAAACAAAGAAAAAAACACTTTAATTCATCTCTTCCCCCTTTTGTCAACTTGTTAGTTGCTACAAAGAGCTTCTAGGGCTGCGGTATGAGTCACCTGTGGATCCTTTTAATGCAGGATTGGGCACTGGTGCAGTGGCTGCAGATCCTAGAATTTGGGACGTTTGTAGGTGAGATTCTTGCTAGAGTAAAGATGAAAAGTGCTGAGCAGCCTCAAAGTTAATGGAAAATGAGGGCATTCAGGACCTTAAGACAGACTTCAGGATTTAAATCCATCTAATTGAGAGCTGTATTAAGAAGGGCCCATTGCTGTCCCTGAGCCAGGGGCTTCCTCACTCACCTCGGTAAGAGTATCTACCAAGCAGGATTAAAATTCTCTATTATCACACACCAGAACAGCAGCCTTGTTTTAACAAATCATTGTAACTGATCATTAATCTTGTACGAGAAAGTTGTGTCCACATTATTGTCAGAGAGATGTGTTCTCTTCACTGTTCGGTTAATGGAGGTGAATGTTCTGAATCCATTTTGGAGCAGAGTTTTTGTTCAGAAACTTTTGAAAGGAACGTCATCTGTAATGATGGATGGGTCCTTAAGTGTCGACTTGGCAACTTGTCCTACTGTGGGTAGCTGCAGAAATATTTCATGTATGTTGTTGTAGACCTAAAAACATTAATCATGTTCTCATTCAAGTGTCTGCATTTCTGACACAGATGTGACATATCTGTATATATTATAAATCAATACTATTTTTAACCACATATTTTGTACAAATATTCACATTAGCTCTGTACTTCAGTGAAAATCTATTATGGTATTAAACATTTTGGTGGAATTAGCAGACTTGTTGTCTATGCTTTATTTGCATTTTGTATGTATTAAGTGGATGATTTATTTCTTGCACCCAAGACAAGTACTACTATTTCCAGGCATTAAGAACAACACCTTAAATCCCCATACACCTGTACCTCTAGTGACTAATTCCAGCCACTGCCAAAGTGTGCAGGTCTCTACTGCAGCATCTCAGCCCCTTGATCCAAGTGATGGAAGGCCAAAATTCAGGTTGAACTAACAAATGTGAGTACTATTTTTCCTACTTAAACACAGCAACAGTGGGAGACATTGCAATGACATTTCAATACACAGGGTACACACAGGTGCAATTTCATAATATCTTTTTCCTTTTTACTCCTTTCTCTGAAGCCTCTGGTGTCAGATCGCTGCCAGGAATCGGATGCCAAGCTTCATGCAACAGGTAGGGTCTAGTTCTTTAGCAAAACGACAGTAGTGAGGAATTAGAGAAAAAAAAAAAAAAAAAAAAAGATATTTAGAAAACAAAAGATCCTTGTCCCTTACTGTAATTCCTAGAGCTGGCTCTACGTGGAGGAAGGTATCTGCCTTGTTTAAAATGCATAGGCACAATGACCACACATTGCCACTGCCCCAGGTTTGAGTGAGCCACTTACTGCATGAGCCTGGCCAGCTCAATCACCGCAAGTTCATGAAGCCAAGCCCTAACTTTACACAAAAAGGAGGGGAGAAAGCCAGAAGCTTACCCGGATTACAGCCTTGTACGCAAACCTTTTCTGCCACGTTATTTTAACGTAGCATTGGAGATCAGAAGCCTCCAGTAGGTTTATCACCAACAAAACAAGCAAGTTCATCCTGTGTGGACTAGTCAAAAAAAAAAAAAAAAAAAAAGACTCCTAACCAACCCACCACAACAGTGTCTTCTTTGCATTCTGATGCTTGGTTGCAGTAGAAAGGCATATAAATTAAGCAGTGCCAGCTATAAAGTGGTTAAGAAGTAGAATGTTCCTATGCATGAGTGAAAAGTATAATAGTTTCCTACACCTGCTGTGAAACCACATCCTGCCGTGAAGCAGGATGAGATCTACGTGCAGATACACAAGGTGTGGGGTTTGAACCTCTCCATAGTACAGATCCTCAAATAGTAAGGATGGGAAACCCTTTCTGTTCAGTTTCTAGAGACATTAAGAGAATAAACTTATTTTCCTCTACATCCCAGTGCATGGTTTATGGGTCTTGAACACCACAACAGCATAGAAAAAGTATCTATCTGCCTGAACAAAACCAGAAAATTTAGAGCTCAGAACATAAGAGAAGAAAAAAGGCAGAAAACACCTGGATTAAAAACCTTATTTATTATTTTTTTTTTTCCTAACTGAAGAAGCACTTGCAGACATCCAGAAAATGAAAGCAAGTTTTATTCCTTGCATTTACAGTTGGTTCAAAGTACAGCTAGCCTGGGCTGGGCCTTTGTTTACTGAAAGTAATGCCATGGGACGTTTTGGCACCGTAACCCTCAGTTTTCCTGCCTTTGGCTCTGTGCTGGCATCACAGAAGTCTGGGCTCTGAAAGCTGGAGAAAAGACGTGAGGACACAGCAGTGCAGCATGGCTGGGCAAAGCTGCCACTGCCTTGCGTGTGGCCTGGCACAGCAGGCATCTGCAGAGAGGGGGGAAAAGGGAGTCATGGGGTGAAGGCGCTAATTCACACACACGATGGTGAATGACAGGGTGCTCCTTGCTCTGCCATCTTAGCAAGGCCACAGGGCCACTGCCCCATCCCCTGCAGCAGTGCCAGCACACTGTGAGCTTGTATCTGGGCATGGCTGAGTCTGGAGGCACCCCTGGGATCCCTGTCCCCACACCAGCCCCAGCAGGGTGCCCAGCCCCACGGCCCTGGGCTCGGGGAGCTCTCCCAGGAGCAGACCCCAGCCCCTCTCGGGGCAGCCTGTGCCAGGGCTCCGGCACCCCTGGGCCCAGCAGTGCTGCCTGAGGGGCAGGGGGAGCCGCCGGGGCTCCAGGCTGGGCCCACGGCCTCTGGGCCTGGCCCTGGGCACCGCTGGGCAGAGCCCGGCTCCGGCCTCTCCTCACCTCCCTGCGGGTACTGACGGCCATGGGGGAGCTCCCCTGGAGCCTCCTCTGCTCCAGGCCCAGCAGCCACAGGAGCCTGCGCTCCTCAGGGCAAAATGGCTGGAAAGCTGTGCAGAGGAAAAGGACCTGGGGGTGCTGATCGATGCTCTCCTGAACATGAGCTGGCAGTGTCCCCAGGTGGCCAAGAAGTCCGATGGCATCCTGGGTTATATCAGAAATAGTGCAGCCAGAAGGGCCAGGGAGGTGATTGTCCCCCTGTACTCAGCTCTGGTGAGGCCGCACCTCAAGTGATGTGCTCAGCTTTGGGCCCTCAGTACCAGAAGCACATGGAGGTGCTGGAACAAGTCCAGAGCAGGGCTACGAAGCTGGTGAAGGGCCTGGAGCACAAGTCCTGTGAGGAGCTGCTGAGGGAACTGGGGGTGTTTGCTCTGGAGAAGAGGAGGCTCAGGGCAGACCTTATTGCTCTCTGCAACTGCCTGAAAGGGAGGGGTGGGGAGCTGGGGGTCAGCCTCTTCTTACGGGTAACCAGCAATAGGACCAGAGGGAATGGCCTCAAGTTGTGCCAGGGGAGGTTCAGGCTGGAAATGAGGAGACATTTCTGCTCCAAAAGAGTGGTCAGGCGTTGGGACGGGTTGCCCAGGGAGGTGGTGGAGTCACTGTCCCTGGGGGTGTTCAAGGAGAGGTTGGACGTGGTGCTTGGGGACAGGGTTCAGTGGTGACATTGGTAGTAGGGGGACAGTTGGACCAGGTATCTCAGGGCTTTTCCAACCCTTATGATTCTGTGGTTCTGTGATTCTGTGATTCTGTTGCCTTCGTGTCTAGGGTGCAGGCCAGCAGCAGGGATATGCCTCTGAAGGGTCAGCTTGTTCTTAGCAGGGCTCCAGGCTAGGATTTTGGGACACATGCCAGTCAGGGCATGCATAGGGGGGGAGAGATTTAGCTGGGGAATGAGAGCCAATGGAGTATATCTTGTGTCCTACCAAAATGACAAACACTTTTCCATCTTTGTAGTAATATCGAGGTGCTTGTTATGCTGTAGCTTTTCATTTTAACCAGGATATGTATGTGCCCAGAATATTCATGCAGATTTATTGGGTAGCACACTGGTGTACTGAGTGGCACAGTCACCAATTTCTAGCTGAATTTCAGTAGTAACTGGTTCAAAGGATTACTGACAAATGGGTAATTCAAGGGAACAGTGTGTGGTATAAGTACAGTTCATGTGCAGGATTAGATGGAACAATATCTGGTCTTGTGGTTAAACGATACTGCTGAGCAAGAAGTAGGGAATGCACTTTCCATCAGTGTGAAATTTTAGGTCAATTAGGTGGAGATCAATCTAATTGATAGGAAATTGTGTATTGGATTATGTCATGCTATTTAGATAACGAATGCCTATCGTATGTAAGATCAGTCAATATCCTTGAATCACACGATAGGAATTACTGCTTCATATCTATCTATGGAGCAAATGCTTTAGGGTATGGAGTCTCGTGATCATTGTACCTCCAAAGAATTTGCATCACTGGTCTTGTTACTTGCCATGCTTTTCTTGCTGCTTTTGCCCTTAGCTAGCAGTGGTGTTTGACTGGAATGGATGAATGATGGGATTTATGCATGCTTGAAAGATGTAGTACAGTTGTGAGCCATCTAAAATACTACTGAGTGTTTCAACCACTTCTTTCCAATCTATTTGGAGACCGAAGTGGTTAATTGTAAGAACTTAAACTGCACATTGACTTGTATGACTTTTGTACATTCTTGTTTGTAAAGCTATCTGTACTGCTACCTGCAGTAGGATAGGAAGCATCCAAACTAGTTGATCATGAAGAGCCTGGTTACACAGGGAAGCTACGATCAGGTTAGAGATGAGATGAAATGTTGGGAATATGATGTTCATGCTATTTGCTTGTCTAACAAACAGATCTGACACTTTTTAAGCCGCAAAATCCTTTATTTGCTATACTGTTGTATCTGAAATGCAAAGCTTGCTTGCTCGCTTCCCTGTTATAAATTGTACCATGCACATTTGGCAATCCCATACAGGGTGCTGGGGCTGAGAAGCTGCAGTGGCTTCTAGATGGGATCCCATCCTCCCTGATGGGAGCTGTGCAGTCAGCATGTACTGCTCCTGCCTGCCGTGCTACCAGGTGATGTTAGCGTGCCTGCTGCCATTCGTGCAGGAGGAGAAATGCCCCAAGGTTTTATATGAGGGTTATAAAGTTCTGGTGGAAACGGACTTTGGTATTCCCAAGCTGAGAACTGCCCCTGTTTACATCTCAAACTTTTTCAAGCAGAAGCTTTCTCATAGGACAGTTTCTCACAACTTTGGATATGGAAAATACTTTAAAATTGTCAAGTGGTAAGAGCGGGAGTTCTGGTATGTTGGAAGCATGCAGAAGAAAGGAGGAAGATGGGTGGTGGTGTTATGTAAGGAAGTTTCTTTGTGAACTGTATTTCATTCAGCAAATTATAGTGCCTTACTATTCCATCTCTAACATTGGGATATCATGACCTGTTAAATAAATGGTCTTATATCTGTGTTTGGAGTTCCCAGTGTTAGTAAGGCAAGCGGTATGCATATATGAGGAATATTTTAGCTAATCATTCTTAATCTGTCACGGCTTTGACGAACAGATTAATGCAAATAAACCTTCTGTCTTTACCCAGCAGGTGCCATGTTGCCTCAGAAGAGGGGCAGAACACCTTCCAGCATAGCCCTGAACTGCTGTTGGAGAGTCCTGGTGACTTGCTTACTATTTCTTCCAAGTGCTGTCTCTCTCCAGCCAGACCAACCCAAGGTGTTGTTGGTATCTTTTGATGGATTTCGATGGGACTACATCTATAAAGTCTCAACTCCCAATTTTCATTATGCCATGGAGAATGGTGTTCACGTTAAGCAGCTCACTAACGTGTTCATAACTAAAACGTATCCTAATCACTATACAATGGTGACAGGTCTCTACGCAGAAAGCCATGGTATAGTTGCTAATGAGATGTATGACCCTATTCTGAATGAAACTTTCTCTCTGAACAACATGGATATCCATAGCTCCATTCGGGAAAGTGGGATCTATAATTCCAAGTTCTGGGAAGAAGCCAGCCCAATATGGGTAACAAACCAGATGGAAGGACACAAAACTGGAGCAGCTATGTGGCCTGGAACGGATGTGAAAATACATGGAGTCTTTCCGACTTATTACATGCCCTACAATGAATCTATTTCATTTGAAGACAGAGTTGCTAGGTTTATTGACTGGTTTAAATTGGAAGAACCCATAAATTTTGGTCTGCTCTACTGGGAACAATCTGATGAGATGGGCCATGTTCTGGGCCCAGAAAATCCACTTATGGGGCCGATAATTAGTGATATTGACAAGAAGCTGGGATACCTGATGTTTGAACTGGAGAAAGCGAAGCTGTGGAATGTAATAAATGTCATCATCACGAGTGACCATGGGATGTCACAGTCATCCTCAGAGCAGCTCATTGAGCTTGATCAATACGTGAACAGAGAGCTCTATCAAGTCATTGACCACTCTCCTGCAGTAGCTATTTTGCCAAAAGAAGGTAGGAGCTGTAGCACTGACATTCTCAGAAGGAAATATTGAGCGTTAGAACTTTACAGGCTTTTTACTTAACTGCAGTGGTAGTAGCAGCACTGCTGCTGATAGGGCATCACCCTTGAACAAGGAGTATTTGCAGCATTGTTATTTTTGACAGCTCTGTCAAAAGCCTGGATTAACTTTCTAAAATGGAAAGTGAGCAAATCTGTCTCTGCGTAATACTGCCACATATCCTTTAGGCCTTATGAGAAGTAAGATGATCTCATGGTGTTATCAGGGATGAATGGCATTCCGGATGGATAGCTACTGTTACGTGTCTTCCCTTTCATCAAGATGCTGAAGCCATGGATGAAGAACTAGATTTATAACTCACACAGTAAACTGAGACCAGATGGGCACCTTCAATCAATAGAAAGCCTGTGTTAGCTATTTGATTGATACTTAAAAGCTATTGCAGTTCACTTTAGTTTTTTTTTTTTTTCCTTTTGTCATGCTGAAGAGACAGTTACGTTCATATCATTTTTACTCTGATAATCAAAACCAGAAGTCTGGCTGCAGTCATTGAAGGGTTGTTGAAGTGCCAGTTGTCTGTTTAATCTTGCTGATGTAGAGGTGCTGCTCTTTATTTTGATTCCAAGTGATAAGACAAAGGGAAATGGCCTCAAGGTGCGCCAGGGGAGGTTTAGGTTGGATATTAGGAGAAATTTCTTTACTGAAAGGGTTGTGCAGCACTGGAACAGGCTGCCCAGGGCAGTGGTTGAGTCACCATCCCTGGAAGCCTTCAAGAAATGCGTAGATGTAAAGCTTAGTATCATGGTTTAGTGGCGGACTTTAGCACTAGGTTAGAGCTCGGACTAGATGATTTAGAGGTCTTTCCCATTATTCTATGATCAAAAGCTATTACTATGTGGGGCTAACGCATTAGCCTGGAGAAGAGCATTTTTCACATAGGCAGGGTCAGTAATTTGGAAGTTGAGTTATAGGATGGCCTTCTGAAAAGGTGTGTTTTGAGATTTGTGTAACATTTGCATCACTAATGGACAGCATGCAGTATTTAATACACCAGCAGGGAGAGTACTTTGTGAACTTATGTGACCTTTCGATGTGTAAACAAGTGCCTGCTGTCATTTTTAGTTTGAATAATACTCCTTTACTAATGCAGACTAAAAGGTCAGTGTGGGAGTTTGCAAAACGAGATTCATTTGCAGCCTGAGTACACTCATGTGCTCGTAGCTGGGCGCTGTTTCTCTCGGTAGTGACAGAAGAGCAGAGTTTGAGAACTCCGTCCTAGTGGGCACAGACGTGGTAGTGCTGACCAGGATGTTCTCACTACCGAATAAAGGAGCTATTGTAAAAGTAAAGGTTAGTGCTGAAGCACCCCTAATGTGGTAAATGAGAACTTGAAGCTGCGTAACCTGATTCTCCCATCCAGTAAAATGCCCTTTTTTAGAACAACAACAAAAAAGTCTCTTTAAGCAACAATTAGATGACAGAATAGTGTATAAAAAACAAACAAACAAACAAACAAAACAAGCCATTTCAATGGATTTCAGAAATTAGCTGGATTTGTTTCTTGCCCAGAGGTTCAGCTATCTATTATACACTAACAGTGAGCAAGAATTAGTTTTTAGCACAGCTCAAATTACTACTTTCTGCTTTACTAACTGATTTTATTGTAAAACAGTACGATTCATTCTCACTTTAACTGTGAAATATACTTAAGTACATAGGTCTGATTTTTTTTTCAATGCAGTTATTTCTTTTGCCTTACTTAAGCCAAGGGAATGATAAAGCAAGACATTCAGAAAAATTTTGAATGCTTAAAAACACAGAGATTTCTGCTACTTTAACTGTCTGGCTGCGTACTTTTTCCCCAGGGAAATGAATTAAAACAACCATTTAACCATTCCAGTGTGTTGTTCTGTGCTGAGTTAACTACTTGAATTTTGTGAAGGTGGCACCTGTAGCACAGCTGGTGGTGCTGGCTTTTTCTTGCATCAAATATAAATATATGAATTCAAATAACTAAATTAGTGTAATAACACAGTTTCTTATAGTTGGGGCTTCTCTTACCTATTACTTCATACAGAGGACTGCCATAGGTAAACTAATTTTGTTACTGATGTAGTCCTGGAAGTATGAGTATGGAGTACTTTCCTCATTGCTGTAGCTAGTGTCTGTTATATCAGAAGTTATGCTGCCTCTCTTTGGCCTTTATTGTTTTTCTTAAGTTTGGTGATTCTCATTTTATGCCAGTTTCAGATAAGAAACTTTATACATTAAACTATTTTCAGTTTACAGGGCCCACAGCTGGGTCTGAAGGCAGGACTAGCTAGAAATGGTAGGTCAAAGTGGCAGGATGGGCCTAAATCCCACTCAGCTGCTGAAAACATCTGTGTGGGTCACAGGGACAAGGTGGATGTCTTACAGCCCTGCTTCAGACCTTGAAGCACTGCAGCTGGTCTGCAGAGAGCAGCTGTGAACTCAGAGGTGTGGATTGTGCATGGGTGTAGCTCAAGGTGCTTAAATAGCACACAGCTGAGGTTCTGTGGTGGTATACAACAGGCTTTTTACTAAAACCACTGCACAATCCCCAGCACAAATCTAAGCTTAAGTGTTAGGAGGCAGAAGGGGGAGAAGCTTGCTCAAACATACAGACTCCTGGACTTGTTTTTAATGTTCTGGCAGTGTCTTGGTTTCTCCCTTCTGTGTGCTGGCATCCCAGCTTGTCCTGCTGCACCCTGCATGCTCACTGACTTTTATTGGAAAGCAAAGTTCAGAAAACAGAAATAAGCAATTTAAGAAACAATGTGGCACCTCTGTTTGGCACTTTAAAGACAGGGAACTAGCAGTGCCCTTTGGGGAAGTGCATTTTGTCCTTTTTTCTTTCTCCTGACAATTGTATTTAAAGTAGTGATGGTTTTAGTAAACATATCGATAATTTTATCTTTTGGTGGTGTTTTTTTTGCTTGTTTGAAGGCAAACTGGATGAAGTATATGAAGCTCTGGCCAACGCTCATCCCAACATGACTGTTTATAAAAAGGAGCAGATTCCAGATAGATTTCATTACAAGCACAACCATAAAATTCAGCCAATCTTAGCTGTGGCTGATAAAGGTTGGGAGATCGTATTCAATAAATCCGATGGTTTTCCATGTAAGTATTCTGTCTTTGTAGTGTTATCTTCCTAGTCAGAAACTTCACATAGTACTTTCTCTCCCAACCTCAACCAATTTTTTTTTTTTTTTAAGAGTGGGAGGGAAAACTAAGTATGTATAATTTATATAGTTATATAATTACATTTTTAACTTGTAAAGATAAATATATATTTTCCCCGATGAGGTAGGAAGTACACTGCTGTTCAGGAAGAGGGAACTGGACTTAGTCTTTCAAAAAGTTAAACCTAATGAGATAAGACCATTCACGTGGTTTAGTGACCATATAACTTGAGGTCTCCCTGTGAGATCTAGCAAGCAGATGAGCTCTTTCTCAGAAAATGAAAGAGGATGTAACGGAACTCATCGAGGATGAATAGTGTTCTGTTGTGTGCTGTTTATTTGGGAGTACTGAGCTATGTAGCCTTTTCGAAGAGAACTGGTCCAGTTGCAAAGTTAGCGTTTTTCCTTGACCGAAATTGAGGATAGTTGGGTGTAGGATGCCATTTAAAGTAGAGTTACTGCCATGTGAGTTTTATTTATTTATTTATTTTAATGAGCTCTTAAGTTGTTTTTAAGGCATCTTCTGTGTATGTGTCTATGACCTGATATTTACTAGGGGATATTTGTGCTGTTGACCAATTTTTTTCCTATTAAATCTCTGCAAGAATAAATGATGATGGCTGTTCCTTTCCTGCATTATGCTAGTTCTGGGAAAAGGTTCAATGCTTGCTTTGCAACGTTGGAATATTGACCTTTATCTCTCTTTCTCTCTTTTATTTCTAGTTGGTAATCATGGATATGACAACAACTTACAAGAAATGCACCCAATTTTTTTGGCAGTCGGGCCTGCTTTCAGAAAGAATGTCACCAGAGAAGCCATGAATTCTACAGATTTGTACCCTTTGTTGTGCCATCTCCTTGGTATTACTCCCCTGCCAAACAATGGTTCCTTCAACAATGTGAAAGATATTCTTGCTAGAAGGGTTCCTGTACTCTTGGGAGCAGACGTCTATGCTACTGTTGTTGGAGTCTTTCTAGGCAGCTTTCTTGTTATGATTTTTTTTTTTAATTTTGTTAAGCATTTAATCCTCAACCAAACAAGTACCATGCAAGTGCAACATACTGAAGCTGCCCGGCCGCTCTTACAAGATTTATAATGTTTGCCAGTGGAGGCACGGTGCGGTTTTAGAGTAACACTTGGTACTGTTTCTTGCTTGATGCTTAAAATAAGCTTTTACAAAGAAAAACTAATAGAAGAGGTTCAGCATAAACATTCAGAGTGAAAGAAAACAGATGCTGATCCTTTGGTACACTGAAGTACATACTAGGTACACACAGAAAGAGCATGTTTCTGTTTCACCTTATAAGCACTTAATCTTTTGGGGGTATAGCTGGGAAGCTGTATATATTTGTTGACTTGTAGGAATGAGATGTTGAATACCTCATTCTGAGCTGCTATTAGGGAAATAACATCAACTGAAGTGCGTTTCAGGCTCTTTTGTGCTGATTTAATTAATATATATTTATATATATTCCTCTTAGGTTCTAACAAGTCACTGAATGAGACTAGGTGGTATTGCCTTTAGCAATCAGCATTAAACTACTTGATTTTTTTAATTTTTATTTTTTAAGGTAAATGTAGATCTTTACTATTTCCACCATCTCCTGTACACTGGCCTATGTTTTCTAGGTGTTCCTAAGAGGCTGGCAGTTTAAATACAAAATACAAGCACAACAGATGTATACCCAAATGGGGTCTTTCATATTTCTGTCATAAGAGGGTTTTTGTCTGAGTAACTTTGTTGAATAGGTTAAGGAACCGGCACGTGCAAGCTTGTTTCAGAGTGATACTGAGCTTGTCACTGGGTGTAAAATCTGATCTGTTACCAGAGACTGCTTGCTGTCTTGTGCTTTATCTGATGTGTCTTAGTGGGGCCTTAGAGTTTGATATACTTAGGATTAAATACACAATTTCAGGAATGGCCATAAAAACCCTATTTTTAAATCTGAAGAAGCACACTTTGATACAAAAGAATACAAGACTGGAGTTTGTTCTTGCAAAGTCTTTGCCAGGGAAAATTGTTGATTCTGAGTCAATAAAACTGTGAGTTAATAAAAGTTTCTGAGTCTTTTGTGGGTGTTGCTGAAATTAATCTTGCCTCTGTTTTTAGGGTCTTTTTTTTCGTTTGTTTTGTTTTGTTTTGTGAGCTCACTTACCCAGCAGCTTCTCACCTACCATCTAAGGTATGTATGAAAGATGTAGTATGAAGTAACAGAAGTTGTTTAGTCATCAGATTTCTTTACAAACTGTTTTTGCTTTCCTCTGAGTTAGTTTTTGTTTGTGTTTAGCTTCTGAGCACAATGCCTGAAGGAGGAAAAAAAAACAACAACACTCTTTTAAAATTCACAGTAATATTCAGTCTGTTATTTCTGTGAAAGCAATTTTATTGCTTTATCCACAGCACCCAGCAGAGGGCAAGGATGGGAACCTCTTGGCCTTGGGAGACGCGTTGTGCCTAGCTAATGCTGTGCCTATCCAGCTCAGGCTGAAGATGGGAGGGTTGCCAGCAGGCCTAGCAAGGAGCTACAACGAACTAAATCCAGAATTTGTCTTGCTAAACTTAATTCCTGACTAAATGAATGGCATTCAGGTGAGTTCAGAAGTGACAGTTCTGCAGTGCCACACGACTTACTGCTAAGCTCACTGCCGTGCTGTCGTCTCTTGGTTTCCTCAGCCTTTACAAGACACTTGCAAGGCATTCAGCTGTCTTGCAGATGTGGAAAGCTTCCAGAGGCCACAGCTAGGTGCAGGGAAGGCTTGAGAGGGAAGGGAGTGGAGACGCCAAGGCAAGGCCTAGCTGGAACAGCAGCTTTTGGAAGGCCGGAGCCCCTGGTGTGGGGATGTGAAGTGTTCTGTACCTCAACCTAACTCTTCTCTGCAGTTCTAGTGTCACTGTTCAATGTTCTCTCTTGTTTTACCATATCACCATTTTCCTATGAAAACATCAAAGGGAAACCTCTGGGGTAGCAGTGCCTGACATTGGAAAGCTGGCCCTTAGTGGAGCAGCCCCTTATGTAGGCCTTGGGCTTGGTTTGCTGACACCAACCAAAACTGAAGGATCATCAAGCTGAATAACGGAGGCAGTAGTGATGTTCTCAGTAGTTTCTAGAGAGCCTTGGAAAGCCTAAGAAGCAAACCTAGATTTCTAAATTGTTACTAATTCCTTTCCCCTACCTACTATCCACAATGGGTGGCAAATGACTGCATTTTTCTGTATTTACATCTTGAAAACCAAATGCAGTGCAAACTGAGTGTGTATTTAAAGACAGATCAACATTTTGGCTTTATGGGAGTAACGGTGAATATTGGAGATGGACTTCCTCTCAAGGTGTCATAACCCCCCCATCATATGCTGCTTCTTCATTCACCCTGTTTGCAGCACTTTGGAACATGCTGCTTTAACAGAAATTGTCTTTATTGCAGTAGTTTCATGGTGATGCTTATGGCAGATGTGAAAATAACTGCGTTATTTTCTCAGTGATGTGTATTCAACCCTTTTCTTACTGTGGCAGGCGCAGTCCTACAATCAGCCAAGGTGACCCTTGATTTTAAGGAAGGGGCAAGGTCAGCATTGCTCAGCCCTGCTGGGATTTATTCCCATGACAAGAAAAGCAATAGGTCTCCACTGACAAAGAGTTTGGGGAACACGATATTCAAAGCAGGCTGGGACTGCGACCATGAGAACTCTTCTCAGTTTAACTGCCCTGTGTTGCACTGTAAAGCCTTTCTTTGAAGAGGGTAAAATGATAGTTTTTAGGAAACCAAAGGGAGCCTTTCAGCATTCAGGTATTTCAGTTTAAGTTTAAACATGTTCCCTTCACTGTTTGTGTGTTTGCAGATACCTCTTGGGTAGCTACCTTGTGAGGATGCCTGCCCAGACAGTGCTGAACACTGTTTTCAGCTCGTGTCTGTGCTCTTAGTGAAATCAAAAGCACATGTGATACCACTGGAGAAAAATGCCAGCTTTTCAGACTTGTGATGTGAGATTGATTCTTCAGGCTACCTTTTTGGCTGGGGAGGACATGGGGTTTGGTTTCTGTGTATGTGACACTTCTTATGATGTATGAACACATCGATTGGAAAGTGGATATGAGTACACTGTGTACTACTTGTAGCATAAACTTGGGGACTGAGAAGCTTGTGTGCATGTGTTTGTCCTTCACTATTGACCTGTGAAGCATACTTTGAGATGCCAAATGCTTCTTTCCTGCTCGGAAATGTTAAAGCTGAAATATATCTTTGTAATAGTGCTATCAAATACTGAGTGCTTGCTCAAAAAAAAAAAAAAAGAAAAAAGAAAAAAGGCAAAAAAACCTTCTTTAGTCATGGGGGATGACTTGGGAAACAATGAACTTCAATCATATGCATCTCAAATATTTCTTGTACTACAAATATTCTTCCAAGCTGCCTTGGTAGAGTCACAGTAATACTGTTTACAATAAATGCAATCAAAAAAAAAAAAAAAGGCACAAAAGCTGTCTTTTATAAAGCAAAGAGCTGTGCCATGTGACACTTCAGGCACACGAGACAATCCTGAGCTGCACAGGGCAGTGACCACGAGGCAGTTTGAGTCCTGCTGTTCATCTTCCCAGCTTAAGCTATCACAACAGATGCTGTCTTGATCCTACCTATGCTGATGTAAACACCTTTCAAGAAATGAAATGTCTGTAATGCAGAAAGGTTATTTTGAGCATTTATTAGAAGTTAGAATACAAAAATTGTTGCGAGCACAGTGAAAACAGTAAATTCAGTAGCAGAATTGCAAATGAATGGTATTTCTGTGATGCAGTCTCAGTCATACTAAGTTAACAAATGTCCATTGCCACGTTGTTTTTCTCTTCAGTAAAGACTGGCACTCTGCGTGTTAAAGCAGACATCTGTCCCCGTGGTCTGATCTTTGGTGTGAAATCATACTGATAATGAAAATAAGCCAGCAACTTCTGAATTTATCATAAAATTAAACTTTCCTTTGAAATAAATGTTCTGGACCTAGAGCTATTTGAAATCAGCTCAATCCTACAGCTGTGGACAAAGACAACAGCACTGCAGGGGGATGGGTGTTTTATGGCCTCTACACCCAGAGCTGAGACTTGGTTTATGGAGGTCAAATAAAGAAATGGAACATCAGTCCCTGTAAAACTTAATTCCCAGCAGTGAGCCTCCACTCCAGTGCCAGTTTAAATACTAAAAACTTCCCCTTTCCTAATGAGCCCGGTATGAACATAGCTGAATGTATGCAACAAGCCGTTAAGGTTACCACAACCTGTTGTGGGATGTCTCCTGTATCACAGTGTTCAGGAAGGGGGAACCACAGCTGCTTCTGATGGTTTGAATTCACCCTTCAGAAAGAAACGAGCAGCTTATTTTCACAAGCAGTAATTTGTACAGATTTTGTTTAAGGTGCTAAGAGTTTAAACAAATTACTGCATGTACATTACCTTTGTCTCAAAAGAGAAAGGCCACGTTCTGGATTATCTGGCTTTGTATGTAATCTCTCTGAAAAGCCTGGCTTTAGGGCTGGACATGGATGAGCTCCTTTGAAACTCACCCTGCCAGCAGCAAAGAATTGCACTAGGAAGAGTGCTCAGCGCTCCCACAGGGCACATTTCATCTTCGGGATTGAAAATAACAGGCAATGCAATCAGAATGGTTTTATCCTATTTCTTGAGTAATCATTAGAGCTCTCTGACTCTTTCCCACTGCACGCTGTAAGGCTTTGTTCTCAGTGATAAAAGGAAGAGGAGTACAAGGCATTAAGGGTTCCTGCTAGCTCCTGCTGCTCACGTTCTGGTTTCACAGAGCTCAGTTGTCTGCAGCAGTTCCTATCCAAGGGTGAGCTGGAGCAACGCACTCAAGCCTAATTTCCTCATCTGTTACAGCAGTTAGTGGAGATCAGTGCTACCCGCTGCACATTTACACTCCTGGTAATTAAAATCTGGGCGTTAACCTTGAGCCTGGCCTGTCCTAGTGATGCACGTGGAGCTGAACGCATGTGGATCGCATGCTGTGAGGCTAACAGTGCAGGGCAGGAGGGAGGAGAGGAAGGACAGAGTGCAGCACGTGCTGTGCTAATCTGTTTTAGCATCTAGGAGAATAACCCTCGTGGTCAGAGGACAGTACAGTTCAGTCTTGCCCTGCCTGCCAGCAAGATGAAGATAATTCAGCTGTCGTGGTTCTCCAAAAACAGGCGGCACAAAGCAGCTCCAGCACCTCTACCACCCTCTGAGGATGGCAGCCTTTATTAGCAGAATTACCGGAATCCAACAGCTCCCTCTGAGGGAGGAATTTGAGCATCCTCCCTTTCACAACTCTAAGCCTGCACTCTACCTTGCTCAACATTCACTTTGGCCTTAGGCATTAACCTGGCTTCTTACTATATGCAATCAAGTATTTCAGATCTTCCAACAGGAGACAAAGGAGCAGCAACTTGTGCTTAATCCAGTTACCAGTATATCACACCATCTGTCAAACATCTAGTATGCTGTTAGAAACAGCAGAGATTGAAAAACCTCTGAAGGGGCTCTAGGGTCTGAGCCTCTCTGTTCAGATTAATCTTGAGTTTAAAAAAAAAGAATGAAGTAGTAAGAATGATTAGGTTAAAAATGGAAAAGGAAAGCAGAATAGGTTCATTTTTGTATTCTGTGGTTAATCAATACAACAGAATCCTCAGACAAGAGGAGATATGACTTGGTAAAACCTGAGCACATTTTTAACTCTAGTTTATCATATTTTCAGTGGGCAGTTCAAAGTAGCCCTTCCCCCCAAGGTCCACACTTGGAGGTCCATTCAGTTACTAAGAGGATGTCAGTGGCTAACGTCAAATTGCACTGAATTTGAGCTTGTGAACAAGAAACTGTATTGCATGCTACCACGTACCACAGCTCTCATTTCAGCTCACCAGCTCATGAAACTGTCAAACATGTAGGAAAAGGACTTTGTAACTGTAGTTTTCTTTCTGGGTTAACGTTGACAACATCATCTCACATTCCTTCCTCATTGAAGGATGAGGTACTAAGGTTATCTAAATCAAACTACCTTTTTTTTCTTCTTGTATGGGAAATTACTAGACTAAACGATTAATAAGGAATCTAGAGGTTCAATTAGGACAATTAGCATTGGTCTTCACCAGAACTTTGATAAAAGGTCATCCTAACTCAGAAAAGAAGTTATAGCCTTTTTCTTTAAATTACCAGAGATTAAAACAGAAGTTTGGAATCCTTGCTTGACGACATTTTCAACTTGTTCCTTTTCAGCACATGACAGCCTTCAGAAGACAATCATCAGCCAGTACACAGGGCATCACCCACCTTTATTCCATAACACATTCGGCAGGCCACACCTGAAAAAAAACTTTTCACAGTGTTTAGAAGCAGCCATTTTACTACTCCAGCCCATCAAGCTGAGCAATCCAAGCAAGGATTCTCAGATTAAATCAACATCCTTGAGATAAGCAAGTAGTCCTGTCTCAGCAATCCTAGTGCAGGAACTGCAGAACTGAGTCATCCACAGACACACACGGAAGCTTCAGCATCTGCCCAGTGATCTAGCTGTTGGACCGGACACTTCATTGCTCAAGCTAGAAGTTGCCAGCATAGAAGTGATACGTAACAGCTCTTTCCTCACTGACTTCCTTTCTCCTTCTCACCAGTTACTTGTCATATTGCTGGCTTAAGGTGGAAACACAAGTATCACCCCTTCTCTCCACCCTTTCTCCCCAGATTTAAGAACAAATCAGAATATAGTGTCCAAACTGAACTAACTTTTTCTAACTCAGAAAAAAAAATAATCTCTCCAATACAGGTACAAGAACACTAAAAGAAATCAACATTAATTTAAATTTAATACCAAAAATAATTATCACTTACAAATGTTAAAATTCATTTTGTCTATCCTTGCTAGTTCACAGTCTGGAATTTCATTTTAGAAGCATTCAAAGTCCTGAATGAAAAATTAAACATCTTTATTTTCTTAAATCATCTCTTCCAGCAAAAAGCAACCTGTTCAGTATTTCTTTCTGAAAATATTTTTTACAGGACTACTAGTCAAGTAACACACACAAACAAGTTAACAGGTTCTGGCTGTACAGTATTTTACAGAGATACCATTAAAGTGCATCAAAGAATGCCGTCCAGTGCAATCTTGAACTTGCCTGCTGAAATCACTGTTTAGCAAGCGAGGCTCAGCTCTCTGCATGCTATCCAATTAAAGGATCATCATCATCAGATTGTAACTGAAGTCGGGAAAATGGACGTGGAGGAGCTACTCTGTTCTTTGAGATTATTATAATGCAGGTGAAAGTAGTCAGTACCATAAGAACCCCGATAACTATCCCAATAGCTTCGGGGAGATTTATGCACCACTGGTCAGTGAGCAAGCACTTGGTGTTACTGAAAGTGCCATTGTGCGGCTGCGGGGTCAGTCCCAGGATGTGGCACATCATTGGGTAAATATCAACGTTGTTTATTGTGCTCTGCTTGTAGCCCCGATGAAAAGCAGGCCCTCGAGCAGCCAGGAATGGATGCATGCTTGGGAGAGCGTTGTCATAGCCATGGTCACCTACTGGAGAAAGGCAAATGCAAGAGTTAACATCGCAGTTGCTGTTTGCATATAGAGCACTCCCCCCACCCCCAAAAGGCATGTATTTTAACCAAGGACTGATGCAGAAACTAAACGCAGCCCTTGGACCAAACTCTGAAGGAACCCAGAGCCCCTTCCTTCTTCCTGACTCCCCAGCAGTCTTTTCCCACACCAGCCTTCAGCCATGTTCCTTCCTCACCTCCCCCAGTTAATCTCTTTTTGTTTTGCTCATTGACACTTGCAGTTTCCCCCCCTCACACTCCTCATGCTGAAATTGAAAAGGGTATTACCACTCCACAAGTCAGTAGCTGGAATGCAAGCTTGTGTCTTGTGGATATTGGAAAGATAGTTCCCCTTAAGAGGCACCTGCCTCATAAAAAGTCAAACATCTTCCCCTTGATGGTATTCACTTTGTGCATATTAAAGTCCTCTTAGATCATGCTTATCAGATTAGGTACCCAAATTTATCAGATTAGATACCCAAACAAATCCCTACATAATCAAAAGCAAAAACAGGCAAAGGATCGTGATGCTTGTGACAGACACACAACAGAACTTTGTGGCTACAAGGTCACCAGTACTTGGGCATTTGGTAGATTTTTAAGAAATACTGTGACATTTTGTGGAATATAAACAGCTAAAAAGCAGCCACAGTCCAATTTCCTAATATCATGCCTGACAAATGTGTTCTACGTGCCAAAATATCTCATAGCACCCTCAGCACAGAGTTTGAGTGACTGTGTTTTGGTTTACAGTTCATTTCTTAGTATCAGTTTAGTAAATCTGCCCCCAGAACTGTCTCCTTAACCACTTCATTAAAAGGTTTCCGATCTGAAATGTCACGAGTCCTGTTGCCTGAAGTCACACTTACCACTTTGGTATACTTTCAACATTCCTTTTTAACGTTTTGTACCATTGTGTTTGTTATTATGAAGACACACCTGCACCGTTTATATTGCTTGAGATTAGGTTAGATCTAATCTAATTAGATTTGATTAGATATTTTTCCTTCCACTATTTACTCATTTTGAACAATGCTATTGCAGGAGGACGCACGTGTGCTAACACTGCTAGGAACAGTGTTGGTATTGGTACACTTACCAATCATTGTGCTACCACTTTGTCCATGAGAACAATAAACACTTACATAGCCATTTAGGCTAAAACATCTCCTTCCTGCTTCTAGAAAGCTGTGGCTAGCAAAATTCTTTTGACAAGTGACTCATTTCAACCAAGACAGTATTGTTACTTCTAAATAGACAGTTATTAACTATTTTTAGGTACTTTACATTGAACCTAACCATGAAAACAAAGAGTTCTATTAGGAAGGAATTGAAGGTGTTAAATGTTGTCAGTTTGAGGATGATTGCAGCAAACTTTTAGGGGAAATTCAAATACAAGCACGTCTTACATCATAAACAGTACTTCTGTACAAATAATGACAAAATTTGGACTTAAATGTGCAAAGGGCAGACAAGCTGAGCGAAACTGGGAGTTTCCACCACCCCACACCCAGTCATAAGAGATAGTCTGGGAACCATGCCACAGGGCTAGCTGAGTGCTAGCCCTGGCATACCAGCAGCTTTCTGCTGCTTAGAAACTTTCTGGAAATTGGTACCTTTGTATTTCATTTCTATTAATGGATTTCTCTTCCAAAAATTTGCCCAGTTGCTTTCTGAACCCATATATATGTTATTAGTAGAGCAGGAAGAAAGGGCATAATTTACCAATGCATTGTGTGAAGTAACATCTGTCACTGGTTTTAAAACATGCTATTTGATATCTTCCTGATAGAAAGAATTCTGGCTTCTTTGACCATTATTATTGGGCTCCTATTATTTGTAACGTTTCCTCCCATTTATTGTGTTCCCTAACGTGTGTACAGTAACATCAAATATTTCCTTATTTATATTTCTTTTCTGTTTGGTTTTATGCATAAACATTTAAACCACATGCTGGTCAAAGCTTGAAATACAGACTTAGAGTTACCTGAGGCAAGTTTGCCAGCAAAGCATATCTCAGGCTATTAAGCTGAACTTAGTCAAGCGTTGGAGCCAACAGAACATCCCCTATCTTCCTCATCTGTTAAAATACCCCAGGTTGAGGCTGAGAATGTTCTGGAAAACATTGTCTGAGATGATCTTAAAGTGCAAAGACTCCACTCGCAAGCTACGACCTGCTACAAATTGCTGGAATAAACCAAACAGTTCACCAGTGCAAGTCACAAAGAGCACAAACGAGGAAATGAGACTTACATTTTAAAAGAGACTCATTTTGCACAATTGTCCAGCCTTCATCTGCAACCAGAATTATGGGTTGAATTCTCTTATTATGCCGATAATGAAATCGTTCTGGAATCTCCTCCTTGAGATATACTTTCATATGATTGCCGCATTTTTTCAGTAAGTTGTATACGTATTTTTTATCTGTCAAGAAAAAAAAAAAAGCATATGAAACAGTTGGAAATTATGTCCTGTTTACTGCAATCATCTGTCATTAAATCTAGATCTCTTCCTCCCCTCCGCCCCCCAAACAATTATTTTTTTAAAAGACAGAGAGTAAATTATTGTTCTACATCCCTAGTGAAATGTATCAAAGTGGATTTCGCAACTTGCACCCATTTTAAACCAGGCACTTTGTGTATGAAACCTAAAATTCAACTGTGTTTTTGGAGAAGTGGGAAGTGGGTGAAAAATTCAAGCAGAGAAATCAAGAGAAAGCAATCACACATCAAAGTAGTCAATATTTTAGCAAAAGCAGTGAAAATAAGCTTTTTGCTAATCTATAAATCATGTTGTTTGCTATAATTGCTTCAGTTAGGCCACAGTTGAGGAAACTGAGAAGACCAGCAGTGTCATGAGTCACACCTGTTAGAGACTACCCTGAGATACAGAAAACAAATTCACAGTACGAAAACTCAAGTTTCATTCACAGAAACGAAAGCTGTAAAGTAACCAAAGTTGATTTTAGATTTTTAGTTGGAAGTCTCAACAATGACTTTTTTTTTCCTGAATAACCTGAGTGCTTATTTCATGCTCAATATGAATTGCGACCTTATAGAATACATGAGCAACAAGGGAGCTGGCACTCTAAGTGCCTAATTGCATAGGTAATTTGACACAGTGCTCCTCATCCCACTGATTACCAAAGCAAAATAACTTCTAAACAGACTTTTTTTTTTTTTTTTTTTTTTTTGCTTTTCCATTAAATTATGTCAAGGTTTTGCAGTATTAGCTACACTCATCCTGCAAAAGATGTGAAGGTAAGCAAGATTTAAATCTCAATCTATTACTTAAAAAAAAAAACAAAACAACAACAACAACAAAACCCCCTCAATGTACAACTTAAAAAACAAAAACCAGCACATACCCTTTTTTGGCAGCACTGCAGCAACTGGACTCTTGTCAATGAGAACATAGTTACTGCGATCAATACAGTCATCCAGGACAATCAGCTTCTTTGGAGAACATGTGGCCATCCCATGATCACTCGTTATGATGACATTAATAGTGTCCCATAAACCTGAGGCCTTCAGCTTACTCTTAAGGAAACCAATGTGATTATCCACTTTTTCTAACACTTTGCGCATGTTCTCAGTATCGTTCGGTCCATACTTGTGCCCGCTCACATCTGGTTCTTCCCAGTATAACGTAGCAAAATTGACTACTGGATCAGAGCTGTTCAGCCACGTAACAATTTTCTCCACTCTTTGCTGAAACTTTACTGAAAAATTGTACTTCATAAAGAAGTGGGGCGTCACATTGCTAATTTTTACATCAGTACCAGGCCACATTGCAGCAGCACTCGTCCCATTTCCCTGCTGCTGATTTGTTACCCAAATTGGAACTGCCTCATTCCACCAGAAGGGATCTGAATCATTGAACTGCGAGAACGTTTTCTTGGTATCTGCATCATACATGTCATTAGCCACGATGCCGTGGCTTTCTTCATATAAACCTGTCACTATGCTGTAATGGTTTGGGAAAGTCTTGGTGATAAAAGCATTTGTAACTTGTTTTACAAGCACACCATCTTCAATGAACTCCTGAAGATGAGGAAGATGATAGGTTTCCAAGTAATCAGCCCTGAAGCCGTCAAAGGACACTAAGAGTAATCTAGGCACTGAATCAGCTGGGTGACCACGACAGGCGACTATTCCAGACAGGAGCAAGGTTAGCAGCAAGCTCATGGTTGATGCTTCAAAATATTTCCAGCAATTAAGCAGATGCACCTGAAAAATGTAAAAAGACAAGACTCAATTCAAAATAAGCGCGCTGGAACCAGTTTAACTAGCTATACATCACACACATCTTCCTTGTAGAGGTTAACTGGAGAACAAGTGGTGTAAACAACCACTGAGGCCAACAGAAAGTTTCCCTGCTGACTTCAGAAGTTTCCATATATTGCCATAGCTCCTCACGTATCAAAACAAATGAGCAGCGAGACATTTTTCATCACAGACTAAATGAAAGGAAGAATCGTTTTCTCTTTTTTTTTTTTTTAAGCAGTTATTCCATCATTTTGTCCCACTTGTTAACATTCTGCACTCCAAGCCAAACAACACGTATTTTTTTTTTGCATGTTCAAGCATAGACACTAAACAGCTTTGGCTCCACAGTCAGGACTCGTGTTCACACATCGGTGCTCAGCCCAGCAACCCATTTCCTTTTTCATCCCACCTTTCCTACCATCTGGAGTTGCTGGAAGGCTTCTGAGCCTTTCAACACTCCTCCTGACTTATTGCTTACTCAATACAGGGAACTGCCAGGAGCTACTTCTGCTTTCCTTCCGAGCTGCTATACATCGACCGTAACAGCATTTAAACCTGTTCTCTGTGTGTCATATGTCTCTCTAAAATAAAAAGGAAAAAAAAAACAACAAACCATTAGTAACCTGTGCAGTGAGGGAAGTTATTTCTTATCAAGGAATTAAAGGACAGTATGGATGGAGAGTATAATTTATGAGCTTTTTCCCTGTCCTTTTAAGTCAGGAGAAGCTGGCAGCAGGAAGGACACGCTCGAACTTCTTTCATGTGACAGGTGCTTGGGCCAGGGAGATGCAGCAGGATTTTAGAGGGTGTTAAAGAGGGAGGAAGCTCGGGATTATTAATGAGAGCTGTGAGATCGCCGTGCTCCCAAGGCAAGCCCCGCTCCAGCAATTTGCTCCTTTAGGGTATTTGCAGAAACCGGGCTAATCCGAGGAGGAAAAGCACAGAACTTCCTAACCATAGCAGTGTCAGATACTCCAGGGACAGAGAGATGGAAATATTTCGGGTTTACCCTCCCATACATCTCCTGCCCTACCCCTGCAGTGCCCCGAGCGCGCTGTCACCCCACTTTCTGTCCCAACACCCCACCAACCCTACCTTCCCCTACACCCCCAGCAGCCAGAAGGTGCCGCAGGGCCGTGAGGCCCCCCCTTAGACCCCCCCAGTCCCCCAAATTTTCCCCCAACCCAGAGGAAGAGCCCCTGCAGCCCAGCACCGCCACCTCGGGGGCACCCCGCTATTCTGGGGGAAAAAACCCAAACACCCTAGATTCGCTCCAAAACCCCCAGATTCACCCCCAAACACCCCCAAATCCTCCCGTAAAGGCCCCCCAGCCCCCCCTCAATGCCCTCCCCCGGTGTTTTAGCCCCGTGCCCACCGTGCGGTGCCCGCCGAGGGGGCACGGAGCGGCGGCGGCGGCGGCCGGGGAAGGGAAGGGGAAGGGGCCGGGGAGGGGAGGGGCAAACGGCAGCCATCGGCCGGGGAGGGAGGAGGGGGCGCCGGGGAGGGCTGCGATTGGTCGGGGAGCCCGCTGAGGGCGGCTGTGATTGGTGGAGGAGGGGGGGGAGGGACGCGGGGAGGAATGGGGGGGGGGGCTGGGGAGAGCGGGGCTGGGGAGAGCGGGGCTGAGGGGAATAGGGGTAGGGGGGTTGATAGTGGGACTGGGAGGGACTGGGAGTACTGGGAGTACTGGTTGGAAATGAGGAGACATTTCTGCTGAGAAAGAGCAGTCAGGCACTGGGACGGGTTGCCCAGGGAGGTGGTGGAGTCACCGTCCCTGGGGGTGTTCAAGGAGAGGTTGGACGTGGTGCTTGGGGACAGGGTTCAGTGGTGACATTGGTGGTGGGGTGGTTGGAGCAGGTGGTCTTGGGGGGCTTCTCCAACCCTTGTGGCTCTGGGATTCTGTGCTGAAGGGGGCTGATAGGGGCTGGGGGGAGCGGAGCTGGGGGAAGTCAGGAATTGAGGGGGGCTGAGGGGAGTGGGACTGAGAGGTGTTGAGGGGAATGGGGCTGGGGGGGCTGATAGGGGCTGGGGGGAGCAAGGCTGAGGGGTACTGAAGGGAATGGGGCTGGAGGGGGCTGATAGGGGCTGGGGAAAAGGGGCTTTGGGGTGTGGGGCTGAGGGGAGCTGACAGGGGGTGATAGGGGCTGGGGGGAACGGGGCTGAGGAGAAGTACTGAGGGGAGCGAGGCTGAGGGGAGCTGCAGCAGGTGGCTGTGATGACTGGGGGCCATGGTGTTCATTGTCGTCCTGGGCTGGAGTGCCTGTGAAGTGGGATGCTGTGGGGTGGCCAGCAGCAGTCTGGCATTCCCCCAGGGTGCTGCGGCAACCCCAGGCTGTGGGGTCATCAGTGCAGCTGCAGATCTCCACTCTCCTCTATCGCTTCTCCCTTTCTGTCCCACAACTCAGAGCTGGCTGTTCATGCGCTTGGCTCTGCGTGACCTCGTCATGCTCTCATGACAACACCTTTTTACCCTAAAGCCCAGAATACATGCATAACGAAAGCATTACTGAATGTAGACGCTGTGCACACAAGGGCTGCTGGTAAGAAGGCAGTGTGTGGTGTGATGTGTTCAGGCCTGTTCTGGGTTTTGGTCAGTTTGCCTAAGTTCAGGCAAACAGTTTGCATTTTGTTGGTTAACCTTTTTATTATGAGAATGGATTAGTAATTCTGCAAAACCTGTTAAGTTATTGGTGCTGAATTACAATGAAATCATCTCCGTGTAGAGAGAGAAAGCGTGTCCTTTAACAGAATACAGCAGAAATCATAACTACATTTCCAATTTCATCCAAAAAAAGAAAAAAAAGAGAGAAAAAGACGTGTCTGTAGCTTCATGGCAGGCTTAAGCAGAGGATCTAAATTGCATTGCTTGCCCTGCTAGCCTGTTTGTCCTGAATACTGCATACATTTCAGCTTGCTTCTTCTTAATGGCTTTCACATATGTATGAGTCCAACAGGATATGCTACCTCTGTGTGCCAACTGTGGCGTGCTTTTAAAGTTATGGCTGCTGATTTGCAGGTGCCAAGAGAAAACTGCTGGACAAGGTGACATGCCTCTCTGATTCACCTTGATTCATGGAATGTACTAAGTGTGGCAAAGCACAGGATTACTTAAAAAGAAAAAGAAAAAAAGTAAACAGCTAAGACTTCTCGCAATTCAGATGTAAAGTTCAAGTCAAGGTTGCGGTGTGGGTTGTTTTTTTTAGCTATGCTAATTCAGCTCTGTCAATATGCACACGACCACGTGGGAAAGGGCAATATCCTTTATCAATTACTGTACTGCATTTGCTTCTAAAAAATTATTGTGGGAGTGAATTAAAGGTCTAAGGAATACATAACATGCAATTTTTTAATTTGTCTAATTTTGATTCAGTTTTGTATATGACTCAGGTCTTGTTACCAACTTTATTGAGAGATACAGACATAATCATCAAAGGTCACTTGTTAACCTAGTTCGGCAACATACTTACTCAGCTATTCAGTCCTCAAAGGTGTGAGTAATCTCTTGTTTACCCTTAGCCATATGCTTTGAAACCTATTTACAGTATTCACCTGTAATGTGTCCAATTTGACACATCATAAAGACAGCGTACCTCACCAACTCTGTGCTTCTGAAATGTGCTAGCCAACACGTATCACATTTAATGCAGGTCTCAGTTCTGTGTACAGTATATGCCAATAAGAAATTGATTAATTATGTATATAGTTATATTAAGAGAAGTAAAAATGGAAACGACCAAGATGGTTATGTTTCACCACCTTTCTCTCTGTATTGTATTTCACCCCACGTTTGTCTGTAGACTGTAGTTCTAAGCACTAGATTGTACTAAGTCCTGCCAGATGCTTCAGATGCCAGCTTTTTGCTGCTGTACTAGAGCTGAGTGGTTGCAGCTTGAAAACCATGATACACATTTGTTTGTGTCTGTGGAATTTACTGAATGACAGGAAGTAAAGGGTCGGCAACTACAAAACATTCTCAGTCTTTGGTTAGGTTTAGTAAAACGTTTGGTTTCCAGATGGGCAACCATATTCTCCTGTTGGTACTGGTGTGGGGGGAAAGTAACTCCTTTTTATTCAGGTGGAAACATGGTGTTGCACATGAATAGTTCAGGTATTTGTCTTAATTTCTTAAGAAAATGCAGGGCACTTTCATTACTTCCAGTTAAAGTAACTGAAGTTGAATATAGAAAGAGAAGCATTTTTCTGTATTCTTTTTTCCCCTCAGTTTTATCCATGACAGATCTCCATGATCAGTTTTTGCTGACTTACTCAGCTTGCTGAGTAGTTTTTTAAATCAGTTACTTTTAGTATTTTGATGCACTTTATATAGAAGAGATGAAGAAAAACGTGAAGATGTTTCATGAAACCATAAAAGCTGACAAAGTGACTAACAGCTGTTAAAATTTATTAGACTCTCAGCTTCTAGTGCCTATTTCATCTGAAGAATAGGTTGTATATGGAGACTATAAACAAAATGAAGCTCCTAACCGCACGGTTTCTCAAACTGTCTATGGAATGATATCCCTGAGGCTGTGTGGTGGGGTGATACAGAGCAGTGTGGTGTCACTGCATTTTCTACTTCAGTCACTAGAGCCTCTGCTGTGTAAAAGCTTAAAGCTTGGTTGCTGGGCTTCCTATGTGTGCTTAGTTTCGGGGGTAACAAGGATGTTGAAATGATGCCAGATTTTAAAGGCAAACAGAACTGTTTTCCTTGGAGCAGTTGCTTTGGGCGAATAGAACATCAATATTTCTTAGGCCATCAGGTATTCTAATGGAATTTCTAACTGTGGAGTTGGAGGACAAACCAGACAAAGCTTTACAAAAGGAACTGAAAAGCCAATATTCAGGGTTTTGGAACATCTGAATCAGTAATAATTGTTTAGGCCCTGCAGCAGGTAAGTTGAAAAATGTCTGTTGACAATGGCAATGCCTGGTATTTTTAGCAATGAAAATCTATTTATAACATGAGAATCGAGTGTCTGGTGCAAAATTAATTTTGTATTGTTTGTCCAGTTCCTGGTGGGGAAATGTTTGTCTTATGCAGAGTCAAATTTGTTGGTGTGCTGGCTTTAAATAGATCTGTTATACAGTGCTAGTAGCAAAGAAAAATCTGGCTGAAGGCAAATGACCATTATTACAGTGAGGTCCTGAGTTTAGGAGCCAGCCCCTGAAGATCACAGAATCCAGGTAACTGAGCAGCAAATGGATTTCTGGAGGTCTCCTTCAAGGACATGTTGACTCTTGTATAAAAAATCATGCAATGATCCAAGGCTTCTATCAGTCCTCTATCTTCTGAAATGTTTTTTCTGTCTCTTTTCTTCCTGTATCTTAAATAGAATAGAGATACTCTTATAGCTGCATATAGCAACAGTTAAAATGAAACTGAAATGAAGTAAGTTTCAGATGGTGAACTAACTCTATGTGCACACTAAAATGCAGCTACATTGTCCAGAACATCTGTGCAACCTCTTGTCCTTCACAGTCATCTCTGTGATCTTGGACATCCAAAGGTGACCATCCCAAGACTGGAGGAGAACAATGTTGTACTGAACAGCCTTGTTCCTCCTTTTGAACCAACCTATTCTCGTTTTGAAAAACTGTGGAGTGCTGAAGGTGCTTGGACCTGTTTTCCACAGTCTGTTCCTGCCATACAGCTCTGTGAGTGCTAATGGCTCTAGGAATAAGTGGTGCAGGATCTTGTGGCTCTCATTCTTGTAGAGTAGAAAAGTACCCTGCATGGAGACTTCCTAAGAGCTGAAAGCTACTTAAAAGGTCTTTGCCTTGTGTTGTTCAATGTAAGATCAGTAGTGAATAAAACCTTACAGTTTGGGAACTGCAAAGAGATGAGGTGCTGCTGACCTCTTAGGAAAAAGGTGGGACTGGAAATGTCATAAGAAAGTTTAATTGGTGGTGTTTTCATCCAAGTATTCAGTGCAGTCAGGAGTGAGAATGAAGTGGTATGATTTTATTGTGATTTTATTGTAATACATCTACAAACTGTAAACAATCTTCCTCCCAGAACCCATAGTGTAGCTGTGATAATGTATTGCAAAGCTGTGGGAATGTTAGTGCTGTTATAAATGGTGTTTTTTGGAAAACCAGTGTCCCAAATGGCCAGGAATACTCATGGGTTTTGCAGTGAGTACTGTCAAGTGCAAAGGACCCTTACTATTTATATGCTAAGATCCCTCCGTTCCTACTGACTTTAAAAAGCATTGTTTACCATCATCCTGTTTGGGTCCAGCAGCTTCCAGCAACTGTGAGTGTTTTGGTTTATTCCATTGTCTTGCCCCTCTTATGGCTGGAAAAAGTTACTATAAAGCAAGCAAAGACACCTCAATTTGCTTAGGTTATCAAGAAAGATTTGTAGGTTCTTGCTTAGACAGTGTAAGTACCTTCATGAAGAGACAATAAAACTGAAGGACTTGGTAACTAAAGCGTGAAATTGTAGTGGGAGCCAGCTGGAGATGACTTCCTGAGAAACTCCAGTGGAAGCAGATTGCTGTTCCTAAGCAAGACTAATAATTAGTGGAGCTACTTGTGGAACTGATGGATGGGACATCTCTTGAAGCTTCCAGTACTACGGCAGTATGATGGCATTTCTAGAAGATGTGCAAGTTAGTGGCTTAGATAAAGGGGTACCCAGGTAAAATTCTTGTTGTACTGGGAATTTAATTAGTGTAATGTGGCTTTTTGCATTTAATTATTAATCTGTGAGAAAATGTGAGGTACGGTACGGAGTTTAGGGGTCTGATGTTGTTCTTACTGTTCCTTCTTCACATCATTCTCTTCTTCTCATCGTTCACTTCTTCTCTGGAGGTGAGGGGTAACTGACTTTAGCAGTGCAGGAATTTCTTTATAAGCTGGTCTTCAGCTTGACATTTTCAAATAAGCCAAGGCTGGAGGTGGTTATTTCTGTTAGGATTACAAGGTGAGCAGATACAGTTTCAGTAGTAGCTTCAGGGGTCTGATTTTAACATGCTCTTCTAAGTCTGTCAGGGATATAGTTTATCCTTGGGATAAAACAAAGATGGTCTAAGCAAACAGCTTAAATACTAATAAATGTCTGTGTGTGCTTGGGTTTTTGAACTGAGCTCTCTGTATCTCTGCAGAGTGAATTGAGGTTCCTAATGTGAGTTTTGATGCCCACTGCTAGGCTCCTAAATGTGGGTGAATTCCAAGCTTGCTGTCTAAAAGACAGCTGTTTTAGGGAACTCAGGTGACTGAGGAATTGCATTACTAAAGACCATCAACAGAATATACTTCATCTTCTGACACCATTCATTCTACTGTTGGACTATAGAAGGAATCAGCGATGAGCTTCATCTAGATGCTGAACAACAGACAGATAAGCTTAGTAAAACCAAAGTTTCTAAAAATGAGACCTACTAGATTTTACTGGTTGACAGTGACTTGTGTTTTATGCATACTAACTGAAAGTTATGATCAGAATCGTGTTAATTCTCACTCTTTTTTTTTTTTTTTTTTTTTTTTTTTTTTTTTTTAAAGAAAGAATAAAAAGAAAGAGTAAAAAGGAAAAAAGAAATTCAGTCATAAAGTGAAAAAAAAAAAAACCCAAATATTGAAAATAAATACTTCTGTTGCTTGCATGCTTGCATTCTCCATCCTTATATGAGCTTTGCTGCTTATGGTTTACGTGGTTATTTCTATTTTTGCAAAGCAAGTGACCAGTGTTATTGGGTGGTTCACGTGAGTGCCGATGACACACATAGTGGTAAGTGACACAGTTTGAATTACAGAACTAAAAGCAGAAAGTATTGCTATGTTAATTTAACACCTTCTAGATTTGGGACCAGAGGAATTTGGGAGATGGATGAAATTGGTGATCTCTCTTCTTTGTAATCTTCCATTCTGGTGGTTGTGGGGCTGGGACGGGTGCCTGGAGGGCTTCATTTTTCTGTAGAGAATGGAGTGCAATGTGCTGAGATTTTTTATGCTCTCTTACCTCTATGGAGTGCAGAATCATTTGCCTTATACACCTTCCTTCTTCTCATTTCCCTGCAGGAGAAAGGTGCCTTTTCACTGCTGCTCTGCCCTGCTCCTTTGCTGGAGATGAAGATCTTTTTGGCTGGGGACTGGAGGGAGCAGTACATAAGGAGAGCAGGCCACAACTCTAGCAGTGTCCCAAGGGCACAGTGTGGGCACCTCAGTTTCAATCACCTTTGTAGTCAGGTAACTTTTGAATTGTGGCACTAAAATTCTTTCTGTCTTCCCTGCAGATGAAATGTAAGGGTTGTAAACTAGCGGCGGGTTCATATCATGTAATTTGAAACACACCTGGTTTTCACCTGTGTAAATTCTGAATGGTGGTTGTGCGCCCTGTGGGGCTTTATCGCTGGCACAAGAATGAAGTCTGGACCTTGGAGCTGAGTGGTATTTTCCTTTGCTCGTGGTAGGCATGCAGGGTAAAACAGAGCACAGCTAACTCATGTTTGTGACTAATGAAATCAACACCAACTCTTTTTTTTTTTTTTTTTTTTTAATAATACTTGTATGTTACTCTTTTTATTGCTTTTACCTGTGATATTTTATACCCTCCAGCAGGTGCTGCTGCATCCTGCTAATGTCTCTGTGGAGGAAAAAAAAAAGTCATTTGCTGTAATACCACACAACTGTCCTTTGCTCTTTGTTTTGCTCTGAAGGAGTTGAGTGTGTCCTTATCTTTTTCTTCCTCAAGTGATTTGCCAGCACGAGTAACTAAGAAGGGAATTTTTATGATCCCAGAATATTTAACCCTGAAATTTAACCCTGCGTGAGAAAGATTTGAAAATCAGTGGGAGTCACTTACCAAGGCCATGCTCGGAAGAATTTGACCAGATGCAGATGAAAATACAAGTGAATTTCTATAAAATGTGAAGAAAGGCCAGTGCTTTTTTAAAAGCAAAAAATATTAATTGAAAAAAAATCAGTTATAAAATCAATGAACTTACTAGGAACTTTTTCCCTAGGTTTCTTGAAATTTACATTTCTTTACTATAGTGACAGATTGTAGACTGTACTGAAAACAAAAGACACAGGAAAATTTCAAGACTTCTGGACTGGAACAGTTTTCTGAAGCAGCACTTTCTAAGCTCTGAGCTAAACATGGAGAAGAGTGCTACAACCTCAGAGGTCTGTAAGGTTACTATTAAAATAAAATTCTTTGTCTCAGTGACAACTCTGGGGAGCTGTTTTCCTTCTTTGCTATTTGTCTTTCCTTGAGTTACAACTTGAATTTTGCATGCTAACGCTGGGTTAAAAGCACCTGATCTAAGAATCAGTAAGAAAAGCAGAAGAGGCTGGAGGTATAATTCTGTTTAATTCTTTTAGTCAGCAGTTAGAGAACCCCAAGTTACTGGAAGGCTCATATGACACAGCAGGTTTCTGGTTTTCTGTAAAGTTTCTCTCTCTGACAATGCTGTTGTATGTCTGCAATCTGTGAAGGGATGACTGTAGGTTTAGTGTCAGATTTTTCAGTGCCTGTCATTTAGGTATTTGCTCCCTTGCTGCTATGCTGAAGGCCCCACAGCTTGCTCCTCAGTGCAGGTCTTTGCTCTGGATTTCTCTTCCTTCTGCTGCATAATTTCACTAATTCCACTGTTACTGGGACTTCCCTATTTCAGATAAGGGAACTGGATTTGTCCAGGAAAGTGCTTTTGGGTCTCTAGCTTGCTTCTGGGAGCTGTGCACAAAGAGAATCCCATAAAATCCCAATTTAGACTATGCACAGAGTTTTGTAACAGTTTTGTCCCTAACACTACTAAATTTATTTTCACTTGATAGCAAAAATCCTTCAACAAAACCAGAACGTAACCTCTGTTTTACGCAAAGCACCAATTTCTGGATATAAATCATTCTACAGGCATCTCATGTTAGAAAAGTTAAGTCTGTAAGTTTGATTAATGAACCACATGTCATGACAGTAGTAATTTGAATTCATTATTTTTACAGTTTTATTGGTAGCCTAATAGCTGACTTTTAATGCTGGAAGTTTGCAATATGGATTACACAGCACACATTCGATGACCTTGAGGTCTCTTCCAACCTAGAAAATTCTGTGATTCTGTGATTCATTTCAGAATCATTTAGGTCTTGTGCACTCACGAGCGACAAGATCTCATCAATCTCTGATGCTTGCATCTTTCTATGGTATTGCTGGTTCCATGTAGAGAATTCAAATTCTGCTGTAGTGGTTTTCCTCACTGTTACGGTAATTAAACATGGATGTGAGTATGATATTGGTGCTTTCCAGATTATCTAAGAGCCTTAGAAGGTGAATCCAAGTCTAATAAGCTGAATTATTAGTTTGCTTTTGATATATCAACTTTATTAGCAATCTAAAAAGTTCAATGTAAGAATAATGACAGTAAACTATAGTCGTAAATCGCAGGCAGGCAGCAGCTGTTACTCTATCATGTGAAAGGACATGCGTTCCCCTGGTTGTTCTGGTTGGAGATCGCTGGAGTCACGATCTTTCTCTTTAACCTCTCTTTTGGGTTACTTTTAGAAATCCAACCTAGCTGTGACAGTTGCATCTGAGGAAGTTTTAAGGATTTTAAGTCAACATGATGGGTCAAGAGAATGCCCCCCGCCCCCCCACTTTATTATTATTTGTTTTTGGCTCAAACCCATAAGATTAAACATAGTTAAATTCGAAGTATTTTGTTAGTAATCTGCATAACTGAGAGGCAGTAAGCATATAGATAAGAAATCTTTAGATAGTAAGATCTGAAGCTCCTATAATTCTGGTGAATTCAGATCTGGGTCTTTTAGAGGTCAGATCATCCTGTCCCAAAGGCGATTGTCTTCATCTGCTGAAGATTTTGTGGAGATCTGTGGGTGTCTCCATTCCGTAGAGAAAACAAAGATGGATAAATAGATTGCAAAAGTTAAGTGGAACTAACCCAACGTTGGAAACTTGGGTTTATGTTGTTTATGTTTTATAAATACAGAGATATGTAAGGTAAATGTGATTAGAAGTAATGACGTATTAAACTGTAAAGTATTAAACTGTATGTGATAATAGTTAACACTTACTCAGTGCTTTCTTTTCCTAGACTTCAAGGCTCACAAGTGTTTTACAGTTTGGGCCATAGTTTACAGATGAGAGAGTGAAGGTGATAAAAGCAAAATGACTGGTTCAAGGTCCTAAGGCGAACCCATGGCAAAACTGGAAAGAGTTCAAGTATGTTGCCTGTTCTTCTGCACAGAGTTTTTTTTTTTTTTTTATTAATTTGTTTTATTTATAACAATCATTCATTATTTGTTGATGATACTGATGATGTTGTAAGTAGCCACTGAAATATTGCAGATTGTTGCTGGAATTGTTGAGGCAATTTTGCCTTGCTTTTCCTTAATGCTAGGCTTTAGTGTGTTGAGAAGATGAGTAAATGAGTGAAGTCTGCATTTCTACCTCCTTACACAAGTGAAAGAATATGTGATTTTTATCATAGCTTTCTAATACTGTTAGGTGCTTCAGTTTTCTTTTCACTATGCTTGGTCAGGAGATAAGACAAAGAACAAAAAGTGATTCTAAACCTTAAGATATAGTTACCAGCAGTCAGATCAAGAAAGGGGTTAACGGTGAGACAACCCTATCACTTACTTCAGCGGAAGTGTAGATGTTGATTTAAAGCTCTTAGTAAATTATTGTTGGAGATCTATCATGTGTAGCAGAGCATTCAAAAAGCATACCACAGACTCTGCTTCCTCCCCAAGAGTGTTTATCTGTCAACATCTCACTTCAGTTGTAGTCTTTTAAGGTACCAGAAGGCAGGTAAACTCACCAGCCAGCAGTCATGGAAGATCAGATCTCTGCCAGCGCTGATCAAAATGTTAATGACACCGGTATCTTTGAGATTCCAGACTATGAGGAAGACAAAGGGGATCATCTTTACAATCATGTCCCTGAAGATCCAGCTTCTCCTTCTTCCACCACTACTGAGCCAGAGATGATGGATTGTAGTCAGGAGAGCCCAGAAAACAGCCGCAGTAATTCTGTGGCTTCTCAGCACGAGGCTGATGGGGAGATTGGATCTTCCTCAGAACACAGTGCTGAAGATGACCACCCGTACCAGAGGATGAATCAGATGAGCCCAACTCAGGAAGATAAACATGTGGACGATGGAACATTCGAGAACAACATTTTTTGTCAATTTTCGGGCTTCCCGTTGCGTCGGAGCCAGAGCACTTCTTCCAACTCTCCAACTTCCCTCAAGTTCCCCCATAGCAGTAACTTGAGAGAAATTTACAACTTTGAGGAAGATCATGAGATTTTCTTGTTTGTAAAGGTAAGAGCTTTTCAGAGTACACTAGCTTTAAATCCCTAATCGGTCTGTGTGTCCTCCAAATCAGTAAAACACAGCTACCCACAGCTTTGTTCCCAAGTCTGCTGCCTGCATGCTGCAGGAGGCCAAGCCAGTCTTCTATTTTTTAAATCTTAAGACACGTGAAGAAAGTACTTGTGTGGAGGTGCTTGGGTTTTCTGCAGCTCAGCTGGAAGTATGAATATGCTGGCAGTACTCTGGTTGTGGCAGCAATTCATTTATTCTGTAAGATCTCCCTGCCATTACAGCTAGACTACTACTTGAACTGGTTCAGTTAACCTGGTTCAACTGTCCCCCTGTTTTGCTATCTAGTAGCTCAAATGTCATAGCTATTAGTGCTATAAAGAAAATGAAATATACAGCTTAAATAAGGGCAATAAGGGTAATAAAATCTCCTGATGTTCTCATCCCTGAAAGAGGTATTTCTTTTATTTCTTTCAATATTTAGTTTTACTTATTTTTGTGATTGGAGAACTGTTTTCAGGGTTCATCCTTCATGGTGGAATTAAAGACCAAGATGCAACATGCTCAAGCTAACATGGCCATAGCTGGAAATGACTAATGGTGAACAAATAGCCTAAAGAGATACTTTTTTTTGGATTGTTTTAATGAAATTGATGGATGTTTTTCTCTCCAGATAGTCTTATTATTTAATACAGTTTACATGTACAATCAACTACAGATATACTACGCTGGAATATCAAGTGATTGTATAACGTGACCTCCAGCCTTATCTAGACTACCTCTAATAAATGCTTTTATAACTTTGAAAACATTTGGAGATGCGGATTCAGCACTTACACTGATTAGTTGCTGTCAGAGTTCCCCAGTACAAGAGGGATATGGAGGTACTGGAGCAAGCTGGGGGGGGGAGAGAGAGGGGCACTAAAGTGCTGCAATTTTCCTCTTTTCCTGGGAAAAACATTTTCCTTTGTTAAAATTCTCTTGCTCTCAGCTATGCTGGAAGACAGATATCAAATTTCCTTTTTTTTTTTTTCTTTTCTTTTCTTTCCTAAACTGAACAAATACAGTTCCTCCAGTGTGCCTTCAAGCATGAGTTGTGATTTTGAGGCTTTGAGTGGTTAGGTGTGGTGTGGGGTTTTTTGTTTGCTTGACCTCTTCCAAACTCTCTCCAGTTAATCTATGTATTCCTTCAGTTCTCGCTTTCAGGTACAAGTAGTGTATTTAGCAGTGCCAAAAAAATACTCCAGAAAGTGCCTCTTTAATTCATCTAGTCCCTAGTCAGGATGCTTCATCTGCTATACTTAGGATATTTATTTATCCTGAGACATTTAGGATGACAAAGTTCATCTTCCAGCCCTGGAGTTTCCTCAGTCAAGGTTTCGGTAACAACCTAGACCATGCAGTGCTTGCCTGTTTGCACGTAGCTGTAATGCAGCGCTATTGCACGGATTGTGTCGTCTGTTTGACTTCAGGAGCATTAGGTTTCTCTTAGGGATGTGATCTGACCCATCAGTGAAAACAGCATGTTTTTGAAGGCAGAGAGGTACTCTGGTGTAAATACAGGCTGAAGAATATTATCACCAGTGCCTTTGCTCTACTAATGCATACAGTACTGCTCAGTCTGTAATATATCTTCACCATACCATGCAGACATAACGTGGCTTTTGGGGCTACCTTGTAGACCCTGCCGTGGACAGGAGACTGGTAAGCTCTTAGGTTTTAACATGTAACCCTAATAGGCACGTAACCTTTATTTCTGAGGAGAAAAACTGTGTTGTGGGTCTCTTCATGGCTTGATTTACACTTACCTAAATTATTCTGTCCATGAAAAGCTAGCGAGTGGCGGTTCTGTTACAGATAACATCCAGCTCCCTGCCTATCAGTCATGAACAGAGCGTGTGCTTTAACAGCAGTTCACTTAATCTTTTGGATACAAGGGTAAAAGGTGTTGCTTCTGACCTCTGCCAAGCCCCTGCCTTGCTCGTGCACCCCTTTGGCCGGTGGAAATGACCATGAGTGCAGCCGCCCCTCCTGGGCCACCTTCGGCAGCGACCGCGGCAGGGTACAGCCCAGTAACGTAGCAACAGCTTCAGAATAGGGACCCGCATTGTCTGGGAAATGTAACTCTGCAGTGATTGCAGGCAGAGCAAACACAAAGCACATATGTAGGTCATACTAAGAGAAAATTAAAAAGGAATTTATTTACTGGTTTCTTGTTGGTGTCTTTTTTTTTTTTTTTTTTGAATCCCTTTTTGATGTTCAGAAAAATAAAGGTTGTTATCCAAGTCCTTTTGTCCCTTTCTTTTGAAACATGTTGTCCTTTGTTACATTTTAGGAGAGGAAAATGATTGGATTTGCGGATTGATTACTTTTTTTGCTCATACCACCCCTGACAACTAACATTGCAGTCAGCTGTTAAATGGCTTCTGTCCAATATAGAGTAGTTTGTACTATTTTTAATTGTTTATTGCAGAAACAATACCCTAAAAGCAACTCTACTGACACTGATGTTCTACAAGGACGAAGTAATAGATAGTCCCAGCAGAGCAGTTGGTAACTATATATGTTAAAAAAAAAAAAAAAAAAAAAAAAAAAGTTGCTTTTCCTCTTTGCTCTTTGTTTTCTTTAGATACAAAGGATTGGCTTTGGCTTACCTAACCTAACTTCAGGTGTCTGTAAGCTGTTAACTGTGTCTCAGCAGGCTCCTTTTGCAACACAAAGCTTACTGAAATAGTGCAATGGGATGTTCCTTCGTGTGGCCAGGTGTAGGCACTGGCTGTAGGGTAATGTTAGTTGTTCTGCAGACTCTGTTAGCTGTATCAAGTAGTGACCTAATTCAGTTTGTTGTTTTGGATGCCTTTTCCCTCCTGAGCTCCAGCTGCCTCTGCAGAAGGCCATGAGTGTCCCATACATCCTTTCTCATATCTGTTTATGGATTTCTCAGCTCTCCTAAGGCCTCTCAGATGGTGCTGGATATCGAGATTGAAGCAGCTGAATTGAGCCTCTGTAGGCTCCTCTGAATACAGCAAGGTGGCCACCTGAAGTTAAGGAAGCTGAATGACACCACATTAAATACAGAGCCTGGATGACCAATTAGACTAGAAGCTTATTCTGGTAGTGGGTATCATTAAGGTGAGATATTTCTCATTGTAATCAGTCTGGAAAAAAGAAACTCCACACTGATTTTTTCAGGCTATTTAATTTTCCTCTTTTTCTTTTGATGTCTATACTCAGCAGTGGTTAAAGTGCAATGGTAAACAAATATCGTGATGTTGGATAGTTTGCTGGACAGTCTAAGGGATAAAACCTCAGACATCTTAGCCTCTTTCCAAGATGGAGAAACAGCACTCTTTTTTAACTTTAGTCAACTCTTATCCTTTTTATTTATTTTTTTGACAGCAACCCCCATACATATGTATCTTTATTTTATAGTTACTTTTTATTTTAGACACCAGAGTAGAAGAGAAAAACCAAATGAGTTTACTAGGTTTGCTCTCTTAGTTATCTGTTCAAACGTAGCTGAATAATTTAGTCATGAAAAGAAAATCTGTTTTGTATCTTTGGATCATAAGAGCCTGCATTAGAGGGAAAATTTCCACTGTTCTGTAGCTGTATTTACTGGTTCTCTCAGAAATATTTTCAACGTCCTCTTATACACTCTCATAGGTGGAAAGGTACACCCGAATATATTTCTATACCAGTGTCAATTTTTTAAATACTTACAAGTGCTTAATGGCAAATGTTACAAACCTGTATGAATCTATATTCTATGGGAATAAAGAAAAAGAAAAAAAAAAAAAAAAGAGGTATATTTCTATAACATGAGTCATTGACATGTTATCTGCAGGCATGGTTTTCTTATTTAGACCTCCAGGTATCACATCGATGAGTGATACAACTGTAGTTGACATTTTAATGTTGGTATAATTCAGATAATGTTGCCAAACATCGGTGAACTTCATGAAGATACAACAACACAATTAGAAATAGATGAGAAGTGAATTGCTTACTGCATAGGTCTGGTTTCAATATAGGCAAACAGTGTTTGAAAGCAGAATTTTGATTTGCAAATTAATTGATTTTCTGTTGCAGTTTCCATGCAGTCACCTCCAAGCAGTCCACAAGTGTTAATGAAGTAAAACTCAAGAACATGTATTCTGAGAAAGAAATATCATTTCCCTGCTTGCTTATAGGTATAAAAACATGAGATACAGAAAGGAGAAAATCTTTGCACAATCACCAACACAATTTTTGATTCCTGATAATCTGAAGACAGTTTCTTGTATCTGGAGGTGACCTTTTGGGACACAAAATTGAGTTCTTTTGTGTCACAGGCAGCCTCATTACATAATACATAACTCATAAACAGATCAAGGTCCATATGTAAGCTGAGTGCCCATTATTACTCATTTTGGAAGGCTGTTTCAGAATGTCACTGCTCTGGTGGCTTGACACCTTACTCTAATTTCCAAATGACATTTATTCATGTGCAGCTAATGCATCCTTGTTCTTGTGCCAGGATGGTCTAATAGCATTCCTTATTCCATTGGGCACTTCTTTTGTCAGTTTAGACTTAGACTTCCTCAGGTGTTTTTGGGCTAAACATGCCAATCATTTACTTTTATTTTTTTGGACAGCCACTTCTGCTAGTCATAGCAATTCCCTTCTACTCATAAATTCTTTCCACAAAGGTGCCTCTTTTCACAGCTGCATCTTGTGTCAGGTTGTTTCTACTTTTATATCTAGACTAAACAAGAAGCAAAAAAAAAGATTATTTTAATAACTTCCTTGTTTAAGATATCTACCATCATTTAAGTAAATACATCATTCTAGTTAAGTGAAATGTCCTGATGTAAACACATTAGAGTCAGTCAGAAGAAGCCTCATTAATTTCTTGGTGCCTTTCATGGTTTTTCACTTACCCTGACACCTGTTTTCCTTCCAGCAGCAACATCGTATATGTATTTCGAATATCTCTATGATGTTTCCTGGTCTGCCTACAGAGCACCAACAGAGCCTAATTTTCACTTTCCCATTGGTGTACTCACAGGTATTGGTCCTGAACTTTGACTTCATCAGGTTCAAAGGGCTTCTCTCTGGATCCTTAATTGAAATCCTGATGCAGTTGTTTCCTTGTCTGTATTACTGCTTTTTAGGAAATTTAGCATCTCTGTGTAGAAGCTCGGAGCTTTATCCCTGTAGCTTGAGGACTGCCTGGGAAGAAAACAGGAGTAGAAGCTTACACGCGAATATATGTATATTTGATCTCTCTTCTGATTTCTGCCCACCTGCATTTATGCTGTTTTTGGATTTATTTTAAAATGTATTTGAAAAAAATTTGGAAATTGTTCTTTCTGAGGTGTTGGACATGATTTGGGATTCAGATGCTCTGGCAGGTAGGAGACCTGCACTCTGCAAAACAGCAGCTTTGGGGCCAGGCACCTTGCATGGCCTTAGGGGCTGGGTTTTTGTGCTGTAACCCCACCATCACAGCCCCAAATCACGGCAAAGTCACATTTCTGTGGAAAGACCTAAACACATATGCCAGAGAAGGGTTGGATATCAGCGAGGTGTGATATGCCCAGGCACCCGCCCTCCTTCTCTTTCCATGGTGATGGATTTGTCAGTACCCAACAAGCAGTTTCTAGTTACACAGCGCATAGTTCCTAAATGACATAACAAAGAACACCTTAGCAAAACAAAAGGACAGAAAGGCAGGGGCTGATTTATTCATCCATGTATCATTCTGCAGGACCGCATTCCGCGCTGGGCTTCGAGAGGCAAACAAAAATCTTTGTGTTTTCACCAAATGCAGGCAGGGAGCGTCTCCGCTGACTCAGCAGCTGCCTCCTGGTCCTAACTACTCATTTACTTCGGCGTGCGTCGCCGTGAGTTAACAAGACCACGTAGCCAGCAGCACAAGTTGGGAGCAGCAAAATCACGGTCATCGGGCTCCTCCCCGTGAGGCTGCGGAGAATGAAGTTTGGACTGGAGCAGGGTTTCTTTGAGGCATCGGGCGCTGATTGGCCCCGGGCCCCGCAGCTGATAACAGCTAAAAATAGCAGAGTATAAAAGCAGAGCCCGCAGCGGGGCTGCCCTGGCCTTTCTTCTGCGGCTGCCGGCCAGGGCGAGCCGGTGCTCCTCTTGGGCGACACAGGCCGCCCAAGAGCATTCTCTGCTGCTTAATTCCCCTTAACAATTAACTCCTGGAATAAAGGCGCACGCTGGGCTGTGTGACTCAGGGAGGAAGGAAACAAGTTCTAATTTTAAAGCTAACAAAATACACCAAAGCTTGGGTTTTCCAAGCACAGCGGGACAGGTGGTCCAGTGGTAAGGCTTAGGGAACATGCTGGCAGAGCACCTGTGCCTCTCTGTGCGGGAATGTTGGATGCACACACATACCTGCACAGGGAATGTTCTCCAACTAGGGGATTCTGGATACCTGGATGTGTTTTTATTAGATTTTTATTTGGCACTAGTGGCATTGAGAAGTTCATGAGTCTGTTCTCAGCCTTGCTGCTGACCAGGGGGGAATCGAGTCACATTCTTGCATTTCTGTTCCCTTTCAAGCTTCATCTCTCTTTAAATGTAGACAGTGGGACTGGGAACAGTGGCTTCAGCAGCTGATTGCATTCCAAGAGAGACCTTTGGATGTCTGAAACGCTGTGCATAGGTAGAGAAGGCAGACACCTGTGTGAAAAAAAAACAACTCCCCTTCTATAGTCTGGCAAAAGTTATATGGAATTGAAAACATTGTAATCAGGGAAAGCATTAGGGAGACTTAAAAATAGGTGGCAGTATCAGCCCTATCAATAATAAATCATTCTCTCCTGGATTAATTCCAGTTGCTGTGAGTCCTCCTCTGTGATTTTATGAAGCTTTGCACTATGGAATTTGTATGGGTGGATTCCTCTTCAGTGTAACTATTGTTTTTTTTTTTTTTCCCTGTCTATAATAGGTTTATAATATCCTGCAACCTCAGCAGATGACCTGGACGGCTTGCCTTCAGTTTTGATCTGATACACCTAATTATCTGAAAAGGTCACTTATAACCGCCTAGTCATTTTTCCTAAGTACATTCAATTACCTTTTAATTTATGTTTTAATTGAGAGATCACTCATAGCAAACAAGATAATTGCAGAGGATGCTGGTTTGATAATTCTGTAGAATAAAGTCTTTCTTTTGTGCTCAGGAAACCCCACACGAGTAGTGCTGGTAGGAGCTCCCATGTGGTCCAGATACAGAACTGAGAGGAGTCACTCCTGGCAGCACACCTGACTTCCCCTTTCTGAACTCTTTGCCTTTCTTCTTTGAAGGATGTTTTTCAGTGTCAACCTGAATCCAAAGGAGAACCTGAGAGTCTCTTACAGCTGCCTTCCTCTGCAGGGGGGTTTAGGATTTCTCACAACATCACAAAATGCCTTTATGTGTATTTATGAGTATGTCTGGCATCCAACTCTCACTTGCTGCTTGGCTAGGAATGGATGGAAATTGCTAATAATGAGTAAAGGGCTCCATATATCATTGGCGTTTTTCTAACTAATGCAGGTCTCCCAGGAAAAGCTAGTCCATTTTCTACAGAGGTATATCATAATTGTCACCAAGCAGTGAGAGTGGAATATCACAGCCAGCACCCACGGGCCCACATGTTCCTTATAAAAGTGATATCTGCCATACACATTGTGGAAATCTTGAAATTTAGGGAAAAGATTTTTTTTTTTTTTTTTAATCTTCCGTTTTTTTAAATGGAAGAAAATCTTCCATTTAAGATGAAAAATTTTTCTTCTTTCAAGTTGGACTACCCAGTATTCCTAATTCTGACAGGCTTAAATGAGACCCCATTACTTCAGACTGAATTTCACACTAAGATTTACCTTCAGATTTAAGCTAAGCTCATTAAGAATTGCCACCACCTTCCTTCACCTAGGGATGTGATCTCAAAGTCCTCATAACCTGTGTGTGGTGCTAATTTTCACCAGGGAAAACTAATAACTTGTGAGTGTCGCTGCTGAAGAGGGGTTCACACTGTGCTCAGCTAACCTCATTGCTCTGATCCATGCTGTTGCCTGAGTTAACAGGGCTGTGAAAAGGGTCTCTGAGCAAAGAAAAAATAAAATGAGATCTTACAATGTCAAGACATTGAGCCTTTGTGTGGAAGAAAGAAAAGACCACACCGCCATTCATTTCATAACAGCTTGAGGTGATGCACTAGGGAAAGTGAGCTTGATCACTGGCAAACTTTATGGAAACTTTAGCGCAGAAGTACCCAAAGGTGAAATGAAAAATGAATGAGCATTTTCTAAGGAGGATGGAAGGGTTACACAGTCCACTGGAGGCTCAAGGTCAGCCAGCAGCACTTAACCCAGGCGCACAGCACTGCCATCGATGAGATGTTGACCTCTGCTATCTCACAGTGATCACGGATGGGTTTATTGGGGCGCCAAAAGCCAGAAGCCCCTTTCTTAAGCCAAATAGTGCACACACCATGGAGGATGCTGTAATCTGCCGTGCAGATGTGTGCATGTAACCTGCTGTGCAGGTTGGTTACGGCTCCATCTGGCACAGCTGAAGGTGGCTGCTGCCAGCACTTGAACCCCAAGGGAACTGCTTTGAGTCACGAGTAATTTCAAACTGAGCTGTTGAGGCTTCATCTTTTAGAAATAATGCGCATCGATACGGAACGTAATTTCTGCAGTTAGCCAAATTGCTTGCTAAACAACAGAGTGAAACACAAATGCATCCACCGAAATCAGCAGCAATTGTGCCTTCTTGGGGCCTTGTTTACTGGGAGCAATTGAAACCCAGGCTGAGATCTGCGTGGCATGAACATGCCACTTCAAACCTTTTCTCTGTCTATTCAATAATCAGGGTGGGAGCAGTGCATTGTGTGCTGCATCAAATTATATGCATCAAATTATAATCAATTTAGATTTATTTTGTAATGAGAAGTGCACCAAGAAATAAACAGAAATAATCTAAACAGGGCCTTGCACTAAGAGCACCTGTAAATTAAGATAGAGATATGCGTTATTTCCTCTGTTGCAGAGTTTTAAGTAAAATTACGTGGTTTTAGTTGTATGACAGCAGTGAGTCAACAACAGTGGGTACACCACATTTACCTGGTGTAATTTTTCTTCATAGCACTTAACAATATGGAGGACTTATTTTGAAAAACAAGGGCTGAGGATATCCATATTCCCTTTTTCATCAGCTATGTTATTGATATAATCCACAGATCTGGACAATCTATGATGCTCTCCATTATATCCCCTGCAATACTGCTTTCCAGCGCTGTCCTGGTCGTGTATGGAAGAAATTCATGTTTTTTAATTGAATTGATGGTTTGGGAGATAATGGTAATTAAAGAAACCTCTGTCCTCTAGAAACCTCTCTACTGAATGCAGCATTAGGAAATGATGTTGTACCTTTCAAGTGCCACTTCCCTGTGAATGGTCAGCTCTGACTGTCTCGATGCAAGTGGAGAGATGATTATCCGTTATGAAATCCTCCTTCACCCTGAACAGCAGTGGGTTTTTCTCCTGAAGCTGTTAATGCTCATTAACGTTACAATGCGGTTTGATACTGCATCCATGTGAAAACATAAGTACATAGAAAAATCATGTCATGGAGCTCACTTTGCAAAACTCCCACCTGAGCTGACGCTAGTGATCTCCCATTTTGTTAAGCAGCTGGGTTTTGTCCAGAGACCTTCAGAGCTAAAATCATGCATTCTCACCGTATGGTGAAGGACAGCTGCTGTAGCTCATGGCTACAACAGATTTATAACGTCTAGGGGATGGCTGTGGAGGGGAATATCTAAAAAATGCCATTTAAGGGGAATGCAAAGTTTTTCTGGCCCAGAGTTTGCCATCTCATCCATTTCTTGGGACATTCCGGCTGTGCAGCTGTTGTATGGCTGTCTTTTGTTCCATGCCCCTGAGTGTGGCACAATTTAGAAGAAGGAACAAAATCACAGTTCCTCCTTGTTCCATCAAAGTAACACATATGGAGGCACTGTGCATCTCTGGAACTGGGGGAAAATGTCTGCTCACCCAGCCTTGCTCTGAGGCTAAGTGCTTTGTACATCCTGGCATGCCTTGTTCCCCTGGGGAGGCAAACAGTCTGACCCCAAATATCTGAGACAAATCTCTTTTGATTTTTCTGAAGATCAAACAAGAGCTAGATAGAGATGTTGTGATTCAAAAGAAAATTAAAGCTATTCAATTAATCCCTTTTATTTTTGGCTTCACAGTTTCTCATATGTTCACTTGTTAAATAAATACTATGTCAAAGATACCAGCATGCAATAAATGCAGTTGCAAATTACCGTAATTCAGAACTGTCCCCGGAAGCTATATTTTCATAACCTGTTCACACATGCTGGTTTAGTACCTGGGTCTGCACTTGCTGCTTGGTTGGTTTCCTTTTAGGCAATTAAGCAGTTAAATAATTCCCAGGTAAAAATCGTAGCACCCAATACCATTTACTCCAGCTGCACCAAGATTCTGCTTCTTTTGTTATTCCATAGAGGAAGTTTATTCCCAACATAAAAAAGAAATAAAAAAAATAATGTTTCTGCCTTCCAGGAAATATTCTCTGTCACACAAGACTTGTGATTCCTTGCCCTACCGGGATGAAATGGGCAGTGGCACCACGTGCACGCCGCGGGATGCACTCTGTGCACTGATCCTTCTTGGTAGCTCAGTGGCCTGTTGGAGAGCTCCACGATAGAATTACATGCTGGATGCTTGGCCTCTGATTCACCCCCTCGGGACAAATCTTTGCTGGAAGTGAGGCTTGGATCAGGCCCGTGAAAGCTGATAGTGGTAGAGTGCACCTACAATAGAGGTCTTACGTGGAGATGTGACGGTTCCTTTTCTGTAGCTGGCCTCTTCTTTTATTAATGGCACGATGTGCTCATATTCATTTATATGTCTCATAAACCTCAAACGATAATGACTTGGCTTATGAAGAGTTCATAATTCAGTATCTAATGTTCTTGTAGGTAACTCAAAGCCTCTGCTACTTCTGACTTGCAAGAAAATGATAGGCCAAACTAAGCGACTCATTCTTCACAGCAGAATGAGAGCGTACTAATTATTTATCAGTATCTTACCCTTCATTTGACTGAAGAAAGAGCTGATTTCGTAACACAAAATAGAGCCAAGTGGACAATAATAACCATTATAGTCAGAAAGGTTCCACCCAGATGTAAGTGATAAGTCAGTTTTAGATGACAGCAAAGCAGAAAATGCATGATTAGATTCCTGAAGTATTACATATATATAAATATAAATATATATAATATACTATATATATTATATAGTATATATATATATTTCCTCCTACTCCTCACTGCCTCTTATAATGGTTACCTTAAACCAAGCTTTTAGGATATATTTAAAAAAAAAAACAAAAACAAACAACTCAGCATTTACATGAACAAGGACTTTTTTTTTTTTTTTTTTTTTTCCTGGATATGAGCAACTTCTTTAAAGATCTAAGTCCTGTTTTCTCCAAAATAACTCTTAGGAGTGGGAAAGTGTTAAGCATTTCACAGAATGTAGTTGTAATAACTAAAGACAATGCTCTACAGCAGGTCCTATGCTAGAGTCCTGATAATCCTGTTCCCTGCTATGTATCTTTGCATTCACTTCCATTTAATTAAATGGCCTATAATCAAACAGGCTTGCTTTTAAGCTTTGATTTTGTCATGAACATTCAGGGTGATGCTTTCTGTTAGCAATAATAAACCTGAGCTGAAGCAGGGAGCCTCTTCTTGGGATTCCAGAGGGAGATTTTTGAAAATCAAAGGTTTTTTGAGGTGGGCTGGATTATTCTCTCTGTGGCCCACCAGCAGCATGAAGCCCATGGGCCCTGACCCGTTCCTACAGTACGTTAAATCTGGGATAAAATGAAAACAGTTTCAGGTTTTCTTATCTTTCTTTGGACTTAATAGTTTCCTTTCTACTTTTCTGTCCTTCAGTCTAAAAATCCTTGTCTTACAAACTAATTACAATGCATGACTAAGCCCAGACAGTAATTGGGGAGGAAGGATTTAAATGTTTTGATATGTTGAGTCTCTGCAGAAATTGCTGCATCTGTAGCTGAACTTCTGGAAGAGCACAGCATGCACATCGCCTGAAGTGGGAGATGGCATGTGTGTAGAAATCAGGCACTAATTTCTGTTACTTAATAGTTACAGTGGGATTTGTCTGGCCATTGTAACGCCTTCCATCTGAGGTTGTTACCCTGGGCTCCCTTTTTTACCAGTGGAAAAAAAGTAGGCACTTCTAGGGCACGTTTCTCCATTCTAAAATAGACATCTAAATAGGCCACACAAATCATCTTTGTATGTGCTGATAACTTGAATGCTGATTTTATTTAAATGCTTTGTTTTTGCATTACCAGTACTGTAGCTGGCAATATTTTCTTATTCCAGAGCTGATATATACCCTCCTGTGATACAAACCCTGCAAAGCACTTGCCAATATCCAAACGCTGTTTGCAGTGAGGCTGGAGCTACAGGTGACCTCAGTCAGGACAGCCCACTTGCCATTGTTATCAGGAGCCTTCAATAAAGGGAAATTATAGTGTTGCATGAGATGCTAAAGCAAAGCAAGTTTCCAGCAAAATTTATAGCCACGTAGATGATAATATATTATTTATGGATGCATTTCAGAGATACGGTGACTGTACTTACATATTTGGCTGACTTTTATAACTGTAATATGTAATTACAGTGCAATGATTCTTTGTGCTACACACAAGTACGCTTAGCCCATGTCCTTGGAAGTTTGCCTGTAGGCCTATGAATAATTATACTATAAATGTTTGGTAATTAATGTACCTAGTCCAAAAATTACATGTAAAAATTTGAAATCAAAGGAGTAATAACACTTAATTCTCTTATAGTTAACCTTCCAGTTATTTGAATGAGTGCTAATTAGATCTAAAAACCATAAGCGCACTTTTACACTAATTACGAGGTTGATTATGTTGTAATTACAGTTGCAGCAGCGTAATGAGGTTGTTAACCATTTGAGTGCTTTGGGGAGCGCATGCAACAGCTGTTGGTAGGCATTCCCAGAAAGTTTCCCCAAAAAGCTGCAGAGATGTTGGCCACTGCTTTCCTGGACCTGTGTCAAGCACCTGGAGGTCAGGGGAGGGAATCAGAGATTATCGCGACGGCTGGCAGCTGGGAGCACTTATAAAAAGTTGACTGATCATGTCAGAACAGTTCCCGACAGCCATGTGGGTGCCAGCAGGGGAGGGTAAACCTGTGCCGCAGCCACGCGAGGTCAGTTTTGTTCCTACCATGCCTGGCTCACCCAGCATGCGGGAGGGAGCTGCTGCGGTCCTGAAATGGGAGCACGTTTTGTGATTAAAAAGTCATGTATTGCAATTAAAATGTCCCAAAAAGGGACTTCTTGAAGGCGTGAAGGTAGCCGGTCCCTGCTGACAGTGATGGCAAAGATGAGGAGGTGCCGCCCAGCCCCTCCGCCCCTGGGCGCAGCCCTTCCCTGTGCCTTTTTGCCCTGTCAGTGTCCCGCACCCTGAGCCACCTCTTGCTCAGGATTTGTGCCTGGTGACCTCTGAGTCACTCCAGGGTGAGGGAAGGGAGCATAGGTGTGTCAGTTAGGAGGCTGAAGCCCTTTAAAGAAGTTTTCTTCCGTGCTTCAGCATGCCATCACACACCAGTCCCCACTCTGCAACCAGTCCAGCAATAGTTGGCCCCAAATATTTAATTTTATTTTCCCAGGCCTTGTAGCTCTTTATTCTCCTGCTTAGCCCTGTTGCCAGTATGCAGGGCTTCCCACCTTGTGCAGAGCTCTGCCTTCCTGCACGCTCCTTGCCCTGACACAGCATCCAGCCCATGGGGTGAAGAAATCAGGCTTCTTTCCCCTCTCCATCCTCAGCAGTAACAACATTAGGATTTCAAACAGCTGAGCAGCAGGACAAAACACCTTCAGAAGAGAAGGAAAACCACCCCCAGTGCTCAAAGCAAGGAGCCCAGCCTGTCGTGGAGCTTCCCTCTGCCCGTCTCCCTTTGCTCAGAGACCGATCCTGCTGTAGGTACCAGGAGTTTGTCTCCTCCCCTGTGAGTTAACCCCACCCTCTGTTTTTATGCTCCGGGCTATTTTGGGCAGGCAGCGAGAAGTGCAGCTCTGACAGATGAGGATTCTGTACCAGAGCACAGCAGCACTTGTTGCTCTGAAGAAGTACAGCCCCGCGGCAGGGACCGCTCCTCCGCTGCCTGCAATTTGCCTCTTATTTATTTATCCACCTGCAAACTTGTCTTCACCGCCGGTTTCGTGTTTTATTGTTGCAAGTGATTTTTAAAAGCTTGGCAGAGCTTTTTCTTTGGAGGGGAAACCCACCTGCTGTGGGGCTGAAACCTCCTTTTGCCACTTAATAGCGGGAGATCAGCCAGTGGCCTTGGGGGTGAAAAATGACAGACTCTCTTCGTGCTAATGGGGAAGGGAAGGACCCTGAAATCGAGCTCTTTGTCAAGGTAAGCTGCTCTGTGAACTGGACACTGGTGTGGCTCTCGGATCACCTCGGCTTCTATTTAATGATCAAACTTTAATTTTCTGGCGCTGAGCGGACGCGGTGCTGTGACAGCCTGTTATCTCCTGCAAACACGTTCATGCTGCTTTCTTTTTCATGACATTAGAATTAGGTAATGTTGCAGAGGGAGAGCCAGAGTTCCTTGATTTTATTGTTATTGCTCTCCTTGTGAGTTTGTCCTGTTATTCTTAGCCTGCTGCCTGCAACGTGCTGGGTCCCGACTTTGGAGTGCCAGGGTTTTTGTTAGGAATCCCGACTTCCTTCTCCATTTTTGGGAATTAAGAGCAAAGAGCTGAGGGGCACCACAGTTCAGTACCTCGGTTTGAAGCACTGACAGCTCCGGAAACACAAAGGGTAGAACTAAGCTGGCAGACTTCTGATTATATTTCCTGGACTCTTGGTTTCTGAAGCCCAGTTTGATTTTTTTACAAGGGTGACTAATAAAGAAAACTGATCTAGTGATTAAACAAAGAAAAACAAGTGCACCCATTATATGGTAAGATTTTAGCATATTTCAAACTGGGTACATCTGTTGGTCTTGGGATAGGAAAACCTTTTTGCTAAAGTCAGTGGCACAGTTCAGCCCTGTCATGCAAACAACCTGAGTAACAGCAAACTTCATGCAGGCTGTCCCACTGGAGAGCTCAGATTTTTTGACGTTCAGAGCATGTTTTAAAGCCTCTGCCCATGTCAATCCACCATGCCCATGTAAAACCCAGGTGTTTGGTCTCTCGGAGCCTAAACCATCCCTGGTTTGGATGGGATCATTATTAATATGTGGGAGTTATATAGGGCCCTTTGCAAACAGAGTACCAAATGATTGGGAAAGCAAATTCCAGCTCCTCCCTTCTGTCAAGCTGAGGGTACATAATTGCTTTGTACTCCCTGATGGATATTTTGGGCTATAAGTTGAAATGTCAGCCACATACCACAATACATATACATCTTCCAAAACCAGTCATTTCAGGTGTGGCCTTTCTGACCGAGCCAGTACAGAGTTTTTTTTTTCCTTATCAAACAAAGATTTTACAAGAATTCCTGGCTTGTAACTGTCTGGTACATCCCTTGTGTGGACCTAAACATGTTAAAAGAGACCTGCCTGGGTCCGTACACCCTGATACCTTTCCTCTGCAAGTTGTTTCTACCAAAGTGAGTTTAATAGAGAGGTTTGTGTGCTAAAAAATAGGTCAGTGAGATTTTCTGGTGTTCTGTCCTCACAAATGTGTTCTGGAATGCAAACCTGTAACTTGTGGTTCGTTTTAGTGCCCACCCTATTTTGCTGAGGCTGATACGGAGATTTGTGTTGTATGGTAATTTAACTAGCATCAGCTGTGAAAGTCAAGGCCACTTTTCAGTGTGTGAAGCTCTGGATCCATAAGTGAGTAGCAAATTTTTTTACTGTAGTCAGTGGAGTCATGCCACCACCTGAAGATTTATAACTCCAGAAAGAACATTTTTAGCAACATGACTTCCTGCATAATGCATGGTACAGAGCTGTATAGAGACTCACATAAAACTCATAATTTGCTGAGCTGCAGTGAAAGGATTAATTGGTATCTTCCTGGAGACTTTCCGTTTGGGTTGAAAAATTGCAGTTCTTGAAGTTTTGGAAAGGTGCCATTAATTTAATTAAAAGTCTAAGAAGTTGAATAGCAAAACACGTAACTGAGTGTTAAATCAGACAGCTCAAAAGTTGAAAAACAAATAAAAAGATCCAAACAGGACAGGAGCTAAAAGCTGAAAAATAGGAGTGTGTAAGAGAAATGTGAACAGGTGAAAACTTATCTGGAGTATGAAATTTAAAAGGATAACTGGATAAAGGGATACTGCAGAGGAGGAGGAGCAGGAGGAGGCCCTCATGCTGTTTTAATTTTGGGAAGAAGAGCAGAAAGGTGGCAGTTTCCAGGTGAGTATAAGATGCTGGGGCAGGTGGAAAATCTAAACATCAAGGACCACACTCGAGGGAAGTGCTAAGATCAGGCTGTGCTGGGGTCAGGGAGTGTTTCATCATTTGCTTTTGCAGAGCTGACATTTACTCGAGGGAAAGAGTTCAGCCATGCACCCTTGAATGAATACGCGGCCAGAAAACACAGAGATGTAAGACAGCAGGTATGGCCTGGAGAAAACTGAATCTTCTGCAAGCACAAATAAAGCAGAACAGGCTGTTGTTCACCAGCCAGCGAGCCTCTAATAAAAGCAGTTGGTGTCTCAGGTTAAAAAAAGAGGTGTTACACAATTGCTCTATTTCCTTTTTTCTATTTAACAAGTGGTGAAGCAGGAGCCCTAGAAAGACAAGCAGAGGGATGACTGTAAACAAAAGAGCCGTGCTGTAACCTAATGCAGGCCAGCTATCTCCAGAGCCATGCAGATAGGCTGGGCACCACCGTGCAGCTTCAGGACACGGGTATTTGAGCTGGGATGGCAGAGGCGGGTTAAGCGGTTATCATGCCTATTTGTTACATCCCCATTGATTTTACTCCTTTTTCTGTTTTTCTAACGGTGCCCTAACCTGGATCTGGGAGATGGTTTGCTGTTAAGGAGCGTTCCTTTCTGTTCCTTTTCCCAAATCTGGGCCGGGGCGCAGGGGTGGGAAGATGGGGCACTGGGCAGAGCGGGGAGATGCTGCTGGAGCCGAGTCCGCAGGTTGTGTAGGCAGGCCCGTGGCAAACACCGAAACTCTCCAGCAGCAAATCACTCTCTGAACTTGTTTGACAAGGACTTGGAAGAGGCTGCTGGAAAATAAAAGGCTTGCTATATGGCAGCGAAGGATGCTGGCAGCAGCAGCGTTGGGGAAGTAAGCATCAGGAGGCAGCGCTTGCTCTGTGCTTAGCCCAGCTGGTTGTAACTCAGGTTAATTTTATTTCTTTGTATGCTGGAGAAGCAAAGTGCCTCTGTATAAATGACACCCTGACGGAAGGTATATTTAGCTTTTTTTGGCAGTCTCGCTCCTGTACACTTGAATGTAATGACTAAACCGAACTGGTGTTCTTTTGAGAGACGTACAGCAATACCGACTATTAAACTGCAGATGGGAGGAGCACTGAACTTTTATGGTTTCTTTTTGTTTGCTGTGTAACCAGGTGTTTGGATGTATGTTCCTTGCATTTCAGAATTAGAGTACTGCTTAATATCTGGAAAGTTAATTTGACTGCAGATATGTCTTAAATGTGGAAAACCAAACACGATGCAAACAAGACTCAGAAGTGGAGCTGTCTGATTGCATTGCTCAGGACGAGTGCAGTCTAGAGAGCAAACAAATCACAGAAATTGTCCAAAGTGCGTTAATTAAATATATCTTCCTGATTTAGAAATATCTATAGTAAGATACATAAGAATCTGTCTTTCTGATGATCAAAAGGCAGTGGTGTCATCGTGGCAGTAGGAGGACGAGCAGTGAGCTGGCAGACAGTTATTTCTGCAGCCAGTCATCGCTGTGGCATTGGGGTGGATATTCTGGATACGGTCATTGGTCCAGGTTTGCAAGAGCTTTTGCTGAGAAGGTGCAAGGCTTTACTTCACAGAGCCTTCACCTGCAGTCATGACAACACCCATCTACTGGAAGTGCTTTGAAAAGCACAGAGGGAGGCCTGTTAGAGACCTTCAACTCACTGACTCAGCCGTTGACCGGATGCTAATTGAAGGCATAAAGTCATAAACCACACCAAATGCTCTCAACCTGTCCCACCCATTAGGAGTAGAGAGCGTTGTGCATGACCAGCCATGGTGAAGGTGTCCTTGCAGCATCTTAGGGATATGGCAGCAGCCAAGGTAAGGCTCAAGGACTAACAGCGGTGATATAATTATAAGGACTCCTCCAGTCATTGCTGCTAGAGGCTTATCATAAAGAAAAGAGGTTAGTTTCGGTGTGGCCGTGGTCTGCTGGAGGAGCAAGCAGACATGCTGGGAGCCTACAAGCCGTTTGTCACCTCCAAACGTTTCATTCTGAGGAGCTTGAGGTGTCTATTAGGAGTATGTTTAAAAGCACTGCCAAGACTTGGCCAGGGGCGAACCCTGTTGTTTTTAATTATCTCCACCATAGGGTGATTTCAGACTAACCCTGGTCAGGATTTTGGTGAGCTGTTCTAATATAACCCTAAAGGAAGATGCAGATAAAAAGGTTACTCTCAGTGCAGTCATTCCCCATTATTAAAGCTTTTTGTGTTTTTAAGGTGATGGAGCCATTGAGATAAGAAAACTGGTTTTAGTTACAAATTTTGGGGCTTCTCAAAGCCAGTAATGGCCTTGCTAACTGGGTGAGAGAGCTTGACAGGCTCCTTTTAACCTATTATAAGAATACAGGCTCTGTAATTTATTTGATTCATAGACTGCCCTCTAGAAACATTCTGATGATGACTAGAAATCCCAACCAGATCTGGGAGGCACAAAGTTCATTTCTGTTTCTTAAGAAGACTGGATATTTTACCAGCTGCTGTGGACTCAGCTTTTGTCTTCCATAAAAAAAATAAAATAAAATTTCTACCTTTAGCAGAACTTTCTAGGTAAAGAGGAAATAGTAAAGAAAAGTACCAGGAAGAAGAATAGTGATACTCAAACTGCTGGTCCAGCCTGTCTGGCAGTTCAAGGAGGACAATAACAAATTGTTGGCAGCTGCCCTGAGCATGGGTGTTACTGTAAGGATCCTGCATTTCTTGTCCATTCTGAGCTGCCGAGCAGATGGTGGGCTTCATAGGCCTTGTCTCCTCCAGACTTTGTTTGGTGAGGTGGTGCATGAGCAGCAGTCTCCTGTCTTCCAGTGTGCTGTCTTTGTGCACTGGTATCAAGGTTTCCAAACCATAACAAAGTCCACTGGGAGTCCAGACATCAGCATAAGTACTGGGAGGAAAATAATTTTAAAGCTTTGTTTGCAATTATATAATGTTGCTTCATGAGCTCCATGCAGGAGATTTCAAGCATTTTGGTGTGATTCTGGCTCAGTTCCTTTCTTGCTCAGTTCTTTTCAAGTCAGGATTGACCCTGTTGAAGCCCACAGAATTTATGTGTGTAAAATGAGCAAAGACAGTCGGGCCTCCTAAATCTGAATCACACTGTTCGAACAAGCAACTTAATAGTAACCCACTGCAGACCCGGTTAAATGGGAGAAATACTACCTGGCCTGAGACTTGCTTCTCTGGTCTTTGAATTCAGCATTTACCATGAAGTAATCTAAAGAATAAAGTCAAGTAAAAAAATCCACTTTGATAAGATCTAGTTTTGCTTTAATTTTGTACTGCTGAAAAAACATAATTCAATAAAGAAATAGATGCTTAGCAAATGTTTTAAAGTTGCAAGTTGCATATTTTTCCTTGTGATGAAGAAAAGCAACACGCCAAAAAAGCTTTAGCCAGAGTTATACAGGCCAGAGTCTGTGTGTCTGCATCTCTGTTTTCTTTCTGAGCACTTGCAGATTTTGTCTTGTACAAAGACAAGTGTCTCATTGGTGGGAATACTGGAGACAGACAGTGTACAGTTTAAGCAGGCCAAATGTACAAAAGGACTTGGCAGGGATATAACCACTATCCATGCCACCTTAAACCTAGGCTGGAACGCTTTTATGATTGATTGGGAAACTGGATCTCAAGTTAAGAAGGGAATTTCGTCTCTGTCTCCTGCCTGCATACATGATGTAATCATTAGCTAAAGGTGAGTGACATCCTTACCTGCCATTTTGCTTTTTTTTTTTTTTTCTTTCCCTTATATAAATAGGTGTGACTGCTGGCTGTTTATTGAACTTGATGGCATCAATATATACGTTAGATGTGACGAATGCATCTGATTAAAATTAAACATTCAAATTTTTGTTGACTATGCATGGACTTCAATATTTCCTTAAATACCTTTCTCAGTTGAACCCATGATTAGAACAGATAAGACTTTAGAGACATTCAGGATGGGTCATATCTTGTTGCCATAAAATCCAGTGAAGCTTGCACTGCTGAGTTCAGCAGCAGCAGTTAGACCAGCCTGTGTGCCTTTGAGAAATCTCACCTTAAGCATATCTGAGTCTTTGTTTAAACTCCATCTACTAACTCCTTCCTTTATTTCATTTTTTTGAGCTGCCTAGTCAAATCAGGTAAATACGGTGTTTTAATTCCACCATAAAGAGCTGGTGATATTCATAATTGTTTTTGCCTGTACTTAGAAATAGCCATCGGTATGCTTTGGGCGCTCTATGTTTAGCTGCAGATAGCTTGTTTTCCATCTCTGGCAGCTGACTCTCTGGTCTCTCTGGTCTCGTCAGAATCACAGGTTGGTGTGTCACAGTTCAGTGGTGACAGTGAAGCTCCGGTAAGTGTCCCCAGGAAACTTTTATCGGCAATATATGGCTCTGCTGCGGCTGTTCCAGAACAGTAAATGTCACAGAGATCGGTTGACAGAGCATCCCAAAAATATACAGGGATCCTTTCCAAGAGAGCCAGTAGTAAGTATGTCTGTGCTCCGTAGTTACACGCTAGTATCAGTTCACCTGGCTATGTCAAATATATTTTGATGGAATGCTGTGTGAGGATCATTTAGAATAACAAAATGATCATTACAGTAACTGTGTTACTTGTATTACTAGTATTACCTGTATTACTGGTGCTTGTATGACACCTAATTCTTCAAAACCTGGCAGATATCAGTAAACTAATCCTAGCTCTGAGAGGTATCATAAACACTAGTATTTCCATTTGCCAGCTAAGGGCTCTAGTAGAAGATTTTTCAAATGATTCTTTATTTAATAGAGTTAGACAGCTGTTAATTGGCAGAGTTTATGTGTTAGGGTTATAAATGATTAAAAGATGTCAATGACACTTTTTCTCAGTGAAGGCTTACTCAAAGTCATAGGGAGAATCAGTTGGCATAAGGAAGGTCTTGATTTTGTGTAGGATTCGTCCTCTGTCTTTTTGAACTAGGAAATCAGAGCAGGTGCCTGAAGTTCTGTAGTATGTATTTAGAAAGTAGATTCAAATGGTTCATTTGACAAAGCAGTGTTTAACATTGACAAAGTCCAAAACAAATCCTCATCTCATTCCCTTTCCTTCTTTGCCCCTTGCTCTGCCTATTTGTACTTTGTATTGCTGACCTGCAATAAAATTCATCTAGGTGTTATAACCATGGTATATATACACAGCAGCTGTGAGTGAATTTTTTTTTTTTTTTTGGTAGGTATAATGAATTTAGTCAGCATCATGTTCTCCTGGCATGATATTTTATATTATACTTAAGAGCTGAAAATTATTACAGTGCAAAAGTAATTCAAAATGTATTCAGTTGTGTTTTGAAGTTCCAAAGTCAGTAATATTATACAGAATCACAGAATGGTTTGGGTTGGAAGGATCCTTAAAGCCCGTCCTGTTCCATCCCCCTTGCCATGGGCAGAGACACCTCCCACCAGACCAGGTTGCCCAAAGTCCCATCCAGCCTGGCCTTGGACACTGCCAGGGATGGGGCACCCACAGCTCCTCTGGGCAGCCTGGGCCAGGGCCTCACCGCCCTTTGAATACAGAATTTCCTCACAACATCTAATCTAATTCTCCCTTCTTTTAGGTTAAAACTGTTCCCCCTTGTCCTATCACTATCTGCCCATGTGCAAAGTTGGTCCTCATGGCTTTTACTTTTACTTTTTTTTTACTTTTTTTTTACTTTAAGGTAGATTTTTCTGTAACTGAAATCTACCTGTCATTGCTCTTAGCTGATAAACTTGATAGCAAAGTTCATGCATACATGTGGAATGGCTCCACAAAATGTTTTATTTGACTGTTAACTTAAATGACTGTAAGAGAGTATTATTCTGTCTCAGTAATCATAGAAGAATCATAGAATCATCTAGGTTGGAAAAGACCTTCAGGACCACCAAGTCCAACCATCAACCTGACCTACTGAGTCCCATCACTAACCCATGTCCCTCAGTGCCATGTCAACACGTCTCTTAAATACCTCCAGGGATGGAGACTCCACCACCTCCCTGGGCAGCCCATTCCAATGCCTGACCACCCTCTCCATGAAGAAATTCTTCCTGACGTCCAATCTAAACCTTGCCAGGAAAACCTGAGGCCATTTCTTCACATCCTACCACTTGTCACTTGAGAAAGGAGGCTAACACCCTCCTCCCTGCAGCCTCCCTTCAGGTAGCTGTAGAGAGCCAGGAGGAGCCTCCTCCAGACTAAACAACCCCAGTCCCTCATCCCCTCTTCATACATCTTGTTTTCCAGTCCCTTCACCAGCTTCATTGGACTTTTCTAAACACATCCCAGGAACTCAAAGTCCTTCTCATAGTGAGGGCCCCAAGCTGTTCACAGCACTCAAGATGCGAGCTCACCAGGGCCGAGCACAAAGTGGCAGTCACTCCCCTGGCCCTGCTGGCCATGCTGTTCCTGATGGAGGTCAGGGTGCCCTTGGCCTTCCCGGCCACCTGAGCACACCTCTGGCTCGGTGTCGGTAAGTGCAGGCCCCAGCACTTATCCTTGTTGAATGCCATGTAGTTGGCCTCAGCCCATTGATCTGGCCTACTCAGATCCCCCTGCAAAGATGTCCTGCCCTCAAGCAGATCAACAGGCCTGCCTGAGTTGGTGTGGTCTGTAAACTTTCTGAGGGTGCACTTGATCACCCATTTGATAACTTATCTTTCTGAGTGTTTATGTGTTTACTCTGCAATATATATAATTTTCTTTAATGACAGTGCTCCCTGGATGATATATCTCTTCCATGATATAAGATTCCTACTCTATTCAGCTACCCTGGTGCACCACAGAAATTGTGTAACTACAGTGTCAGAAGAGAAGGTGTGCTCAGAAAAGAGACTGGGACACAAAGCACCAGAGCTATACTTCATTCTGTATGATACTACTGCAAAGTTTTGCCATGTTAAAGTGGCCCCAGATGCTGATATTTTTGAACTTCCATCCTATGAACAAATCAGTGTTTCAGCTCTTTATCCTAATACAGAGCAAAAGCAACAGTTCTTACCAGGTTGAAACTCCTGATTTTTATTTTGATCCACCTCTAGTCAAAATGTGAAAAGGTCCTGCCATGCACATTCTGCAACATAAGGTCAGTAATATTGCTAGGTTACCACCCAAATTCTTTTATGTACTCTTTTGCTCTTCTGCCTTCTTCGATGACCTTGGACAAGTTTTTCAGGCTCTCCTGGTCTCAGTTCCAGCTTTGTAACAAGCTGATTATAGTCCTCCACCAGATGTGGAGGCATTGTGGGAGCAGGGAGTATTCTTTGCTCTTTCCCAGAAAAGAATCCTGAACACCACTGAAAATGTATGGTGGGATCAGGTCTGTGATGTAGAACTGTCTCCTAACAAAGTATGTTGAAAATCCTGATTTCCTGGACATAAAAGAAATCAAACTAAACAGAACTGGATGTTTGTCTGCTTTCAGGCAGCAGTTGAGCCAAACTCCTTCTAGTCCTCCCTTTTTCCTTTTCTTGTATCTTCTGTAGTGACTTCTGTTCCAACATCTCTGTTTTGTCTGCTTGTTCCCACAGACTCATAAATTTATACCAATAAGTGTCTTAGTTCTCATCATTTCAGTGTTGGTCCCCTAAGTCTCCTGGTTCAGCTTCTACCAGTGAAGTATCACGCTTCTCCAATTTTCTTCCATGTGCCTGATTGCCAAATGAAGTTGAAATAGCTTCTATGTACTTATTTCTGATAACCATGCATAAGCCTCAGATAAAGCACTGATTGAGGAATATTTCAAGAGACTTGTGTTGTAATGACTAATTAATGCACCTGTGGGACTGTAGGAGTTAAACCTATCCCTGCTATAGCTTCTTCAGCAAAAATAATGTAACATTAAGGATGAAGTTGCTCAGATAGTGACAGTTCACTTTTCTAAATCCTCATTCTTGGTAGTCCCTCATTTTGTGTACAGGGCAGATGACAGAAGACAATGGTATTTATTTGTGCAGGCTTGATGTAAACTCTATTAAGAATGGTCAAAACCTATATTCAGGACTGAAGCTGACTCTCTTTTGCTTTAAATTGTACCAAATTTGAATTTCATAGATATTAAACTTGCAGAGATTATATATGGGAATAGTCACAATAACAGTAAATTACTTTTTTCCTCTTCTTGCATATGTTGGTTTCATCTGGACTAAGAAAAAATATCATGACTCGATTCTCCATTTGCCAATATTTCATATGTTAATAGCTGGTCATGATACTGGGGATGCAGTTTACATGCAGAAGGAAGTTTGCTTGATTTATGTACTGCTTTAGTTTCCCTTTCTGTTAACCTTGAAGATGCCAAAGCCCATATAAAATGTTCCAGCTTCTACTGCTAATAGAGACATCTGAGTACAATGTTGTGCTGTTTGGAAAAGGACTTGTTGTCTCCATGGAGTGTGTGCTGCTGCATGCTAGCAGTTGAGTTCAATGCATGATGAGCTAATCCAGGGAGATAGATGGTCCAGCTTGAAGACAGTGCTGTCCTTAAGGTGGTATTTCTCATTCATGTAAGAAACAGAAATCACTTGGTTGCAATATGAAATGTATCTGTAGGGGGCTTTTAAATATAGTGGTAACAAGTACAAGTACTATTAACAATTAGTTAAGGTCAGATATAGTGGAATTAGAAATAAGCTTATTAATAACTGTAAAAGTCATTAACCATTGGAGTGAGACACCAAAGAAGAGTGAATTCCTCTGAACTAGAAGAATGAATACATGTATTCATTCATTTATTCAAGAATGAATGAATGTATTCATTCTTCTAGTTCAGAGGAAGACTACATATGATGTAAAGAAGCACATATAGCTAGAGTCAATACAGGAATAAACATGCCTTAATGTCTGAAAACCAAGTAGACAATGCTATGGAGGATGTTTTGGCAAACCAGAATAGGGCTTGGTTCAAGCACAGAAGAAAGGTTTGGTGTTCTGTGCCACTGAAATGTGGCACAAATCTGGTCGAAGCCACTCTGACAGAAATAGTGTTCAGAGGCCACTTGCATGTCTTAAAATGTATCTTGGTGTCCTTAGTGCAATATTATAAAGTGATTTGTTCAGATGTTGTTTAAGTAAGGTGTTTTTTTTTTTTTTTTTTTTTTTTTTAAATCTTTCTCTGGGTACTCAAGGGCCAGCCATCATAGAATCATTCAATAAATGAATCATACAATTCAATGAATGAATCATAGAATTCATTCTATGAATGAATCATAGAATCGTTCAGGTTGGAAAGAAAAGACCTCTAAGATCATCTAGTCCTATCTTTAACCTAGTACTAAAGTCCACCATGAAATAATGCTACAAAGCTCTACATCTGCATGTTTCTTGAAGTCCTCCAGGGATAGGGACTTAATCACTGCCCTGGGCAGCCTGTTCCAGTGCTGCACAACCCTTTCAGTAAAGAAATTTCTCCTAATACCCAACCTAAACCTCCCCTGGTGCAAGAATCTAGACTTACCCTGGTGCAAAAAGGCCTTTGAAGGGCCTTCAAAGATGAAAAAAGGCAGATGCTGCCTTGGCCATGTTCTGAACATCCATGCCAGCGTGGGTCAGACCTTGTGGCTGAGAAGTAGGAAGAGCTAAATTGGGAGCTGCAAGAGCTGAATTCTCGTTCTGGCTGTCCTGGAGCCAGAATTTCATTCCCTTAGTCATGCCATCTCCATGTCCTGGTTTCATTATGTATGAGACATTTACACCAATGTGTAAATTTTCATCTCTAGCAACACAGCAGCTTTTCTAGCTAAAATCACATTCCTCTTTTTCTCTTTACATAGATCAATGGCTATAAATCTACTCTTGCTTTGTGGTTTAGGTCCTCACAAAATACTGAATTAATTCTCAGGTTGGGCAGGTACCTCCCTATATTAATTGCCAAGTTTCTCTTCCCCATAGTATTTCAGCACCCAAATGAACACCCTGAGCATTGCCACCCACCATGTCTAGCTATTGTAGTTTTGGGTGCTGGTGTACATCTGTACCTGTGTATTGTCCGAAACGAGTGGAATTCAGAGAAACCGGCCTCTGATGGACTGCTGCTATTGTGGACGGTGTTTTTCTAGATTGTGATTCAATTTGTGTGGGTCAACAGGCACGTTGTGTTACTGCTTTCCTTTTGCTTTTAGCTGCTGAATGAGCAGCTTACTTCAAACAGATACAAATGCATATCATGGGAGGAAATGATTTTCTTTCACTGCCCCGTGTTTTGTGATGAGCTGTTGTTGCTGTTTCGTTGTGCAACTGGAGACCTGTTTGGTTTGTTTGTTTTATCTGTAGTATTTTTTTAAAAGCTGTTCCTGGATGAAGAGGAGTTGAATCACAGAATGTTCTTGCAGGTTGTAGGACCTCACTGAATGGCAGTTTTAATTGTTTTACTGTGCCCAGTTCTTTCTGTTTTCAGGACAAGACAAAAGGATACAGTGTTCCTACCTGCTTCCTTACTAAGCCTTGTTTCAGACTTCCTCTATCACTTCAATCATTTTCATTTTCTCCTCTGTTGACTTGCACATTCAGTTTCAGATGAATGATATATTTGCCTCAGTTTACTGAGTTGTCTTTTATAGAACTATAACTTTACTCTAACTTTGGGTTTTTGGCTTTGCTTTAATGTCAGTAAATCCCACTCCCCAGTTAAGCTCTAGAGCCAGCTCTAAATCTGGGTCTTGTTTGAGGTTCAAAACTATTTACCCTGTTTGAAGATAGAGCCAAGAACCTTTCCTGAGAGTGCATGAATGCGAGCATTTGGAGTTCTTCTTATTTATAGAACCATAGAATATCCCAGTTGGAATGGACCCACAAGGATCATCGAGTCCAACTCCTGGACTTGATGTTCATCATTTAGTTCATCATCAATGCAGCATTTCTCTGCACATCTCAGAGGTCACGCTTCTCACTACTCACTCCATACAAAAGGCAATCAAACCTAGATGCAGGAAGACTTGTTTTGGAGTGGGAATTTCCTACCTGTCCATCTCAATGATGAAACCAGCAGCCCTATGGCATGCTCCTGTGGGAAAACCTCACCCTCTTTCCTGCCGAGTAGGATCTAGGCCTGAAGGCTGCATTATTTATCTCAAAAGAGATGGTTTTCTAAGAATAATAATAATAATTTAAAAAGTGCTGATTGCACACAGCTACTTGGGTCCAGCCTTTGTGATCCTGGAAAGGATGTGGTCGGGAAGGGGATGTAACCTTGAAATGATGATTTTCTTTTCCAAGGGAAGGAAATGCCTCTTTTCCCCAACCTTGGCTGGCATCCCAGCACAATTTGTATGTGTCAGCATCTTGCTTCAGCTTGCATGGACAAAAGTGCTTTTTTCCTGATTAAACCCTGGGCATCTCTTCTACACTGTGCACCAAGGATCTGGAGGAACATTTAAAGAAATAAGACATATCCAGGACTGTTGAGAGAGGTGCAATTAGTAACAGTCATGTTGTGCCCTGCTGTCAGAAAAAGGTTTTTGTGCTAACTGATATTTCTCTATTCAATGGAAATGGGTATTTATAGAAATTCTTTAGATTTGGTATTTTTCAAGAACTGCCAGTGCACTTGGCATTTCACATTCTCTCTTTCAGAGGGAATTAGTAGTGAAAAACATGAAAAAATGGCTAATTTTTCTGAGCTTATTTAGATACTTGAGAGATTTGGGGCTTGCTGTACTCAAATATATATATAAAAGGATGAGAAATTCTCTCAGCAAATACTAGTTTCTCAATTATCTCATTAACTTGGATGTTCCAATGAGTTTTTCTGGTGGTTGCTTGGTGTATGTCATTCAAATGACATTCTGCAAATTGCAGTCATCATGGCAAACAGCTCTCTGACAGCCTGCAAAATGGAAACCTCTGTGCTCTCTTTCCTGGACCTACCAGGAGCCTAGGATGAAACAAAAATCTGCCAGGGAAACTTCTCAAAAGCTAGCGAACATTTTCCTGTAGAACACACACTGGCACCAAGAAGACACTGAAAGAAGAGATAATGGTGATGAGAAGCTGCTGAGAGAGACTCTTAAAAAAATAATCAAGAAAGTGATTTGTTAATGGATGAGGAGACCGAGGAAGAGAGATGTGAGGAGGAAGATGTTGCTGACTGCTTCTGAGTCCCACCATGCATGACTGATCCTCTTGGAGAGAGGTTCTCTTGGAGCATGAGGGGCCCAAGAGAGTGGACTCAATGATAGTGAGCATAAAAACTGCCAACACTGAGAACAGGCACCATGGCCAGGGATACCAGAAGCAGGAGGACAGGAAGGAGTGAAGAGATGCTAGGGAAACTGCAGTGGTGTAAGTGAGATTTTGTACCAAGGGAAGAAAAGGAAGAATTATAAGATTTTAAGAAATAGCATTTAATTAAACTTCATTATCTAAGTTTGTCTTTTATGCTGGATAATAGAATAAAATGAAATTAGAGGAAAGTAAGCCTGAGCATCAAGTCAAATTGTGTTTTGAGAAGGCTGTAAAAGAAGCATGCTATGGGAAGTTTTCAAAGCAGCATTTCAAAATAACCCAAACAGCATAGACACAGAAGTTTTAAGAAATAATCCTGCACTGAGATAATAAGAAATATGATCCTAACTCTGCTCACTGATCCATCAGATTTTCCCTATTTGCAACAATCATTATGCATTAGTTTCACACCTTCATAAGATACTTGTAAATAATACTTTCAGTAGCACACTCACTTGTTCAGACTTTCTCAGCAGCTTTTTGGAACGCATCACTGTTATTTTCTTGAGTGTTTGATATTGAGAACACAAATTGTTTTGCTTTGAGATGAGTAACAAGGAACATTTGTTTGCTGTTTGGGTCTGTGTCCTTCTTAGGCTTTTGTTTTCATTGCAGGTATTTACATTTACAAACTCAGAACTTGCTCTCTGTTTCTTGTTTAATTAAATATTCAGGGAGCATTGCATTCCCCTCCTTTGTAGATGGCTATCAGAAAAGGCTACCTTGTAGAGTAACAACCCCTTTAATGGCTAAATTTGACTGTATGTAGTGTAAATGACCAGATGAACAAATACAGCAGTTTGTGAATGTAAGTAAATATTAAAGGTGAAAAAATGTTCCCTAAATACTAAATTCTGTAATGAGTTATCTGTGAGTAGTTGGAAACCAGAAAATTTGTTTATGCTTTATTTGTAACCACATGACTTTAAGGTTCAGTCCAAATGCTTGCAGTGTCATTATTGTACCAGTAAGTATTTTACTGAAGATATTGGGGGCTTCTTTGGGAAGTCATGCTGAGATGCAAAAGCCAAATCAAATTCTAGCTGGAGCCTGCGATGCACTGCTCCTTTGCAATGCAACTTGATCTGGTTTCAGTGAAAGTTGTAACCATTGCTCCCATCTCGATCAGCTTTGTCTCATACCCTCTGCAGCACCGGTAACTTCAGCAATGCCACAAGAGGCAGGAGGACCGAGTCCTGGACACTGCAGAATAACTCTGCAGAGCTCCTGATGGCTCTTCCCTCCCATTCATTCAGAAGTCACCGATGAAGATATTTATATGATGCTAAATAAGATACAAAATGAGGCCATCGAGGGCAGATTATGGCTGGCACGGCAGTCAGCTGGTTCAGTGGTAAATGCCCTTGTCAGAGGCAGCCCTCCATTCAGCCCTGTATTCGCAGGGGCTGCAAGTGCCTCTCTCTTCTAATAGCACAAATAAAGTCCTGGAATTTCAATAAATAATTCAGCCCTGGATCTGATTTCAGGTTCAGCATTAACTTTCAGCACCTGGCTGCTGTTATTATTTGTTAGTCTGATATGCTGCTTAGAGGCATGGAAATTTGGCTGCAATTCATCAGCGTTTGCAGAATGTACTATATGACCAGATTACCATCCCAGACTCAGAGATTTTTAACAGACATTCAAAATCCAGATGTGCACGGATTTAATTCTTACAAGAACAACTGCAAGCAGGATTCTGGTACTGGAGTGGGAACTGGAGGTCTCTGCACAGAGCTTTCTTTAAAGAAATGACTCCTATATTTGCACCTGATCTCTACCAGAAACATTAATAATTTTACTATAATTTGCATTGCCCATGCCAATTTCTGACAATGACCTAGTTCTCACTTTATTTTCTACAAGCTTTCCTGGGAGAATAAATTTTTTACATCTCTAATCAGCTATTGGGATATTGAATCATCAATATTTAAAACAATTGTAATTGGTGCTCTACAGATACCTAAAACAGATTCATTCCCAGTTTCTTTCTCCAGAGCTCATAAAATCACTTGTGGTTTTAATCACATATTAGAAAGCAACTGGTGAATCTAAAATATGTTTCCACTTTCACTGAAATCAGTGGATTATCTATCTTTAGTAGGAATATTTTCTATGAATATTGACTATTATGGGAGCAGAATTAGATTGTCTATAGTCCATTAATAGCTCTGGAAATGAAAGACCAAAATCAGAATGTGGCCCTATAGGCATATGCTTCCAAAATGTAGGATCTGCAGCCTGTATGTGCAGAGCATGGACAGCCATCCAGTACGAATACATTGCAGGACAAGTTCACTTGTCTTAAGGAAAGACATCTTCATAGGAGATACAGCCTGGCAGCCACAGTAACCAAGCAGTAGCTGATGCTTGAGCATCTGCATTGACCTTTACTAAAATGGTGACTATTTTCTGAGTACTGCACTGGCAGGTCCTGTGACTAAGATCCCTTCCACCAGTTAATCCCACATACAGAAATGCAATCGTTGGAAAAGAGAGAAAAAGAAACTATATATATAAGTGATGGGGAAAGTTAGTTATCTTTAGGAAAATCTTACAGATGGGAAGTTTGTAGTCGACTTCAATCGGAGCGAGAACTTCACCCTGCAACGCAAACATAGACCACTAGAGGGGATTTTACTACCACTCTATGTCTAGCATACGTCTCTCCTGAAAAACCTTTTAAAACGTGTTCCAGTTCAGCCACAAGATGCTGGCTACAAGCTGAGTGAAATCTATGGTTTGTATTATGCAAAAGGTCAGGAAAGATTATTATAATTGTCCCTTCTGGCCATTAAACCTGTGAGTGAAATTCTGGTCCCGTCAAAGTCACAGGCAAAATTCCCATTGACTTCACTGGGGCCAGACTTCATCCTGTGCAGGTCAGAGGAAGGCAGAATTCTGCACCACCTAGCACTGAGAGCAACAACAGCTTTGTTGTCAGGCATGAATATATACTGTTAGAAAGCATTTAAAAACATTGTATGCAACCTCCCTGCTCTGCAGCAGAATGAAATAAAGTGAGACCAGTTTTCAGATCCTTTTTTTTTTTTTCTTTTCTTTTTTTTTTTTTTCCCCTTTTGATTTCTTCAAAGCCTCCACCAATGCAGATTTTGCAACCTCCTTAGAAAGCCTGCTTTGTGTTTCATTATTCATATAATTACACTGGATCTTTTTTTTTGTTTTTTCCCTAAAGCTTTATTGCTGCAATTAAGCAAAATAATAATCCTATACTCTGTGGACATGAGCAACAGTGGATCATCATCCTCTTTGTAAAATAGTCTTCTATGTGCTTGAGGACTGTTATGTTGTCTGATACTTCTAGTAAAACATCACACATACATCACATTATCAGGTTGCTGTTGTTTGTGGACACATATTCTGGTGATTCATACTGTTTGTGATTTACGTAAAACCTCCTTCGCTGTTCCCCATCCCTTACTTGTACACTGGATTTTGCTCTTCTTATGTTTTATACCTTGTGGTTTACTTCACTAAATTCCATTTAAGTGACTTCAGACACTTTGTTCCAACTTCTCAGTATTGGTTTGGAGTCTACTTCTCTCCTGGGAAATACCAATAACCCCTCTGTGCTTGTTGCTGTCAGAAAATTTCATCAGGCTCTCTCTGTTCCTTCACTTTGCTGATGGAAACATTAAATATGACTCATCTTGTCACAGACCTTTATGGTAGCTCTAGTTGTTATGTGTATCTAGACTAACAGAAAATTTGATTATTATTTTTCCAAAAGTATTTTTTCAACTACTCATACAAGCACTTTGCAGAAATTTTATGCACATCCTATTTCCCTACTTTCCTTATGAAAATATGATCCGGAGCTTGTGTTAGAAACCTTACAGAAGTCACCTTCTAGATACCTGCCACATCCTTCCTACTCACTGTGCTGGATACCCTGTCAGAGAACAAAATCTGATTATTTTAACGTCATTTGTTCCATATAATATTATGTTTTCTTACCTTATCACATTTGCTTGTGAGCTGACTCCCTAATCATTTGTTCCAGTATCATTCCATACATTAAGCTTATACATTTGGCATTTCTTGAGTTCTTCTCCTCATCTCCCCCCTCCCTCCTCATGTTATCTCATTTGTAATTAATAGTTGAAGATGGATCCCCCCAAAAAAACAAAGCTTTTCAAAACCTTTCGCTGTAGTTGCATCCAACGGCTAATATGGGAATACAAACTCGTTTGCCATGATCCTGGTGAGTGGTGGGTGCACAATTGCTTTGTTAGGTTGGAGAAGCTGAAGAAAAAGTGTAAAGGATGATTTTCTTTTTGTCTGTCAAGCCAAGAAACATATATGCAGTCCACTGTGTCCAGATGCACACAAACTTTGTGCATAATCCGCTAGTTTGAAGCTGTGATGAGAATGGCAATTTTGGTTTTTGAAGAATTTCAAGATTTTGCTCTAAATTGCTCAAAGTCTAAAAGAAAAACACATTTTAAAACATCCGCAGCTTTATTGAACAGAAGCTGTGGGTTTTCTGAGGGGAGGGAAACTGCAATAGTCTCAGCAATTTTGAAAGGAGATTTTGGCTGATGGGATGAAGGGAAGCCAGGCGCTGAGAGCTCTCTTTCAGCCTCTCGTGGTCCCAGCACCCTGCCCGTCCTGCTGGGTCTCCAATACCAGGACACTCAGCACAGTGGTACGGCCAAACCTGGTGTACATCTCCACCAGGATTTGCCAAATTCCATGTGTCCTCCTCAAAAGAGTAGCGTGACAATGGAAATTTGTTTTTCAGTGCTCTCGTATTATTATTTTTTTTCCCAGTTGCTCAAGAAGCTCATAGAAGGGATACTCCCAAAGCAGATCTAGAAAATTGTTACTAAGACTTTAAAAAACAGCTATTCCTTCAGGGTGGCTTGTGTCCTGATTCTCCGTGTGTGGAGAGTTGATACTTTTGAAAAGTCAGCCATCTTCGAACTGTCTCACAGCTTCTAAAACTGCTAGCCCCTTTGAAAAAGTCAGCTTGCATAGACGACCCATTCCTTTAGCTGGTATTTTGCTGACATGAAAAGAATGCTTATAAGTGAAAGACCTTGCTATATGCAGTTTGTGTTTACAATACTGCCCATGTTGCTTAATGTCTGTCACTATTCATGGGATTCTTCCCTTATTCACAACTGAGAGGAAGTCAGATTTGGTATGCAGAAATTCCTCATAGCAGAGCATTGTCTTTGGAAAAAAAAACACAACAATATATATATTTTATCATTCCCTAGTTTGGAAATTGCTGTATATATTTAGGTGTAGGAGTTTCATTACAGGTTCTACTTCTTTGTTTATTTATAACCAATTTCTCGTAAAGGTGAATGCATGCAGTGATAGGTAAGGGATCTACAAATATAAATGAGAACAAAATAATTTCTTGGTCCAAGGTGTTGGACCAGTCTGTGCTTTTCTATTCTGTTGATATTTGCCAAGTCATAGGCCTTAAGTGCTTTAAAAGAAAGAAGGAGAGGTGATGGAATAACATGAATCATTTTTCCATGCTGAGGCTGTCCACCTGTGACCAGGCTATAGTCTTCTGAATCTAATCTGCACACAGATTGGCATTCCCAGACATCACAAAGGTTATTTGAATGCAAAACACGTGCAGTGGCCAGTGGCTCTCAAAAAACCCTGAGGAAAACCACGACTTCTCTGTGCAGGTTGCTGCTCTGCTACCAGCACCTCAGCTGATGTGTCAGGTAGAAGTGCTCTGCCCCAGGTGGATGGACCAACTGGACACAATTGATCTTTAATTACAAACATCCTAAACCGTAATGAAAAGATCCCCAGGAAGAACCTGGCCTATATGATCCTGTCCTGCCCGTGCTGAAGTTGATATAAATATAAGAGGTTGGAAAATAATGATTTACCAAGCCTGAAGACCAATACCCATGGGGTCTCCAACCTGCAATTCCATCACCTGAAAATCCCGAATGTCTTGAGAGGACAAATGCATCTCTCCCCAAACTGCAACGACCTAGAAAGTGTAATAACGGCACTTTCCTTGGAGATCCTCAGCTCTACTGACGTGCTGTTCAGCCAGTTTGAACAGCGTGGAACAAGCCAGCTCCCTTTAAGTTGGCCAGCAATGCAAACCAAGTTAAGCTTATGTGCATCTATAATGTATGCCTGTATGTATGCCAAACTTGGACGACATTTTGGCTGGCTTTTGGGGAGCTGGCTAAAGATATTCACCACTTCCTTTTTGTTTTGTTACTACCCTGACAGTCTTTCTAGCAAATGCTCTATTTTTATTTGACGTGTATGCACATGGTCCATTTCCATGTGTGTGCTCATAGGAATATATTTCTGCTCTAGCTTGCCCTCGCTTGGAAAGCTGCTGCTAGGAGTTTCTTGTAGCAAAATGAAATTTCGGAAAAAGTCCAATGAAATTAAAAAGCTGCACAGCAAATTTATTATTGTTATTATAGGCTCCCATTCAGGAAAATACTTAAGTATGTGCTTAAGTCCCATTGAAATCATCAAGACTTAAGAACATGCTTAAAGTCAAGCGTATACTTCCTCTGAATTGGGATGTATTTCAGCACATGCTTAAATGCTTTCCTGAACTGGAGCCACAGTCAACAAGAGTGTCCTGTGATGCACAGGACTTTCACTACAAGATTTACTTCTTGCTTGAGACCTACCAGTGCTACACTATGAGTATACACTTCTTAGCCTGCCTCTCCGTTGGTGGCACTCCAAATAACTTACTGGCTTTTACATTTGGACAAGAACTTGTGAAAGAGACTAGAAACTGGAAAAAAAAATGAGCCTTGCTAAAGCAATACCTTGGCTTCTCCGATCTCATGTTGCAGCCAACGATTTTTCCCTACAATGGAGATCTGTGCTATTGTGTGTGTGGTATAATTACTAAGACAGATTTTTTTCTTTTTAATGGCACAATAAATAGGATATTTCCTGGCCTGCTCTGCATTTCAAATAGGATTTTCACTTCCCCTTTGGGTTCTGAGTGTAAGGAGAGTAAGTGTCAAAAGGCAGGCGCTTTCCCAATTCTAAAATAGAGAGAGTGCAATCATGTGCAATGTGAATCTAGATTTTGATTGTAAGGATGATGAAATCAATTCTCTCCTTAATCCTTACTTGGAAACATTTGGGTGAACTAGTCTGCCTGCTTTTGCTAACTTGTTAAAATCCTTTTGAAAAAGAAATGTATTTTAGTGTCATCAAAAATATCTGCCTACTTTACCAGAGAGTCCAAGAGAGCACTGGACAGAACGGTCCCAATGCAATGAAAAATTAAAAGAGAAGGAAAATAGATAAAACCAAATATATTCTGTTCCTGGAGAAAGCACAAAGGTTTCCAATATGCAGCTCTTTCCAGTGCTGCCATTTTTAAGCTAGATGCTTAGTCATTATTAATGACAGTATGTTGCTATAAAGCTTCTATATTTGGGGAAGAACTGGAAACAAAACCTTTTTCCCTCTTAAGGTTAGGTATAATAACATACAGTTGCCTGTATGCATTGCAGTCACTCTGCATCTACCAGTTGGAGTATTTCTGGAACCAGTGAGGAAGTTTATTACAGTTATTTCATTTAAGGCAAAGCAGTAACCTGAACTTGAGTAGAGCTCCCTGTTCGCGTCATTCAGCTATGCTGTGCAGTGGTTGGAGGCTCTCGATATTGCTGCTACTTTATAGAAGTGTTTGGCACAAGCTCATAAAATCACCGAGACTTTTTTTCTCCCTCCTGAAGCCTCCTGTAATTTTGTTCCCTGGTGATGTGTTGGTACATCCCCTGCTTGTGCACACAAATATCTTTAAGCTTTAATTAATTCATTAAAAATAGCTGAATTGTTCAAGGAGAAGTGCCTTATAAATAACAAACGAGAATACCTTCTTCATTCTTGTCATCACTCAGACAGAGGCAAGCAGCTGCTGTGATGCTGGGGGTTTCCTAATGTGATTACACTGAGTTCCAGGGCAAGACCATGCATCAAATAGTGCGTAGTACCTAAATGTCACAGGCCAAGTAGAAAAGCATCCTGTTTTGTAGCTAACCTAATAAATATAGGTTTAAGTGAAGCAACAAGAGTAGAAAGTGATGTTTCCAAGATGGAGCAAAAGAATCCTCCAGCAATTCTGCCTCCACAAACTCCAGGCTTTTCTGTTAGTGGGGTCTACATACATCTCATCTAAATTTCATCAGGCTCAGTCGAAATGAAAAGTGGCCAGATTCATCTTCTGGATGTGCTTCCCTGCCTTGCCCACACAGGGGGCCTTAGGCATCTCAGGGAAACTTCAGTGGGATGAACACTGGCCAAGGGGTCTAACCCAGCAAATTCCTGAATCCATTTTACTCTTCCATGGTCACTCTGGGAATTTTTTGTCTGAAAAGGTGAGGTGTTTCTCCATAGGGCAAAGGAGGCATTGCTGTTCTGTGGGGAGGAAGAGGCCCTGAAACCCTTTTACAGCACTGAGAATTACAAGTGCACATTTTAAAATCTCAGTTTCCTTGATCCTGGCATCCACAGAGCCTCAAGTCTATAGCCGATTGCAGTCATTGAATCAGCAATATCCAGCGTTACTGACAGGGAAGGTGCATATTTCATCGACTTGCTCCTTTCTGTAAGCAGCTGATCACTTTTGCTGTGCCTCAGGGAAGCTACATGAGAGAGCTTTTGTGCTCATTTGTGAGTTGCAGCAGGGATAAATGGTGTTTCTACAGCTTGTCAATTATTTGTTCTTTTCTTTCTGTCCACTGTTTGAGTTCTTGATCTTGATTAAGGTATTATTTAATTCCTGCATTTCTGAGCCCTTAAGCTGAGACAGACACATAATAGGTTTGCATTTAGTCACTACCAGGGTGCTTTAAGCAAGCTGGTTTCCTTTGAAGCTGAAAGTAACTAAGCCTGGGAAGTTCTCTGTTCTTCCTCCTCTCCTCCTAGTAGTTAATAGACTTCACAGGTAATCTCAAGATACTCTGATAAGCCTTTGAAGTTATTACCCACTAAGTTTTTGCTCTTTCTGAGTGCTGAGCATTGAATTGCTGACTGCTGTTAGAAGCAACGAGAAAGGATTCACAAAACCAACAGAGCCTTGCCTATAATTTTTGCTAACAAGAGCTGAATTTGATGGATAAATTGTGTTGCTGGGGAGATTTTGATTCTGTTCCCTCCTCTGTCACCAGTTTGCCTTGTGATTTGTGGTAGCATTTTCAGTTATGCCAGTCACATGAGATCTAAACCCATGAGTCAGACTCCACCCAAATCATGAGCCTGGCTTCCAGATCCAGAAGCTTTGAAAAGAGATCATACCATACTGTGTCTTTAGTTTATCTTTCGTTTCTGGAATTTCCTCTGTGTATTCCCAACATGTCTCTAGCAATTAATGTTTTCCACTCGTCTGGAAGTGTTGGGAAGACGTTCTGACCATTTGGAGCTGTTGGAGGCCTCGTTTGACCTACACAATTACTTTTGGTTTTGATCTCCAAATGAATATTATTTCTTCCAGACTCCACATCTTTTGTCCTCAGTGATTTCTGCATCCCTTTGCCTCACATGACCCATCACTTCTGTCCCTTCATTGCCATTCAGCCACTCTTTCCCACCTTCACGCCTCTCCGGTCTTGAGAGGGTTTTTCACTGTTGCCTTTCAGGGTGGAGGAAGTACAAAAAGATGCACATCTGGGTAATCCTTAACCTTCCTACGAGAATATATAGTTGGAGAGTGCAAGGAAATGGCCTCTCTTTCCTGAGAAGCTGAAATTTGTTACTTGCAACACAAGAAGTGGGCTATGAGGACTGGCTGGAGAGTGCCTCCATGCAGGATGGAGACCCATAAAAGGGCTGGTGCTCTGTGTGTTATGGCAATTCCAGACCCATTTGCTCAGAAGGTTTCTGCAGGACTTGGGAAATCAGGGTTTTATACTCACTTTGAGGGGAGTCAGGTGAAGAGTGAATCAGATTCAATGGAGTTAATAAGACAAAGTAAGTCCAGAGAAGATGGATTGAAGATGGATGTTAAGTGGGAGACAACCCTTCTGTCTGCACTATTTTGCTCTCTAATTCAGTGGTCAATCTGTTTTTCCTTCAATTTAAGGTTTGTAATATATTGTTTGCAGACTCCGATAGCCAACTCTGCTATGAAGGGTATGATTAGACTGAGATGGTGAAAAAGCCAAGGGGAAATTTGCTGTTGTGTCACTGTTTTTCCCTATGGCATTTGACTTTTTAGGAGGGCTAAGAAGTTACAAGTTCTTGGCAAGTGTTTATTAAGCCAAAGCCAAAACAATAAACGTAATTTCACAGTAATTATTGCATGCAACACTGTGGTGCCTGGTATTCCCATGGTAACATTGTCATTGTTCTGCCATGAATTTTGGAGAGCAGAGCTAACTATTTAATTAATAAAGTTGTGCAAAATTAGTATATTCACATGCCAAGCAGTCAGAAAGAAGCATCTTCTCTTGCTCATCTCATACCATACCACTACTTTATCCACAGTGTTTGCAGGTTCTTACATATGCCATGTGCCAGGCATTTGGCTGATCTATAATTTCAGGTAGAAGTGCAGCCAAACTGTACCCCCAGATCCAAATATCTCTAAAGTCTGAGTGTTTGATACTGAATCTGAGCCCAGAGAAAAACTCTTTACATAGCCCTAAACTTTACAATGGGCTGTCTCCAAGCCTTGAATCCACACTCTCTCCATGTTTTGGTGGATGGGAAATCTGGAATTTGTTTTTAAACCCCAAATTATCCAAAGCTGTGTTGAAGACATGAGAAAGATTCATGACGCCTACCCGATAATCTTTCAGCTAAACTTTTCCTATGCCCATTGTAGCAACTGGACACATCTCAAAATGTTTCTAGTTGGTCTGTGAACGTTTCACAAAACAGCAGTAATTAGAAGTGATTCCTTCTTTAAGATAGAGAAATGCCACTCCACAGCTTGAATATTAATAAGATAAAATTTATGAAAGCAAGCAGAGTAATATAATATTTTCTCCAGAGGAAAAGGACATGTATTTGCTTAGCTCTTTCATCAGCCATTTTCAGACACACTCTGTGTGCATAAAATACAGTTATGCAACCCATATGGGTCAACAAAGGAAGGTTGGTTGCTTCACCAGGATTATAAGACTCTTTTAAACACAATGGTACCACAAATTAAAATGGAAATCTATCAAAACCATTATCGTCTTGAAAGCTTTGGCCACAAGCGTAATTATTGTAGAAGGATGTTGTCCTTGGACACAGCTTTGGCTCAGTTCAAATAGTGTTATTTGTATCCCTCTATGGCTTAAAGTCAGAATTTGCATGGCCAAAGACCATAAATTTTTAAAGGAAAAAAAAACACAAGCTGTTTCCTTAGTACTAACACTAGCAGTTTTTTATTGTTTTGTAGTGGTTTGTAGGCAACTCATTAGGTGCTAGAGATAGGAACAGACTGAATGTGGCGGCTGAAGTCTGCCTTGAACTTTGGAAGTCTTCAGATGCAGATTTCTATCTGGATCCAGTTGTTTGTGTCTGAGGCTCTTTCTTTACCGGACACGAAGAAGAATGAGTGAATGTTAGACATGTTTGAGTTTAAATCCACTTCCAAATGTCCCCATTTTGGATAGTAAAACAGTGACCCAGTGATGTGCAATCTACAGATTTAGAGCAGAAAACCTGAGTTTCCTAGCATGTCAATGCAGCAGGCAGTCCTGTAGGATGGAAGTAATTGAACATACAGTGAACATATGGTGAGAAGAATATACAGTCTTCTGGATGTTGCTTGCCATAAGTAAAGGACACATCTAGAGCCAGAGCTGTCCCCAGGAGAGGCACCAGGTTGCTTTCTCAAGCTCCTGCTGAAGGCTGAATCTTGGAGTAACTCCATTATGGAGCTAATGATAAACTAGATAAAATAACAGGCACTGTAGGTTATTTTTGAACTTGTTATTCTTCTTTCAACATCCAATTTCCATCTTGAGGGAGATAAGTGACTAACATATCTGAACTCTATTTTTTGTCTTTTTCCATCCCTCAGGCTGGTATAGATGGAGAAAGCATTGGGAACTGCCCCTTCTCCCAGCGTCTCTTCATGATCCTCTGGCTCAAAGGAGTTGTGTTCAACGTCACCACTGTTGACCTGAAAAGGTAAAAATTGTTCAGTTTAATTGAAAGTAGTTATACGATCCAGTGTTTTTCCAATAGAAAGGCCCCACCAAGTTCAGTCAGATTGGTATCTGGCTTAGAGAGCCTGTGGTGCACAACAAAATAGTTGGGATTCAAGTCTGTTATTTCTTTTTGCACTTGTGGAATGTTTTTATATTAAACAGCGTGTTCAGGGTACTTTAAAAGTATTCTCACCACAAACTGCTGAAGAAATAGAAGGGCAAACTGATTTTGCAGGAACCGTAAATATCTTTGCAGCTACCTGACCATAAAGATTGGTGATTCCATGACCTTTTTTCTCTCTGCAGAAAGCCAGCTGATCTACACAATCTGGCTCCTGGGACCCACCCACCTTTCTTGACTTTTAATGGAGAAGTCAAGACAGATGTTAACAAGATTGAGGAATTCTTGGAAGAGACTCTTGCACCTCCAAAGTAAGAACTTGGGATTTTTTCAGTCAACATGCCATTTCCTAGGAATGAAAGATGTCCTAAGAGGAGTTCCTAAAAAGCACTCCCTCCTACGATCTTTACTTACAGGAGTAATATTTATTTATGAAACTTGCTGGCTTCAGTGAGATGACTTCCATGTGTGAAAGTTACTTGTATGACTAATAACTGCAGAATGTTTTCTCTGTACACATTTCAGGATGCCCTTGTATGCAGAATTAAGGAGACCAATGCTAAAAAAAAAAAATAAAAAATTGTAGGGGTCTGGTGTCCACATTTTACAGAGCTAAAAATAACCTGGAATGGATGCAGAGCATTGCCACACAAAATATCTGTGCCAGTAAAAGTGTTTTATCATGAAAAACTGAAGGCTTCTGAGCTGTGTGGAACCTTAAAAAGGTTGGAAGGGGAACTGACTGCTGAGTACAAGGAGCTCTGGAGTCAGAAAAGTGCTCATTAGTCTCATCAAGAAATGACTAGAGCCCATGACTGGAAATCATAACCAAAATAATTCAGCTTAGAAATAGGGCACAGATTTTTCAATATGTATGAATAAGCATTGGAACAAACAACCAAGGAACATGTCAGATTCACCAGATATGCCTTAGTTAGTCAAGCATTTTGGACTTAGTACAAGGATAACAGAGAAAAAAGATTGCTGGCTTGTGTTTTGGACCTTAAAATCTATGAATCAATGAAAATATTCTCAGTTCCTTATGGAGCATTTTACCTCCAACTGAATGAGAAGCCATAGGACCAGTCATGAGGCAAGAGATCAGGTACTTAAGTTTTCTGTAGTCTAGTCCAAGACCACTGAAATCAGTAGGAGTCGTTAGTTCATGTTGATCTTTCAAATCAATATATTCCTTTGTGCCAGATGTCTATAAAAACAACAATTCGGAGACTGAAAACTTTATGTTCCTTCACCTGGCTGATGCTAACACGCCTTGCTATTACATCCTGGCAGACATTTTCAGCTCAGGGAGTTAGACATGACTGCCATTCATAACAGAGAGAGCTGGCTGCCAGCCTCCCCTGCACCTTTCTGGAAATTTATGCTTCCTCCTGATTTAAGGCCACTGTATCTTGGATGGTGGTCACATAAAGCACCAGTGTGATTACCTTTGTCCTGAAGCCATCCCTGTGTAACTGCCCAAATCTCTGCCTTGACAGATACAGATATCATTAAGAGGGTCTTGCCAAGCTGTTGTTTTGAGATAAATGACAATGCTAATTGCAGTTTCTCGTAAAGGGCTTTTTAAAAATGTCTTCTTTTAAATTATATTTGTAATCATGACTATAGTGCTGGTAACACGTTGTTACTCTCCAACCTCCTTTCAGATATCCCAAGCTGGCTGCTAAGCACCGGGAATCAAACACTGCTGGAATCGATATCTTCTCCAAATTTTCTGCATACATCAAAAACACCAAGCAGCAGGATAATGCTGGTGAGTAGAGTCATTATCAAATGTGCCGGGGAGTTTTTGTACTTAGAAGCTGAATTATTTTGCTGTTTTCTCCTCATTTTATTGTAAACTGTGTTGATGATATCAGATACCACTGCTGATCAATTTGAGATGGTAGGTTCAGATGTACTTCACATGTCCACAGTCGAATTAACTACATCTATACCAGTGAATAAAATAGGACAGAGAGCATTCAATAGTAGCCAAGCTTCTTCATCGGAACAGGATCCCACAGAGCTACTAGAGGTGGCTGGTGGCTTGCTCTAACGCTTCTACTCGGCCCAGGCACTTCTTGTGAGGAGTGTTGGTTGTCTGGGTCCAAAATTGTGGCAGCAATAGACACAGTACTAAAAGTTTAGTACTGAATTATTGGTGAATGAACGAGCGAATGAACGGAGAGCAATCTGTGCCTTTTTACCCTGCATAATTTCTTAGTTGTAGACATTGACACAAGGCTCTCCCACTTATCTCGTGGTTATGCTATGGTAGTATAGCTCATTTGCTGATATAAACTGAGTCATATTGTGACATTAAATAGGAAGTAACTGAATGGAAATTGAATGAAAGTGGCTTTAAGAAATATAATTGCATGCTGTACACTCCAGACTTTCCCTCATACATTTGTGTCAAAAGAAATACCCTTCCCCCCCCCCGAAGCTGGATGCCATGCATATTTACACGCATCCTACACTCTCTTCCTAATGAAATCACTTTTCTTCTCCACATTCCTTTCCCCCCAGAGAGGCACAGCTCCAGCTAGTGCAAGCTCCTGTTGCTCCATGAAAGCAAATGGATTTACACTGTCATATCCCTTGAGATGATCTAGCAGAGAACTTGCAGTCATTCATTGACGTTCATCTTACCTTGTATTACTAATTTCACAGAGACCTAAGGCATGCTAAACACCATGCAGTCATCACATTGTTCAGAGAAAAGTAGATTTTTCAAGTTCCAACTCTGCCACAGATTTCATTTGTGCGATTATATTTCATTGCCTGGGGCTGACTCATGAGATGAAAATGGGGAAATGATGATTTATGTCAGATAAAAATCTGCTCCTTAATATTTTTTTGTGTTGTTAACAGAAGGAAATAATTATAGTGCTTCACTTTGCAGGGATGCTAAAAAGTTATTTTTTTTTGTCTGCTGCCAATGGGATGCTCAGCTAACCTCTGTAGGAAGGCTTGTAAAAAGAAGATAAATTAAGAGTTAACTTAAATAGATGTTACAGTTAAAATAAATATCTTGGCCGTTTACAAGGAATTTTTATGGTCCATGGTGCAACTGTAAGCCTTAAATTCAGCTGTGCTGTCCCTTGTATTCTAAAACTGTCACAAGTATTTGTCCACATGTAAAATCCTGCTGTGTTGCTTCTCAGTGACTCTGCAAAATGCAGATCCCTGGACTTGTAAGGGCTGGCAGCTCCTGCTGGTAATAAATGGCTGTCCTAGAGGTGTCTGCATCTGGCTGCAACCAGTGCTGGAATTCAAGATTGGATATCTGCTACTGTGAGATAAAGAATCTAACCCTGCAAAGTGCTCCTGGTGGGCTGTCTACATTTGTTCCATATCCAGTGTGATTAATGGGAGCTTTCCCTAGTTCTGCCTAGCAAACTTGGTTTAAGTACTTTTGCAAAGAAAATGAAAATCCTTCTCCAAGGCAATTGAGCATACCATGGTTATAGGGAAAAGAGATAGTAAGCTGCAAGACAGCAACAAACTTTGCTCTGTGCAAACTTCCTTACCCCATTTTGTTGCTGGTTCATGCTCCTGTGATAAGCAGACACACACTGGTACTCAGCTTTCCTCTTTGAAGTAGAGAAGTGTTTTTAGCTTAATTTTTTACAGCTGGAGTGCTGCAGCACAACGAGAATAAAGCTGAGATGAGCAGAGTACCTACGTGTTCTTTGTAGCACTGTTTTGAAGTGCCTGAGGACCTCTGAGTACTTGGGTCTGGGAGTAGAGTCTTACAAAATCTGGGAATTAGACCTCAATTTTAGCAGAGTAATTGACTTCAATTTTTCAAAGGCTGAGCAAGAAAAGTGTTTCCCTTATCTCAGGGACATTTTACCCACTGAAACATCCTTTCCAGTTCATCTGAACCTACAGTAGTTATTCTCAAGGCTGATTTGGATGGCAGATAATGAGTTAATTAAAAGGTAGCTGTGTTGAATTTCTTGGGCAGAGAAGAGATTATGTGCAAAAAAGAAAAGAAAGGAAAGGATTGTATCACTGTATACATAATTCCTAATGCAGCTATTTTGGATGGGTATTTGTTTAAATTAAAGCTTCAATCAAAAAGGGATCTGGAACTCTAGCCTTGATCTGATACATGACATTTTGCAGAAGATTTTGGCAGCTTATCCTCCCTATGTAACAGCAGAAATAATTATATATTGCTCTGTAAAAAGAGAAAGCAAATTCTAAATATATTACATATGATATATGATGGTGTATGATATATAATAGGTGATAAATGATGATATAATATATTATATATAGTAATATAATATATGATACTATACACTAGATACTATATAATTAGGAGGAATGTCCCTTTCCCTATCTCCATGTGAGTAGGTAAGGTCCAAAAAGAACAGAGGTTGCTGCTTGTGGTTATTTCCTATACACAGCAACTCGCAAATAGATGTAATGGCACGTCTCATATCCATCCTCTATTTGAGTCCTAGCTTCAGCTGACTCAAATTTGTGGGTTAAACTGGAAAGCCACACCAGTGACTGGGACATCTGTTGTACATGATCAAAATAGAAGAACACTTGTCAATAAAACCAAAGCAGAATGGAGACCCCAGACTATTACATCAAAAATAATTCTAATTGTTTTTGGTTGGGAATAGGAGAATGTTGGATACCAAGTATCCTAAATCACCAAACATCAGGTTGTTTAAATTTTAGTCTCTTAACTTGGAAGTCAGGGAGGTGAATTCATTGAGGCACGGGATATCAGGATGGGAATTTGTAGCATCCACTGATCTCTAGCTGTAAGAAGTGTGGTTAGGTAAAATTATATATGATCATTCTTCAGGGCATCCTGGTTTAGCAGAGATCATGAGATCTAAGTAACAAGAGCTCTTACTACAGCCTGTGGCTATGAAATCTTTGCGGAAAAGTGGTGTGAAGTGGTTGGGATTATTAATGAGATTTACACAGTAGGAGGATACTGGATGTGAGAGTTAATGAGAACCCAATGCATGCCAAAGATAAGCCTAAACTAGTGTTTCTCCCAGGAGGGTTTACAGCTAGGGTTGTACAACAATTTCAGACTTCAAGTGATGCCATCACTTGGCTATTTGTTATGGAGAGGTGGTGAGAAGGCACTAATAACAGAGACTGTAGCCTTTAAGCGTCTGATTTTTTATTATTATTATTATTATTATTTTTTTAATCCCTGAAAGTGGAAATGTCATGAAAAAAATAAGATTTGTAATTTCTTGGTTTAGTGTTTGAATTCTTACATGTAAGTAGACACAATGATACATATGTTTGTTTGTTTCTAAGATTGTGATACCCTCTGCTGGCAAATATGTGAATGTATAAAGCAGGAAGCTTTACAATCAAGGATGAAACATCTCCCTGAAATACTAGGTTTCCTTCTGCCAAGACAGTTTCCTCCTACAAATGTGACATTGTCAGAAGAGAAATGCTTCATAGAAACCTATGGATTTTGACAAAATTTTCAAGGAAAAAATTGTATTTTTCTGGATGAATTTAAATTACTTAGAGGTACAATGTTTTAAAATCACATAGAATAATAGTACTTCCCCCACACCCATTTCTTCTCTCTCGCTCTCTCTCTCTGTCTCTCTCTCTCTCTTTCTATTTTCCTTCCTTCCTTCCTTCCTTCCTTCCTTCCTTCCTTCCTTCCTTCCTTCCTTCCTTCCTTCCTTCCTTCCTTCCTTCCTTCCTTCCTTCCTTTCGTCCTTCCTTCCTTCCTTCCTTCCTCCTTTTTTTTTTCCTTTTTATCCTTTTTTTCCTCTTTTTTCTTTCTTTCCTTTTTTTTTTTTTTTTTTTTTTTTTTTTTTTTTTTTTTTTTCTTCTGGATCCATGCAGTACTTCATTAGCCACATGCCATTATGTTTCATGTCTGGCACAGAAACAGGTGATAACCTTCTCGTGTAAGGCTGCATGGCAATATGTTATTGATCATGATTCATTCACTTACCAAAGGTATTTGGCAGCTAGACTGCCCTGATTTAATAGCTCCCTGAATCTCTGATGCTTTTTTTCCATCTTTGTTTTGCTAACTTTTCTGTCTTATAATATAAAAATGTTGAAAGGTTTGGAATGGGCTGGCTAGGGCTGTAAGCCCAGAAGCAAACATGCTCATGCCATATCAAAGTCCCACCACTTTTAAGCTTCTTGAAAGGGAAGGAATTGATTCCAGATTCTCAGGATGTGGCAAGCTGTGTTTAAAGAAAGTGTGTGCATTTATTATTTCAAGTCACTTCAATTACAACGGGCTTGATTCCTTCCACCCCCCATGTCACTCGATAATTTTATAACAGACCTCTCTGAAGGAGTGATCATCTCATTGCAAGAACAGGGCCACATCTGGCTTAGATAGCGCAACTGGGTTATTCAGTCCTCCGACCCTTGCCACTGGACTTGGCCACTCAAAATTATGAGAAGTGCTCATTCACTTCATGGCTCATTCTCCTTCATGGAAGAAAGCAGTGGCAGTATTCTTCAAAATTATCTCTTCCTCAGGTTCACATTGCTCAAGTTTGCATGACAAATCTGAGACTTTGGGGCTGCTTTGCAGCTGTGTAATATCCAGGAGGCCTTGTCTGAGCATAAGGAAAGAAACTAAGGTCCTGGGAGCTTACTCGGGTTCCTTTTGTTGATGCTGAGCAAATCACTCAAGCTCTGTACAGTAACCAGGGTAGTAGCAACTTATCTATTCATCAGAGGAGGATGCAATTTAATTAATTGGAATGCTGTGTACGTATTCAGTATCCTGCTTATTATTTTTCTTGCAAGCCTGTATACTGCAAACCAAGGGGACAGCCTGTAGTAACCACCCATTAACCATTCCGCCTCAAATTCTAAGTTCTTTGGCTCATAGAATGAGCCCTTTGATTTCATTTATGAGCTTAAAAAGTTGTTCTTGAATTGAGTTCTTAGGGGGCACCAGCTCCAGTGTGGGTGGGCGCATTCATTAGTGGTACGGAAGGATATTTCACTGTACAGCTCTTCAGAAGGCGCTGAGCTGGGAGACCACCAGCATGATTTCGTGCACAGGAATTTCCAGCCGTCTGACCAGAGGACTCCACGTGTCTGGTTTGGATTTACATCAAGAGGCCAAAAATAAAAGAGCATTTAAATCATTAACTTACATGTGATTAAATGCTGTTCACCTCTTTCAGTAGCTACATCACACTCTGTGGTTAAGCGCGTGAGGTGGGAAATGTCTCTCTTCGTGTGCTGAGTGTGTGTGCATACAGTAGGTATGCAAACATGGACAGGGCTGGGATTAAGGCTGGCCTACATCAGTTTTAAGCTGCTGTGACTCTGTGGAGTTTCTTCTGCTGAGAAGAGTCAGACACCCCATATAGGTAGGTGCACAGGCTGGACAGTGTGCTCTGGTCCTTTCTAGAAGCCATCGCATACCTCCTTAAACCAGCAGAATAGTAATTCCCTACAGAAACCCACCTTGAATATTTACTGCAGTGATGGATCTGCGGTGCAGACCCTTTGTGGTGAGCTCCTTGATGTTGTGGGTCAGCTGGTGTCATCCCAACAAATGGGGTCTGGTATGCTCTCCATCACCATACAGGCAGGCACAGGGGAGCACAGCATCTTTCCCCAAAGCATCTTCTTGCCCACTGGGGAAGGGCAGCAGGTCACCTTGCTTCCTTCCAGCCTGGCTTTTCGCATCCAAAGAGGTCAGGTTGTAGCTGTGACACAGCTTGTCCCAAGCCTTTGATCTTTCTGTCATTTTCTGTGCCTAAAAGCTTCAGCCCCTGCTCAGCAAAGTTCCTGACAAAGCTCCTGTTGATTTTAATGGAGCAAGGTAAAGTAAAAAAGCTGTTTGAATGCCCTTAGATGGATCAGGAGTTTCCTTCAGCAGGAATCTTGGAGCAGGCTCTAACTCAGGACCGATATTAATGCTTTACAACTTCTGCATAGATTTTCAAGGTGCCATATAAATATATAGGTATATATGTGTGTCTGTGTATCAACTTGCCATTAAATTTTTCCTTCTTCCTCTTTAGTTGCAGAATTTCCCTTTTCCACCACAACCCCCCATACCTGTCCAAGACCCGGCATGAGCCATAATTTGTCCTACACTGTGATGATATTAAGTTTTCTCTGTCGTGCAACCAGGATGGACTAGAAATAGATTTTAAAATCATTTTAGAGAAAAGGAGTTGCTTTATGATGGGCTTTCTAACTATGGAACGTCTCAGGATGACAGATCTTTAACTGTGGCATTTTGACGGACAAAAAAGCTATTTTAGAACATTTTAAACAAGTTTTTATGGCTCCCTCTGAGCTGAGTACTGTTGGGTTCGCGGTAACTAAAGTGCCTGGCAGCTTTACAAAACCAGTCCTAGTATAAAAAAATACCCAGTCTTTAAAACATATGTAAAATAGCTTTTCTGCAACATTTGTGGCACATAAAGTACCGAATACATGTTGGTGAGTGTGATATAAAGATTTTATTGCCGTTCATTTGGGATGACCCGTATAACTCACTCATGATATGTTAATAAAACTGTTCTCCGCTCTGTCTTTTTATAAAAATACACAAATAAAGATCACTAAAATAGTGGTGATAGCTGTGTGCGAACTTGTTAAGGAGTGCAACAAGTTGCACTCGGCATCCATCCTAAATTGCGTTATCTCCACTATGCCCAGTAATCAAAGACCAGTCTTAAAATGCTCAGAAACAGCATTTTACAGAAGAAGTTTGCTGGAGAAATAACTTTTTGAATACTTCCCTCAAAATTATTCTGGCTGGAGGCCCAGAGCCATCAATATTCTGTCTGGTACCAGTGACAGGTTTAAGGACCGATATCTTTTGACCTGCCAAAAGTAAGAACTGAAATTTTATGCCATTGGAAGGAAGAGGTTTTCAGTTTTCCAAAGTGATAACAAGCTATCGCCTTAACCTTAGAAGCATGTACCTTACTAGGGAAAGTTTCTGAACTTTCGTATCATTTATATTTTTTTTTTTATTCCTCTAAGACCTTCCAACTTAATTTTGCTAATTAAGGCATGAAGATTTCCTGATGGAAATGAGAAAAATAATATTTGAAGCCAGTAGAAGACTAGAACTCTCTGTAAGTCCAGATGTGGTCAGACTGCAGGACCTCCAAGGCAGGGACTTGGTAATGCTGATTAGCACACTTAGCTGCAGGCTCTCTGGGAACAGTAAACATTTACCATTAATGTACTCACAGACATCATTTTCTGACACATCTGTGTATGCATGTCAATGTAGCTCTGAGAGCACAGCATGCCATATGGAGGGAGAGAGAAAAAAAAAAAAAGAAAGAAAGAAAGAATAGATATATTTATACACATATGTGACAGAGAATATGAAAAACCCTAGAAATTAGGTGACAACATGTGCTGAAGTCCACAAAGTTAATGGTGCGCTCAAATGACGGCATGTTCCTGAGCATTTGCTGAATCAGGGCCTATATGCACAGGCCAGGCCTAGACTGAAATCCTTGCAATGGGAACAGTAGTTGGCAGATGCTCTTCTTTAAGAGGGAATTATTTCCCCTGTGTGTTTGAATATTCCTCCAAGTGCTGCTGGCTGCACTGGGATTCTTTGTTCTGTTTCCCAGCCGAGCTCCCTCGCTTGCACACAGGAGCGGTAGCACAGCTGGAAATGGATTAGAGCAATCTGGCGGCAGCAGTCCTGGGAGGAATTAAGTGCCTCGCTGCTGGAATGGGAGGCCTAAATTACATTATTATTTAGGATTCAGTTTTAACTTCATTGCTCTGCTGTTTCGCACGGGTGGGTAACTTCACTGGTTGCCATATACTTGGTGCATCTTACGCATGCATCAAGATTTCAATGGAGTTATGGCATTACTCAGTAAATATCCAAATCTTACATGAGCAAATGTCTAGAATTAAGCACCCAACTGGTCCTACGATCCCAAGAGGGTTCATAGGCTTATATTTAGCAATGGTAGAGTGAGCTATCACATGAGAGAGAGCCCGGCGACTGGCTCCTGATTTTGCTGAAGTAAGTTTGCAAAACTGTTAGTGACTTCAAAGGGAGAAGGATTGGCCCAGAATCTGTTTTTCCCAAAACATATTTTTTTGTTTTATGCATGCAAATGTTCTTCATAAAATAAGTGGGAAGAGAAGAATGAGACAACTGAAAATCAGTGTTGCTAATTTTCTTTATTAAAGGGGATCTTAAATAGTTGACATTTAGCTTGAAAACAGTGCTGGAAAAAAAAAAAAAAAGGTGACTAAATGAGAAATGGAGACGCAGTTCTTTTCTAATATCCAGATTATTATTATTATTATTATTATTATTATTATTATTTTTCTGATTGAAAAAATAAGTAATTTCACAGAGTTTGAGGCTAGAAGGACCTTTGGGTTTTTTATTAAGATCTCTTGCAAAGCACAACCCAGCCAGTTTCACCCATTAGCAAATATGTTAGTATTTCAGTCCTTTAGAGTATAAGTTATTTTCCATTTGAGCAGAGAATAGGAGAAACTGAAGTTTCTTTGATGCACAATGCCCCTCTATGGGGGAAATGTATTGAATGAGAGCTGCTCAGATGATGGCAATAACTGGTCCATATTCTGCACTGCAGAAGGTGAATCCCTGGTGACTCAGCGAGTCAAAGCTGAAAAAAAAATATTTTGAACCTTAACCTGGAGTCAGGATGACCCTAAAAGTGCGAGGAAGGCACCTACACAGCAATACTTTATCCTTGAGTTCAAGGCATTGGTCCTTCTAATCCAAAATCCAGCTGCTCCCCTGATACTGTGATCAAATATTGAGAGATGAGATTTAATTGCAGTTACTGCCTTACTATCGAGTAGCAAATTCTCTCTGACAGTGAGGGTGGCACAGGCAACCCAGCTCCGTCCTTGTTGCAGGACATCAGAGATGACACTAAGGATGTAAAAGTACCTAGACTGTGTCCTTCCCATGCAGCATTATCCCTCTCTAGCCCAGTTTTTCCCATTTCTGCCAGAACTGGATTAAAAATCCCTTTTCTTAGTCCCTTTATAAACACCCCAAGAAGTTAAGTCTGCCTCTGCTCCCTCCTACTTGTTCCTTAAGCAGTGCAGTGCTTTGGCAATGTGGAAACTGAAATTTGTCCAGCTTCCAGCCATTAGACCTCTCCGTGCCTTTGTCAGCAGAGCTCTGCTCACATTGCTCACTCACACCTCACAGATATTTTGCCCGTGGGTGAGTAGCTGCACACATTTAGCCTCCTGGCCTTCTCTCTGATAAGTCAAACAAATAAACTCTTCAAACCTGACATTTTGAGGCTTGTTTGCCAGTCCTTGAGCACTATATTTTTGTTCTCCTTTAACCTCTCTCTGGAATTTCCAAAGCCTTTTTTCATCGGGGACACCAGAACTGGGAAAAATGTTCTTAATACTTGTCACAACAGGGTTGTTGCAAAAGAGGGAGTATGACCTCCTTACTACTGTTTGGAAATTTTTTAGGCATCCCAGCATAATTTAATCTTTTTGCTGCTGCTCCTTTCAGAACACTGAAGTTAAGGCACAAGCATGATGATCCCTAAGTCATTTAGTGGGGTTTCAAAAAAAAATCTCAAAAGCAGAGCAACAGTGGAATAGACTAAAGACGCAAGTCATTTGTAATTCTTATTGTCTCATTATTTATTTTTTTAATATATCTCAGTAATGATTTTTTTGAGCACAAAGGACACATGAGAGGGAAACAGCAGTGCCTAGCCAGCAGAACCTGAGGATACCAGAAACATTAAAATAAAAATAAGTTGAGGCTGAGATCTGCTAAGTGAACAGAGGGATTTGGGGACCCAATAAGCTTTAAAATTTCATTCTCAGATTCTGCTGGCTAGGCATTGCTGCTTCCCTCTCATGTGTCTTCGCTGCTGTTTAAGTGAAATAACTTAGTTGGAATTGTTGGAGTGCAATTGGGATTATCCCGCTGTAAAGAAAAGGGGACTTTATTCCACTATACCTCCAGGATTTAAATAAATTAATCTTAAAGTTGGAAGCATCAACAGCCTGTAGAACAATTTTCTTTGCTTAAACATTAGAACACAAGGGGTCCCCACAGCACTGTCACAGAAGCCCAGTTACATGCTCTACCAGAAGCTAACTTTCCCCTTATTTTAATGCAGAAAAATGTAGCTAATTCTTTTTTGTCAGTCCCAGAATCACCTTGATTGCTCTGTGCTAGTAAAACAAAACTTCACACTCAGAGTAAAAACACAGTACCTTAAAAATCAAGATACCAGAGTGATAATCTCATGCTATAACTAAATGGCTTGATAATGCGTAGGGATTTCTTTTTTTTTTTTTTTTTTTTTTTCAGGGTTCTGATGCAAATCAGCTGCTGCTTGTCTACACTTGGTTAGGGACACCTGCACAAGACTAGCATTGCAAATGTCAGGATTAGGCCCTTGGGGACGTGATCTAGAAGAGATGCTTGTCAGTTACATGCTGCTATAGGGTTACAATGATTTGTGAAATGCAAGTTAGGTACTACCCTTCCTGGGGCACTTGTAGGCCAGTAGTTTTACATTCAGTTGCTTCCTGCCCTCAGGGTCACTTGGACTCCTAGGAGACTTGGAAATGAACCTTGCTTTTGGTGTTTCTCTAACACCTGGGTTTTCTTAAAAAATAGCTCCAGTTTGGAGGTACTCCAGTTGTGTTCTTCATGATAACATTACACACATTATATTTATTTCTTGCCTCCACATTAAAACAAAGAAAAGGGAAGGAATAAACATGAGATTTAACCTAAAACTACAACCAAGTCAAAACAAACTTTCTAGAAACTTGAGAATTATGTGTTTAGTTTTCTTTTTGAAGACGTTATCAATTCACCTGTTTCAACAGGTTTAATTTGGGAGTAGGACAGATGCTACCACAAAAATGGGATGATGTCTCTTACTTTTGTTGTAGTTACAGTTTATTTCTTTCTAACCTGAAACAAATATTCATAGCTGGTACATTACTGCTTTTACCAATGTAAAGTTTGTGGTTGAAGAGTGCTATCATCCTTATTTTGTATATGGGAAGTAGAGAATTTAAATCATTTATGTAAGGTCATGTAGAATAGCTTGGAAGAAAAGACTTGAACTCAGGCCTCCCAAATCCAGGTAACCTCCTGTGAATCGTTGTGCTCTGGCTGAGGGAAATTTACCTGGGGAACTGAGGTTTCTGCTCAAGTATATAGCAATGTGCTTTTTGTGGAGTTTGACAGGTCTGTCAAAATATCCCAGACCTTTAGGATGAAGCTCTGATTGAGCAGTCCACATCCTAGATGTTTGTAGATGGGGTAGGAAGGGAAGGGAAATTCCTTTAGTGTTGCATTTTAACATTATTAATATATCTGCCCTGGACAGCTAGGTTAGACTAGATACCTAACATTTAGATAGCTGAAGGTAGACAAGGTGAGTCCCACCCATAAGTACCTCAATAGATTTTCTGGTGTCTGGTTTCCTAAGGTTGCTTTGGTTATCTAATGTCTCTATTTCAGCTCCATGTTCCCCTGAGATCTGGCTGCAGTGCTCTTGGGGTTTAGCAACTCCACTGCTCTCAGTGGACATACACGGAATGTATGTACATGGAAAATATGTGCCTATTTATGCTCGGTTCTCCTCTGTGTACACAACAAGGTCTTCATTGATTCATTAAACGAGTGGAAACAGACAGGAGGATTGCTACTTTTCAGCGTGGGCATTTACCTTTATTGTGGGAACATGCTCAAGTCTCTATTCTAGTGAATATTGAATTATTTATCTAGAGTGGAACATCTTTAATAGCAGAGGTGACTCACCCCAGAAACTACCTTTGGCCCAGAGTTAGGCATCTTAATGTCTTGGATGCATGGGAGCCACACCTCCATCCTTCTCCTTTTAGTGACTAACCACTCATTTGCCTCTCAATATAGATCCTCCTTAGAACTGGGGATTTTATAGGGCAGAAATATGCCTGGAAATGGGATGTTGCAATGCTCAAATCAGTGATGTACTTGCCCTTTGGGGTGTGAACCCTAAATATCTCAGTAACTTTAAAAGAATGGTGGGTATTATCCTAACATCACTTAGGTGAACTGTGAAATTATAGTCCAAGGGTGGGATTCATCTTGCCCAACTTCACCTTCCCGAAAGTTAGGTGTCTAGTCTGAGCTAGTCCTTTAGGTTTCATGTGTGATTCGTGCAGCAAGAAGGGCATGAGTGGCGTGAGTCACCAGCTTGCATCAGGTGTCGGGCAGCTGGAGGGGATTGCTCTCCAGAGATGCTCTGTACCTCTGGGCAGAGAGGGAGCCTACAAAACCAGCTGAGACGAGACACCTGTCTTTTAAATGGCTAAACAGAGGAAATCAAGGCAGCACTCAAATCTCCAGGGTTGTATTGAAATCACGGGGAGAAATATAAACTGTTCAATATGCAGTACAGTGGCAGTAATACATATTGCAGTCGCAGCTCCTCCATGTGAGAAGGATTAATCTATCCAGATTAAAGTTACAATACTCTGTTGAGCCTGCCTGAAAAAAAAATAAAAAATGAGCAGGATGTAGAAAAAAGAGAGTGAAAATATGAATCCTTGGTCTTTAATCAGACTGTCAGACTAGTAGAATGATATTATTTTCTTACCTTAAATTGCTGTTTCTTAGCTGGTTTTCCTCTCCTACCAGAAAACAGTATTGGGTCTCATATAATATCAAACTCTGTGAATCTGGAAGTGATCAGGAAAGGTGGTTTGTTTTTTTAAAGGAGAAATAAATCTCAGATTGTTTGTGTGAGACTGTGAATATTTATGTACTGTTCCCTCTCTTCCCTCATTGCATATTTCACCAAGTTCATTTGCGTGTGTTACAGGATAAATCTTACTGGAGGGCAGTGGAAGAAAGCAGTAAAAAGAAAAAGCATCAATCAGTTGTCCAGGGTAGCAGCAGGAATCATTGTTCATTTTTGTACATGGATCACTGTTTGTTGAACTTGCCTAGGCTTGACAATTAAGAAACTTGCAACTCTGCTGAGGTCAGTCTCAAGTGATTTCAGATGATAGCTACAAATGCCATCATATTGCTGGACTTCAATGACTTTTCAGTCTTGTTGTCACAGTGCTATCAGTGGTATTCCCTTTTGAAGAGGGCCACATATATTTTACTTTGGCTTGGACAAAATATTTTGTGATAAAATGTTTATTTGACAAAAAAAATACCACGGGAGGTGTTGGTATTCTAAATTATGGTCAAATGTGAGCTGAATGTGGTGAATAATGACTTCTGAAAAGAAAAAGTATTTTCTCCTAATCTTTTTGAAACAAAGGATTCTTCTTTTTCTTCCTCTTTTTGAATTTGGAAAAAAAAAATGAAAATTTTAATTCAAAGATTATAAATATTTGGAAAGTCACCTGAAAATGATTGAACATGTAGGCATGACTTAAACAAACAACCTAAAACACAATTTTCCTTTTGTTTTTAACCTTTGGAAAATTTATGTTATTTTTCTTTAAGACTGTTTCAAAAATGTAAGCAGTTTTACTCTCTTTTAATGTAGATCAAATAGTTTTTATGTTTAATTTGACCAAAGAATCAATTGTTCTTACTGCTTTTATTGTGCTGTCCATGCTTTGCTGTAATAACCAGCAAGTAAAATCCTCATCCTGCAAATGGTTCCACTCAGACACGTAAAACAGGAGTCATCTCACCCAATTTTAGCTATTTTAAATTTAGGCGGCCAGTCTGCCTGTTCTCAAAAGAGAGAGCAAGGCTCTTCTGGTGGTAATTCAGCTTTTCTTAGGCTACTATTTTAAGATGGAATGATTTGCCTTCCAGTGGCTCCTTCAGGCCACAGAGATTGGTGTTTATGTGCTTTGTCTGCTTTGCTATTTCTCCTCGTCCCAGCATTAAACAAGGAAGGAAATATTTGAGTTCAAGGAAGGGGAAGAAGAGTCCTTGTCTGACCTCTGCAAATGCAGTGGGTGTGGATGGTCTGAATCAGTTTTACTTTTTCCGAACCATTTTTCTTTTACTACTTTCTAGTTACTTTCCATTTTGCTTCAGCCTTATTTGACCCATAGAAAATAGAGATGGAAACAACCTACAACGCTGGAAGTTTTATGGCCACTATTATTCAGGAGGTCAGATTAAATGATTCTAATAGTCCTTTTTTGGCTTTAAAAGCTGCTGGAGAAATCCTAACCCCACTGAAGTCAACAGCAAAACTTTCACAGGCTTCAGTTTGGCCAAAATTTCACCCAAACTATCTACTAATGAATCTTTGACTCTGGCCCTTCTCCTGACTTGCAGGATTGCTCTGTGCATTTACATTTTCCTATGTTTTGTTCAGTTCAATTCAGTGGTATAAATGTTTCAAGACAGAAGGATTTCTCTTTGTCCCCTGGAAATAGTTGCACAGGCTAATAGTTTAAGGAAGTTTTTGCTTGAAGAGTTGAATAACAGAGCCAAATCTGGTCTTGGTTGAACTGGAGTAAATATGGAATAGCTTGTTGACAATGTGGAGTTACTCCTCTTTTATGTCAGTGTAACTGAGAGCACAATTTTGCCAATTATTAGCTTTTGTTACATTATTTGTATTTCTGTGCATGTCAGGATTTGTTAATCTCATTGTTCAACATCAAGTAACCTTTTGCTGAAAACAGAGCGTCATTGTGAATTAGGTATCATCAGCTAAATTGAACCTCACCCCGTGCATTTGACAGATGGTAATACATTCATTAAGTGTTCTGTGGTTGCTTTGAGGTTGGAAAGTGCTATTTTTCTGGCTTCTAACTCAGAATTCTTAAGGAAAGTTGTATAAAAGCATAGTTTTGTGGAGAGGAGGAAACTCACAGAGCTCGTGAGTTTTGTTTTTTTTTTTTTTTTTTTTTTTTTTTTACTGATAGCGTTGTTCACTATTGTTGGGATGACACAGCAGGATTGTGACTGATGTAAATTGTCTTTGGCTGCATAAATAACCCAGAACACAGCAGTGAAGGGTGAGAGAGGAGATTCCACCACGGATTTTGAATATCCACGGGTAAAACTTATTGGAATTTGAATTTATATTCAGTGCATCTCTGTGGAGGCAATGCATTGCTCGTGTCCTTTTGCTTAGTGATTTCACTGGCCAGAAAGATGGCTTCTGTGAGTTCAGATATTTGCAGATGTTGCAACAGTAACCTGATGACAGGGCTCCTCTCTAAGATCACAGTGCGAGTCTACAGGGTGGGGAAGAAATTGGAGGTAGAAATTTCAAAAACAGCAGAGAGCCACATTCTCAGGCATAATTCCACTTGGTGTTGTAATATTGAATCCTCCACCCTGACGTTACCAGCAAAATACAAGGCTGAGATGAGCTGCTTCAGGAAAATTTTTCCATACAGCTGATTTAGGGTCACTCACACCATGAACGGCAGGGAAAAGAAGACTCCACTAACTACAGAGAAACATCAAGGTCTTCAGTTCAAAACAACTATTTTTATTTATGCACATTAGGGAAGATTAATCCCAACAATTGACTTGGATGGAGCTTCAGCTCTTATCAACCAACCTGTTCTGTTCTTTAATGATGTTACCATGAGGATAAATTGCGAATTAGCTGTCTAGCCACTTCTGACATTTGTTGTGGGTAATATATTCACAAATGGAAAACTGCACGTTCTTTAGTTAGTCAAATCTTTTGAAATGTCTTCATTCAGTCTAGTGTTTTGACTGGTATTCACAAGGCCCTAGTGAGTGCCTCCTGCTCTTTTTGTTCTCAAAGGAGACAACATATAGTTGTCATCCAGATTTTTACAAAATATCCATGGTGTGGCAGGTTCAGATTGAAATCTGTCTTCTGCTTGGTTTGCTCTGCAATGTGAGCTGAGACTGCTCTTCTCTCAGCAAGGGACCCAAAACCTTCAGAGCTGTAGGATTTTTTGGAGGAGATTATTTCTCAGTCTTTGCTCATGTTTTTTCATCTTTAATGGAGTTTCTTAAATATTGACCAGATAAAAGACCAAATTACAGTTTTTCAGGCTTTTACCTATTATCAGCCCTAAGTGATGATCCATTGAAATAGTTTATGGAAAGTGCAAAAGTTCCACAGAAGAGCCGTACAGATTACTCAATACTCCACTGGTGGGATTTAATCTTGGATGTCTGGGCTGACCACCTTGAAAAGGCATTCGGACCTCAGTCTTCCACTTTTCAGAGAAATACCATTGTTAAAAGCTCAGCTCTTCACACACATTGTTATTATTATTATTTAATTTATTTGGTAAGAAATAAAAATCAGATCTGCTTTTGGTACCTCTCACTTGTGCAAGTCACTGGTGAATTCAAATCCATGAAGCAGTTCTCTCACCCATACCAGTACAAGACACTTCGCTCTCTGTCTGAGACATCAGGCTCATAAGCCTCTTGATTCAATATTTTCAAGATTCTTTTACACATCCTGCTATTTCAAGTGTGGCTTTCTCTGAGGACCTTCTCAAGGAAACTAAGGCTTTACCTCTCTTACATAGAGGAATCTGAATACAACAGGGCTCCTAGAAATTAGGATTAGCAATGTGGGTATTTGCATATGGATTTCAAAAAATGTCTTGACAAGATTTCAAGAAATTTTTAAAATTCTTTAAAAAAATCCACCCTGTGCACCTAAATTTTGAAATTGCAACTTTAGGTTTGTAATTCTCTTAGCTTTTCAAAATGCTTTTATTATTCAGTTGAAAGAAAGTAATTTCTCCCTTGTTTGCTGCCTTTCTATTTTCTGGCTGTTCTGGGACTTTTACTGAGATCAGAAGAGTTCTAACTAATTAAATGGGGTCACAGGCGTCAGAAGTAGTAGTTCTTAATTATCAGAATATGAAATGGTCCCACCTTGTAGTGGCTTCAGTGGGTGATCTCAGGATCCTGTGAGTTCCAGCAGAGCCTGTGAATGAGGTCTCGGATGTGTTGAACCCTGCACATATGTTTATTTCTGGCCTAAAGCAGCTGTAAGAAAGAGTCAAGTATGAATTCAGATAGATGTTTTTCCCACTGTCACAAATAGGCTCCACTCCAGGCATTGTTTTTGAGACAACTATGACACATTTTGATGTATCAGTAAGAGGGAAAAAAAAAGCCCCAAAAAGTTCCAGAAAAAGTTACATAAATCCATGTCACCTGGACATGGTCCTGTCTTTATAAACACACATAACCCCATGGACTAGCATAGTGTATCTAAAGTAGCATTTCCACTGGAAATACTGCACAGATCACTCAAAGAACTAATGATCTTACTGGGCAAAAGGGATGCTGGAAAATACTTGGAGTTAAATCAGTTTTCTAAAATCTGAATGAGCAAAATTGAATTCAATTACAGTAATTTGATTCCATTGTCCCTAAATGAATTCATTGTAAGAGGATATAGTCTGAGGCTGACCAAGAGAAAGAGATCTATTCAACAGGTGTTATGGGTCAAACCAAGACGAGATTGCTAAATCTTTTGAGTGCTGCCACATGGGGTAATATTACACGCAAGGCAGTTACTACCCTTCAGCAGAAGTTGTGTGGTGGAGCACAGCTGCAGATGATTAAAGACAACACTGCCAGGATCTGACGGCAGAATGTCAGTGTCAAAATGCAATTTGAATTGATTAAATAAAGGATGGCAACACTTTTGTTTTATGGATGGCAGCACTTCAGTCACTTTAGATGATCTGTTTTCAGAAATAAAATTCTTCTCCTCCCTGCTATGTTTGTTGGGGTGTTTTCAGTTGGATTGCAGTCATTCCTCTGGTCAATCAATTAAGCCAGGATTTGCCACTGTGTCTAAGAGTCAGCCACAAGAGAGCTGGTGTGGTTCCCTGCTGCTTGGCCAAGAGGCTTTAGTGGGAGCAAGGCACCAGGCAGCTTAATCTGACTTCCACCCCTGGCACAAGGTTTAATGGATGTCAGGGCAGCAGAGAAATCATGTTCTGTGGTGTTCAGCTCTTGCTCTCTCCGTGGCCCCATACATGCTGCCTTTCCCTCCGTGCCAAAAACACAGGAGTGGCTGACAGCAGAGCCAGCAGAGCTACCTGTGCCAGCAACCTGCCCTGTATGGGGCAAACACGGCAGCCCTTTGAAGCTCACGTTGTGCTCCATAAACATATTTATCTCCCTAGGCTTTGTAGTGATATGCTGCATGAGTAACTCGACACATTGAGTAGTCTCCCTAAAGTTTAAATGGCAGTAAGTTACTCAGAGATACAAGATTTTACAGGATTAGGCCTTAAATGCTGACTCTGGGCCAGGTCTGCAGCAGGTATAAATCACGGCAGGTAATTTTCACCAGCTGAAATTCTGGCCTGAAGCCCATGAGTCATGTTGTTATTTTTTCACATTGTAAATTCTTGCTGTTTCTTATTTATATTGCTTTAACAGTTTGGGGCACTTATCAGGGGCCAGGACCCTATCATGCTTGTCACCCTTCAAACAGAGATGCAAAAGATCCTTCTTGCCCCAGAATGTTTGCTGTTTAAATAACATGTAAGCCTGTGTAGAGTCAATGTGTACAGTTCAGTTTTCTATAAGTATACTGTTATTATCAGATTTTTCTACTTTCTTTCTGGTGAAGCATATGAACACAAATTCTGTGCCCAGGCTGATTTTTTCTAGTAAAATTTTTACATGTTGCTGTGCATTAAGTCTAAGTGTAATTTAAGTGTTGAATGCTTTAGAGCCAGCAGCAGTGTGGGACAGTCTTTAATAATTGAGGTCTGAAGTCCTATCTCCATTGTGGCACTCCTTTTGAGACATATCAAAGAGAGAATTTGCACCTAAATGAACCTGAAGTAAGGGAAATCTTAATGATGGCTAACTATCTCATCTCCTTTATCTAGCTTTGTATTTAGTTTTTGTTATATTGCTTTTGTTTCAGTTATAGTGTATCTTACAGCTCAATAGAGTTCTGGTTAGCATCTTTGGGATTGTTGCTGTTGCCTTTAATTGCTCTGGAAGAGTGTTGAATTGTAAAACTACAACTTTTTTTTTTTTTGTGTGTGTGTGTATTTTTCCTTTTGTTTTCTTGAGTGTCATGGCCACTGATGATGAGTATTTCTAAATAATTCTCACCCTCTCTTAACCACTTATTTGTTCCTTTTTGTCATAGCCCTTGAAAAAGGTTTGGTGAAGGCTCTGAAGAAGCTGGATGACTATCTGAGGACCCCACTGCCAGAGGAGATTGATGCAAATAGCACTGAAGAGGAGAAGGTGTCTAAACGCAAGTTTCTGGATGGTGATGACCTGACCCTTGCTGACTGCAACCTTCTGCCCAAACTCCATGTTGTCAAGGTAAAAGGTGCCACATGATGGACAAAGAAGCCAGGGAAGTTCTCTGGTTCATACATTATGAGGTTTTGTGCTACACGCTATGTAATTCCCAGGTATTTACTCACTCTGTGCTCCCTAGCATAGCTGAGCAATTATATAGGTTGAAAAGCAGAGCTTGAAACACGTTTTCATCAGTATTTCTTGCAGGTTCACTAAAGCCACTTTGTATTTAATACATGGGGAAAATGTCCCATCACTGGTTAGTAGCAAAGACAACATTAAGATCTGGGTATCCTGTCTCTGTATTCTCACCCTGCTGCTGGTAAAAGCCATCTTTCATATTAATTACTTCCCATTATTCTTAAGAGAGATGTCAAAACTTTAGTCAGTTCCCACCCATTTGTAACTTAAGAGACATTCCATCTTTTGGTGGAATATTTGTTCCAGCTGGTGTTTCACACAGAGAAGTTAACAAATCAAAGTCAATGCTGAGATCCAGGTTTTACGATGTCCAATGGTCGCTGGTACAGTGCAAATGATGTACATCATCCTGACTTCCAAATGTTACATTTATTTAATTTATCAGATTACATGTTTATTTAGAATAAAGCAAGTACCTGGCAGACCTTGGCAAGCAAGAAAGCTAGGAATTAAAGCCAAGTCATGCATCTAATTTGGCTCGGTGAGCCAAAACATAAACTGAGCCTGGAAGCTGACTGCACACATGCAAAAAGAAAAGAAAAAAGGCATAAGTCACCAGGTAAGAAATGTATAATATCCTCACAGGTTTAGCTCTTTTTCTTTTTGGCTCATCTTCGTTGGTGGCTTTGGAGTCAGACAATGCAAAATCACTGTGTGGCCCCTTAATGGCTCCTGCTTCCTTTGGATAAAGTGAAAGATGTCAAAAGAGGCTTAAAATATTTCTAAGACAAGCATAACTATAGTATATTATCTGAAAAGTATTTTACAGATGGAAGAAAAGGGTAAAGTATTAAGAGTTTTTCACTTGATGAAAAATGGGTGCTGGAAGTTGTGAAAATCTTGACTTTAGTTGCCCGGCAGGTTTTATCTTCCCCATGTGTGTATGAAATATCATTGAAGGCAAGAATGCTTAATTAAATGCAGTTTAGGACAGCATAAGGCCTCATATACCAAGTGGATGCTGGTAATAAAAACAAATCATAGTCATTTCTGAGAACATGACTGTCCTAAGAAATCTGAGATGGAAAACAGCTCTACCATGTGCTTTAAGAATAAAGGGGAACTCTGTGGCACATATGTATGTAATTTATGCTCAGGAACAATTTTATACTGTCAGAAAAATTAGAGATTGGAAGCACTCATTAAATCAGCTAATCCATCCCTTCCTATCAGCTAGTTCATTCTGTCACCACAAGATTATTCTATACAGTATATTCTTACAGAAATATTGAAATGTCCCAATCCAACTTAACCAGCCAACTAACTTTAAACACAGATTAGTCCCATTGACTTCAATGGACTATACAGGTGCTTAAAATTAAGTATGCACTTTAATATTTTGCTGAATAAGGGCCTGAGTGTTTTTAGAAATTGAAAATTTCCCTTGATAGACAATTTCCGAGTCTAACAAGTCTTGAAATAATCATTTTCTCCCCCCAGTTTATCCTAATAGTGCTGTTTATAATGTCTAAGTCATCTTGGTTTCTCAGTCATGGTACCCATAACACCCTGAATATTTCCTTTTCAAGAACACAGATAAAGCCTTCCAGCAGCTGTAGGTAGTTATATCCTCTGACTTCGTTGGCCAAATAAAATATATTACATATATAACAAATATAAATATAGTAAATATATAATGTAGTGTAATGTTAAATATAATAACTAATATTAAAATGTTATGTATTAATTGTTACTAATGCCTTTCCCTAAATGTATTATTATTATTAGTGATTCAGCTATAAGATCCTTTATTTGGCATCTCAGAGTTAAGAAATGATGCACATAAAGATGATGGAAAACACTAGAAAATAACACAGTGAAGTTAATGAATTTTAGGTACTGTAAAGGGCACAATTTGTAGATAGTTGCCAGGCACTTGTAGTAGAGTGTCCTTTATGCCAAGTAGTATGCAAGACACGGGATAACCAATGTTCACTCTTCGAGCCTTTGTATTACAAGCCCATGTGTCCCCAGGCATATAAAAGAAGCATATATAGAATTATAGAATAGTTTGGGTTGGAAGGAACCCTTAAAAATCATGGGCAAGGGCATCTTTCACTAGATCAGGGTGCTCAAAGACCTGTTCAACCCAACGCTTCCAATAATGGAATACACAATTTCTCTGGGCAACCCGCTCTATTATCTTACTACCCATTTTTCTCTTTTGCTGTTAATTATACTACAAGAAAGAGTAAGAAACTCTCTAAAATGAAATCTGGAAATACATTACCAGCAGGACATTTTTTCTCTCCCTCTTTTGTCTTTTGGTTTAGATTGTTGCAAAGAAATACCGCAACTTTGAGTTCCCAACAGAGATGACGGGCCTTTGGCGGTACCTGAAGAATGCATATGCCAGGGATGAATTCACCAACACCTGTGCAGCAGACAAAGAAATCGAGCAAGCCTATGCAGATGTGGCCAAGCGGCTCAGCAAGTCCTAACTGACTCCTGCAGCGGCTCAGCATCCCTGGGGGATTCCCATTTTACAGACACTTCTCCTTGTTGCCTTAAGATATATTTTATCATTATGCTATCTGGTTGGCATCCCTGTGACTTCACCTGTTCAAGTGTATTGGTCAGGACAAATCTGCCTCTCACTGGGGAAAGGAGAAGGCAACTCTAGTGTAGGGGGTGGAGACCCTTTGAAAACTGAACCTATGATCTGGCACAACTAGTATTACTCATAATCAGTATTTGAAATGAGTCCACTTTATTAGTTCCTTGTTTTATGTTGGGGTATATCAGCACCTGTTTTCTCTGGAGTTTTGAAAATATGATATTAGCTGAAATATCAAGCAAGTCAACTAGGGACATGTAGAACTGGTTCTTTTGTAGGCTATTTGAAGGACACTTTTTTCAGTGCTGTTGAAATTCTTGAGGCAGGAACAAAATATGAGAGAGGGGGAAAAAAACAGTTTGACCCTAAAGGAGTAATGCTCTTAGCAGTTATATTTTAAAAAAAACTATCTGAATGCATTTTTTGTCTTAGCAGGCCCAAGAGTTTATAGGGTATTTATTTTTAACTTGGCGCAAGAGGGGGAAGCCTGAGTGAATATGTCAGACTTGCAGATGCTACTTTGCATAAAATTTACATGATGCTTCTGGATTCTGAAGTTTAAAGCAAAAGAGAGTGATTGAGCAATTGAGCAGGCAGCCCTTGGAAGAGCGGTGCTAATGCCAAAGTGCCCAGTGGATCTGCTAGTTTGTAGAGACAGCACTAACGGGGGCAGCATATTGAGTCAAGCCCATAGCCAGAATTGGCACAGCTAACCAAACCAAGTAGGATATCATCGTCTTGACTGTACGGCTGCCAGTTCCTTTATACTGCTATCTTGGGAAACGTGGATAGGCAGGAGCAAGCTGTTGCTGCATACAAATTCCAGACAGGGGAAACACTTTCCTCACTTTGGGCTCCAGATGGGTCACCATCAAGCGCTCATCATCTTACCAGGGAGCTGTACACTCTGATAGCCTCGAAGAGGGCAGGCTAAAGCAGAGAGAAGGCACATTTCCAGCCAGAAAGTTGGCAAGCACTCTAGGACAAAGCCACTCATGATGCTTTAGTCCCACTCCTCCAAGGTTCAGCCATTGAGGTTAAATGATGCTGGATTGGTTTCTGTAAGCTGATTATTTTGTTCTATCTGGAGCATCTGCCTGTAAAAAGCTGCTTTGGGGTAGTGATTATGTGCACATTACTGTAGCAAATCCAGAATGACAGCTCTTTTGCATAAAATTCTCATGCCCTAATATGTATCATGGTGTACATGGCTCTCAGTTTTCAGTTTGGGAACATTTACGATTGTTTTCAAAGATGAAATAAAGCTGAGCTCTCACCTGGTGTGGCTCTCCTTCTGATCAGAGCTGTAGAGAGCTGTGCTGGTTTGAGGGAACCCCCAGGCTGAGGCCATGGGGAAACCTTACGAGGAACCTCTTTGCAGCCAGAGAGCCAGAAGACTGGAGAGAACACGTAAAGCCAGCCTCTGCTGTGTGACAGCGGTGACGATCTGAAGCCATCTCATGGCTTTGGTGAGACGATTCCACTTTTCACTCTAACCCAGCTGGGAGCAGAGCACTGCTCATTGACTATGAAGATAGTTTGTGGCTGACTGCTGTTTCGCATGCAGTGATCAATTTCTTCTGAACTTTCCAAAACCTCCAGAGAAAATCCATGAACTCCCAAGTCTTCCCCTAGAATGGGCTATTGGAACAGTGGCTAGACTGGAGGGCAAAGTGCTTGCACTCTTTAAAATATTGCTGAGAAATCAGCTGGCTCAGAGAACACTAATAGCAGCCAGAAAAATCTAATGAGATTAGAAGTGTCTGCACAAGCACATGTGGCTCGTTAAAAATATTTCTTCACGAGTTTGGAATTATTTGTGATTTTTTTTTTTTTTTTAAATTAAGGCAATTATTTATTTATTTATTTTAATCCACTTGGTCTTTTCTGTCTGTCTTTTGTTTTTTTGTTTTCACTCAGCATGCTGAGCAAGAAGGCTCTGTCAGTTAGCAGTACTGTGCAAATTTGTTTCAAGTGAAAAGTCTGGTGTCTGATTGATGGTAACTGGGATTTTTTCACTGTCAGTATGATTTGGCGATGAGCATGCCGAACAAAATCTTCCTCAGTTGTCACTCTCTAGGTTTGTGCTTCAGTTAGCGGCTTTGCTTAATCACAGTGGCAGTGATCTTTGAATGAAGATGCAGAGGCAGACACAGCTTCATGCTCTGTGCTTATTGCATTTAGTGCCCTAAAGAAGATCATATGAACATGCAGCAGATGCAGGCAGGGTAAATGAACCAGCTCAGGGGCTGTCCTGATTTCTTCTGTCTCCAGATCTTCACCAGTTTGCTGAATCCTGTTCTGAAATGCTTGAATCTGTCTTCAGTTTTGCTAGAAGAGGGCCAAATCACAATCACTTGATCTCAGCAACCTCAAATTACATCTGTTTTTTTTTAGAATGATGTTTAAAAATGGTTCAGCTTATACCAAAGAGAAAATGAGCTGTTGGCACAATGAGCTCTTTGTAAGATGGTTTGCTTTAAAATGTCTTAAAATCTTTTTAGGATTTCATTATAAAACTGAAAATTCCACAAACTACCTTTCTTTCAATCAGTAATACAAAACCAAAATATTTTCACTTTTCTAGCAACATCACACACATGAAAAATCTGGACAAATGTATTGATAGATACAAGAAGGTAAAAAATAAACTGTTTTCCCATCAGCTACAGTGCCCATTCTGTGGTTATTCCAGTCTCACTCTGCATCCTAGCTTTGCATTTTATTCATAACTCTATTATAGGCTGATGCAAGATTATGGACAGGTTCAGGCATTCTCTGACCTTTGTTTGGGTTTGAAATCTAGGCTCATGCTTTTAGATCTGTAACTTCTGCTCACCTTTGTGCTTTTTGGCTTCAGCCATAGTCAGAAGCAGGAAATACTGGAAATCCTACACAGAAAAGTGTTTTGCTAAGATTTTGAGCCCAGTTCTCAAGACTGAGGATCCATCACCAGTGAGGTTTTAAAGGGCTCCAGTCTCCTTTACATGGGGTATTTTTGGTGACCTTCCATTGTATTTAGAATTATAAGTAATAAATATTAATCATACAGGATTGTATGTCTACATTGGCAAGGCAGCATTTCTGAAAAGAATCTAAGTGACAAGACAGACATTGCAGATTTACAATAACTTTGTTCATAAATTTTTTGCAAGATGTAAAGAAAGACATAGTGCAGAGGGGGAAGAAGCCAACAATGTGGATTTAATCATCTACATTTCAGAAATGCAGACCAAATGTCTGTAAAGATGTCCATTTCATCCAAACATTTCTTAGATATTTATTTCAAAGCTCCCTGTTCAGTCAATCCAACACTCCATTCATATTGGAACTAATATTAATTTTTCTTCTATTACCAGTGATATGGGAGTGCTAGAGAATCCCATATACAAGTTATTCTCATTTTTTGTTAGACTTTTTGAATTGCCAAGAGGTCATCTTGCTGTACAGGTAAGACCAAGGGAGTATCTGTCTCAAGGCTGTTTAAAAGAGGGCTTCTGACAAACTTTTTTTTTTTTTTTTTCTTTTTCCACTAGAAAGTGGTATTGCTTTATTACAGAATCACAGAATCACAGAATTTCTAGGTTGGAAGAGACCTCAAGATCATCAAGTCCAACCTTTGACCTAACGCTAACAGTCCCCACTAAACCATATCCCTAAAATGAGGGATATGGTTTATGAGGAGTAGTGGGGAATATCAAGCTATGGGTTACAAGCTTTTGTCCTGTGTCTGCATGAGCTGAAAAGCCACTGCCAGGGAAGAATGGTAGTCGGTATCACAAAGAAGCTAGACATATTTGTTTCCTGCAAGAAAGACCAGCTGAATTGGGCATAGTATTAATTCTGAATATACATTTATTTATTTAACCTCCAGCCACCTTTCCTCCTCTCTTGTCCCTGATGAAAGTCAACTCTAGGCTATCTAAAACCATTCTGCCATTTTCTCACTGCTAGTGCTCATGGGTGGGCACACAGACAAGCACATTTTATGATAACCCAGACACCTTGTGGGATGATGTCCGAAGGCCCTGCTCCCACCACTGCCCCAGCAGCAAAGGTGAGAAGCAAAGAGAGTGCCCCTTCCTGGAATGGCCAGCTCGGGCTACCTAGCTCAGTTTAGGGTATTGCAAAAATGTAGGCAGTGGAAATCTCACTCATTTAAGGCCCTAGAGGCACATGGAAGCATTGACTTTTTAGAATGAATTGGTGTTTTAAACAGGAAAATAAATGCAAAGTCTTGTGTCCTCCTTCACATGCATTCTTTTAGGTGTTGGGAAGTTTGCAGTTGTTTATTATTCTGCTAGATGTATTCATTATTCTTGAATTGCTTTTCATATTAAGAAATATTTTTCCAGTAAGATTTTGCCTTTCTGCTCAATCTTTCATCTCTTCATTAATTTTGATGACTGCAGTGACCTAATGATTCCAGAGGAGGCAGGAAAGCTGTGAGGCTTATACTTGTTGAGAAGTTGAAGGAGGCAATGATTTTTTTGGGGAAAAAAACAGTATTCAAAGCATTTTTTAAAAAATCTGTCTTTTCATCTGGGATACTTTAACCAAGAATGATGGACTGTTTATTCTGGACCGTGATTTTCACCAAGGACCTGAACAAGTCACCATGTTTAAGGTGGCTTTGCCAATGGATTTTCCCAGGATACATAGAGGTATTCCCTCTGGGTCACAAAATGTTCCATTTCCTTGGCCAGGAACTGAACTACAACACTCCACTAACTCTGTGCTAGGTAGTGACCCCTCCTGGGTCATGTGCAAGGAAAGGAGGAAGCATCGATCTGTTTTATTTCCTTGTCCCACATCCCAAGCAACACTCCAACCATAGGAAAGCACAGGAACCCTTTCTAATGCTGGCTTTCAAAGCTTGAAACATGTGATGTGAAGGTCTGGAGCTTCCCGTGTAGCTCCTCAGGCACTCACCATGCAGCATTACAGGACTCAGCAGCATTTCACATCCCGCAGCGATCGTGCAGCCTGTCATTCCCCTGCTGCCCCAAATCATCCCCCTTTCACCATTCATCGGAGAGTTGCTAACACTGAAAATACTCCAGAGGGACGCACTTGAATGTGGCGTGCTTTGAGCTGGGCTCATCAGCTAAGCAGCTCTGCGTGATGACATTGTCACAGCTCAGCGGGTCGCTGCCAGGCAGACCCCCACCCTTACTGGGCCATTGCCATTTGGATTTGCATAGCTCGGGCAGGAAACGCCAGGGCCAAAGCTGCTCAGCCAGCAATGGTGCAACCACAATGAAAGGCTTCAGTGCCACCTTTTGCTGAGCCCAGCTCTTGGGCTGAAGTGTGTTAGCAGCTCAGCCGGGGCCGCGATCCAGTGCTAACGAGCGTTTCTAGCTTGCAGCATGTGAATAGGGACTGCTCATGTGTTTAATGTTAAACATGTGCCTGCCTGCCTGGCTGGATGGCGGCCTAAAAGACATGACAGAAAAGCCTATATTAACGAAGAGCATTATTATTCTGTTTCCTTTGAAATCCAGTGGCAGAATTCCCAGTGGGGGAATTCCCAATAGGAATTCCCAACAGAGCCCAAGGCTACATAAGCATGAAGCTGTTTCAAGCGTGAAGATGTGCTCAGAGAACAGAAAGCACTCACAAAGGCAAGGAAGCAGCAGTGATATACGGGGTCTTATGGCTTATATGGGATCAGGGACCCAGCTCTGTCACAGTTGCAACTGGGGGGATGCTGTCAGGCTCCATTCTGGTTTATCACCGGGGCGCTTCGGAGCAGAGCCATGCTGACAGTGTGATGCCAAGGCATGTTCTGCTCTACCTCCAACAGCACTCCCTGTGGTGGTATCCCACAGCATAACGATGCCTCCGCTGTGTCTGCCTCACTCTTATTATGAAGTGTCTTGTCTAAAGAAAACTAAGAAGGGTGGGGGAATTTGTTTATATATATATATATATGCACATAGAGTAAAAACAATCCAAATATGCTTTAATGGCTCTCAACATGATACTGTCAATTCTCACCACAGGGTGGAATTTGTTGGTAGAAATTAAATTAAATTAAATTAAAACTGAAAAGCTTGGCTATTGCTAATGTGTACTACTGGGAGCCCTAAAAGCAGTTTGCAGTGTAGAGCTGTAGCAGGAGTGAACATCCTTTAATTCCCAGAATCGCTTGAGTTTCACGGGGTCATTTCAGCCTATTCTGCTGCACTGCTGAGAAATTGCTCTTTCCCTGTCTCCCTAGGTCTATAAACTCTGAAGAATTTGGGAAATAGCTACGGGCACCACATTAATCTTTTTCTTTTCCACTTTTTTTTTTTTTTCTTTTTTCCCATCAAATTAACTACCTTAGTTTGGAGGTAAGCAATAAGTAAATAGCACTGCAAACAGCAGATTTCTCAGCTTTTTTCATTAAGGATGTTTTTAGGAGTTTTCAGGAAATGAGTGGTTATCCCCAGCTTTAGGAATAAGCTGTGGCATAAAACATGAAGAAGTGTGATTCTGACCAAATTATTTAAGCAGGGAAGATTATAGTTTGTTTTAAGGAGTATGTTTAGGAGTAAATGAACAACATAATCCAGATACTGCAAGAGGGATATAAAATTCAGTTAAAATCTAAGATTTCTGATTTATTTTTTTTAATTATTATTGACTGTACAACAGTTTACTTCCATGTAAGCTGTATCTATTTATATGTATGAACACTTTATTATTTATCTGCATTATTTAATTCAACAATGCTCTATAAGTACATTGGGATGGAAGGTGGCATAAAGAGGAAAACTACTCCTGAAATGGCAGAGTTGTTAGCTGGGCATTTGGTTCTGTTTGCACTGGAATAAACAAGAGCTGCACCACTGAGGTGTGCAGAAGCAGGAGAACAGCCACACAGACTCAGATATGTTGGCTAACCCACATCAACCACATTTGCGTGCAGCACAGCCACCAAATCAGCCCAACGCTGGGAACAGCAGCATACAAGGGCTCAGGAGCGAGTCCAAGGAACATCTTTGTAATTAGCCGTTTCTCCTTTATAACACTCCAGATCTATTTCCTAAGCATGGCGAGGCACAAAAGGAGTGTGCTTCATTCTGCCCAAATTGTATTGCTTGGGCAGGAGCATCGAAACACAGCCATGGGTCCCCTGCCTCTCACTGCATGCACCCAAGGTGGGCAATTCTGGCACAGCAACATGCACTATCTCCTGCTTTGGCACTTGGAGACTCTTGCACCGAAGCAATAAACTCCTGCTAAACAGTTCAGAAATGTTCCCTCAAGTATCCTGAGCTGCCACCCTGCCTCCCTTCTCATTCCCAATGCCAGTTTGTGTCCAAGCCTTTGGTTGCAAATAAACCCCGTGTACCCATTGTTTTGTGCTGGGAATTACAGGGCTTTATTGGCAATAGGAAAACATGGTGGAAAAAAAAACTAACCCCAACCCAACCCTCTCTTCTAGTGCAAAACTGACTGCTTGTGTACATGGCTGTATTTTTGGAAGTTGTATTCCCTTCCTGCTTTGGTTTGTGAGGAACAGGTCCTCATACGTGCAAATCCTCATAGCGATGATCCTATCCTCTGTTTTTGTTGGTTTTTTTTTTGTTTTTTTTTATATATTTTTTATTTTTTCCTTAAGAAATTGTTTTTGAAGAGTCCTGCTCCATATTGTCTAGCAATTTATGATCTAGCGATTGACAGATTTATCTTCCTACTCTGACTCTTTCCAATTTTAAAGCTTGAAGATCAAAACCAAGTTGTGTAGTGAGATTTGAGGGTGAGCAGAAATGCCTTTTTTTTTTTTTTCCCCCCGTCAAAAACCACTCATTTTCAAATCCTGACTCATTTGTTGCACACTTCTGGTTCCTTAGAGGGGGGGCTGAGATAGAAAGAGAGGAAGGGGAGCCCACTGTACATGCTACTGTCCTTCCACTGGGGAAAGAGAGTAGGATCAGTCTGGAAGTCCTAAGAGCTGTATGGACAAATATTCCATCTTCTGTGTGAAATCAACCTGAAAGGCCCTAAACTGACCCACAGTTACTTAAAATTTTCAATGACATTTAAAAATAAATAAATAAATAAATAAAAATCTGGGATGCAACATCAAAACAAAAAAGTAACTCAAGGATACTAAAATTTTTAGGTGTCAGCCCAGCCCCCAGTTCAGGGCTGGATTTCCTCCACTGCAACATTAATAATCTCCAAAACACCTAATTGTTGTTGGATCTGTTGATCTGCTGGGAGGAAAGCAAAATCAGGAACTCTTAAAGACTGTGGAAAGTAACTGTGCATCTAGTGGTCTCCATCAGGTAAGAAAGACAGGAAAAATCCCTTGGCATACTTGTGATTTTCCATCGAGGCATATCCTATGTTAATGGATAATTTTAGATCAGACTGTAACCTTTTGGGATAGTAACTATATGTTTCCTCTTTGTTTGTACAGCTCCTAGCACAACAGAACTCTGATTACAGACTTTGTGTGCTGCCCTAACACTCATAATATATAATAGGTATGATGTAATTAAAATGTCATTGCAGTTTTCCTTTAACATTAAGATCGTGTGGCTGTATTCTGTCAACTGTGAATGAAATCAATGTCCTTTTTATATAATAGGTAGCATATTTTATTATTGAAGTAAAAGTTGAATTTAATTTTTAAAATTAAATTAAAAAGTATCTGCTCATTGTTTCATTTTAAGCCTTTGGATAAATTAGCAAACATTTCTCATGTAACCTTCAAATAAGTATTTGTTAAATGAAGAAATCGACCTTCCTGAATCGGAGCTGTTTGTAATCCTGTATTCCAAGAGTGATTGGCACTTGAGAATTTGAATAAAAGTGGTTTATTTTCTCATCATGTTATTCCTGAACTTTTGTTTAATTTGATAACTTTAATTTTATATTATTTATTTATTTTTAAACAGGCAGCATTCCTTTGATTCTAGGAGTGGCTGCAAGAAAAGTGTGCCCATAGCTTGAATGTAGCTATACTCATCTGGGGATGTTAAATCAGATTGAACAGAAATATAGGGAAAGACAGCAAGGACAAATAAGCTGCATCTGTTCTAGAAGAAGAAACAGGGCCAGGTATGAGACCTGTGTGCCGGACACTGGTACTATATACATACTATATACATACGCCTGGTGGTACTATGTTGGTTTGGACCAGAGCACTCCCCAGGCATATAATGGAGGGAATGAGAGCTGGTAGGATTAGCACAGGTCTACAGAACAATGGATAGGGTGAAATGGGTAATTATTATTCAGTTTTCCTCAAATCAGAGGGTAGGAGGTCCTGAAGAAACAACCAGGCAGCAAGTTTAAAGCAAACATAGCAAAGTATCTTTTTACACAGTATAATTAAACTAAACTAAAAAATTAAACTAAATTAAACTAAAGGAGCCCTTTTCCAGCTGGTGCTATGCAGATAAAAATAAATGAATATGGGGTTCAAACATGAATATGTCAACTTTATGAAGAACAGATCCATTAAAGTTGTTAAACACTAAAGATTGGATGAAATGTCCAGGTTAAGAAGTCCCCAAATACCTGGGCTGGGAGGAGGTCCAGGTAGAAGTATGTTTCCACTTGCCTTACTCTGTATATTGCTTCTGATATTACTTATATTGCTTCTGCTGCGAGGCTGGACTCAGCTGAGGTAGGGCTGGCTGGCTTGGCTCCAGATTGCCTTCTGATGTTATGATACGCAAATGTGTAGTATTGCAAATTTTATTGCAGCACAACATTTTGAATTTAGCTTCCACAAAGCAAACCACTTCCAGAGAGGCATTAGAGACAGAGGATCTGAGCCTTTCGTAGTAAATGACAAGCAATCACCACCCATCTGAAGCAACAAGAGTTACTCATCCCGCAGCTGCAACTAGACAGGAATGAGGAGGATTCCTCCTGGTTTATATTTCAACTTTTCTTCTTGTCATCAAAGACTGCAACCAGTTGGCCACATCCCTCTAGTGCCACATCTTCCTTGAAGTGATCTGTCATATAAAAATGAGAATTTGTTTCAAAGTGTTCGAACCAAGCTGCTAAGTGTTGGCCTCATGTTCCTCCTTGGCTCATTGGTGTTGGAGTGAGCCCAAGGATGGCCAGGACTGCGTGCTCCAAAGGATGGTGCCAGGAACCCCAGCACTTAGGGTTCATCACACTGACCTCACACAAAACTTTTTCCATACTAGTGTGTTTTCAGTGCTTATTTTGTTAAAAATAGGTAGCTACAGCTCTCATTACATGAACAAACCTGGCACTGCTCTAGGTGACATTTTACAGTAGTGAATGCAACAGATCCATTAAGCCCTGTGTAAAAAAAAAAAAAAAAAAAAAAAAAAAAAAGGGGAAAGGGTTCTGTGTATGATTGGTATGATTGTGATTGTAGACCTGAATTGTGAAAAATGGGGTGAGTAACAACCTGAATCACTTTTTTCCTGTCTATTTTTATCATTCTTTGTGCATTTGTTCTGCACAAACCAAAGCTTCTCCCTTTCCATGGCAGACTTTTTATGCCACCGTCCATTTTTTTTTGGTCATTTGGGCTCTGACGGGTTCCTTCTGCCCAGCTAATCACTCCGTCTGGCAGGGATTTGTTCTGCTGTCTCTCCATGTTTGCCACATGAAAAATAGAGTCCTCAGCAGGCTCCACTGAGCTGCTGGCACCTCTTCCTTCAGGGATGGGCTGGGGGGGAAGTTTGTCAGCGAGGGTTTAGTATGGTTTTTCTTTATTTTATCTTGATACCTGCGGTAACACTCTACACATCCTGCCAGACACGCTGCAATCAGTCCAGTCTGCGCCAGGCAAGAGTTTAGACATTTCAGGTGTCATCCATCCTTCATATCTTGTGCATGCCTTTCTTTCGTGAGCCCAGCAGATGCCTTTAATTGCCAGCCACTGCTTTTGGCTCTCCAAGAAGTAGCAAAAGGAACGATGGAGTCCCTCTGGCGCAGGATGAAACAAAGGGGCCCAGCAGCGTTATGACATTTTCTTGCACTGAATTGGGAAGAATGGGCTCTTTCCTCCCGTTAGATAAGCACAGAAATCTTAAGCAGATGCTTGCAAAACATCAAACAAATATATACTTAAAAAAAATAAATATAGGCTATACCCACATGCCCCGTAATCTAGCCAATATTCAGCCACTGCTAACAGCATCTCGGCTTTCCCTTGTGAAGGGTGGAGAAAAAGGAAAAACCCACAGAAAAACGTGGAGGAAAAGGAAAAACCTGCAGAATGGTGCTCAGGACTGCAGCTGGCTGTTCCAGCACCCACGTCCCAGGGCTGATGGGGATGATACTAGGAGCTGGTGACCCGCTCTGCTGCTCTGCAGCTGGAGGGAGACACAGCCTCGTGTGTGCATCGTGTGTGCACCCCAGGGTCTTTCATCTGTGTAAGCGTCTCTTTAAATAAGCATTGTGGAAAGCAAAGGGGAATTTCATGCCATAGGGAAGAAGGCGCAGCAGTGTGGAAAGACCATATTGCCAAAAAAAAAAAAAAAGAGGTGTTTTGTTTAGTGCTTCAGTAACCCTTCTGCTCCCAAGTTGTAGGGCAGAGATAATGGGCGGGGGGTGAGGGAGGGGGGCGATTTCTTCTACTTCCCTTGCGTAGGAAAACCACAGGTTTGGGGAAGTATGTTCAATGAGAAGTGCGAGAGAATTTATCACAGGCCAACCCTTCCCTCAACCCTTTGTTAAAAGAACATTAAAGAGCATTAACAGTGCCAGGGGAAACACTTGGTAGTTAAAAACCTGCCAGAGCTCAGGTCACCTGTGCAATCCTCATTTGCCCCCTCGCACATGCGGGTTGTGGTACCAGCTTTCATCTGCTCGTGTACTGCATCCCACACAGGTCCTGCCTGTTGGAGGACCACTATGAAATGGTGATATTTGTTTTCTCAGCAGTGTGTGGTGCTGGAGCTTCTTTATTTCTTATTACTCACCCTGTTAGGAAGATCTTCAAAATAGCCATGGTGTTGTGTGTTTTCTACAGCAGTGATGTTGGTAAGTGTTTCTCTTACACAGGACAGGGAGAAAAAGTTTTAAACTAAAATAGGGTAGGTTTAAATTAGATATAAGGAGGAAATTCTTTACTCTTAGGGCAGCGAGGCCCTGACGCAGGCTGGCCTGAGGAGCTGTGGGTGCCCCATCCCTGGCAGTGCCCATGGCTGGGATGGATGGGGCTGGGGGCAGCCTGGGCTGGTGGGAGGTGTCCCTGCCATGGCAGGGGTTAGGACTGGATGGGCTTTAATGTCCCTTCCAACCCATTCTATGGACTTGTTCTTAGAGATCTTTTCCAATTTTAATGCTTTTATGATTTGCCAACATTCATTAAATCTTTTTACATATACCTAAGGGAGAAGGATGATACTTCACAGCTTGGAAACCAAGACTGAGAACCTCAGATAAGAGTCTTTTTGCTTTGGATGCTCAGTTTCACCTATGTAAGACATCACCTCTCATTGCACATTGCACAACCCAGCAGTTTCAGGGTACTGCTACACCATGAAAGACTGTGTGCTGGGAAGGCTCCCAATCTCTGAGATGAATTGGCACAAAATGACTCAAAATGACACAAAACCTGTACTGATTTTACCCTCCTAAACTGGATGGCTGCCTGTGAACTGTTTGCCAGAAATAGTCCCTGGACAAGTGAAATCTAGACCATGCTGGGGACAGATGAGGTTGGGAGGGTGCCAGCTTGCCCAAGCCAGGAGGGCTCTCATAATCCAGACAGAAGTACCTATACATATATTTATATACATTAGGTGTACATATATTTATATACATGGAGAGTTTGACTTTGCACATTTAGTAAAATGTTAATGTAGTTTTTCTTTATGCGTACACAAATGCATGCATCTGTACACGTGTGCACACAGGTATGGTGGCATCCTTCCCTCCGAGCAGCATTTTAATTTGGGGTATCTGCAAGAATCTCAGAAAATTGATGCAGTTGATACGAGAGATGCCCCAGGGGACCAGCTGGCTTTTACCACTCATCCTGGGGAGGTGATTCATCGTGCTGCAGAGAGATTTGTGCTGCCATACACCCTTAGGCAGGAAAACCCAATACCTATTGCCATGGGGCATGATTCCCAGGGAGAGCCTTGTGGCAGTTGCAGCCCATGGGATGCCCTGCTCTGCATCCAGCCAGAGCAGCACTCATATTTATGGTGTATGGGCTTAAATCTTTATATATAAAGCAGCAGCTTTAGCTTTTCATTGTCAGCCTGGATGTTGAACTAATCAGAAAGGGGAGCAGGGAAAGGGTGGGGACCGGAAAAGAGGAGTTTGTGGGAACATAACGATGTTAAAGAAAAACCTCTGCTTGCTGTCAGTTAAGTCTCTCCATTAGTTACCTCTACCATTATGGATTCATTTTAAGATCCAGACTTCAATATACATAACTTTAAATCACTAACATCCTTCATGACTCTGTGATTTGCTGGTTCCATATGTAGCCTCTTGGCCCATTGCATTGGCACAGGTTCAATTCTTGTTCTTCCTTTGGGTTACGGTTTCCTTTCTTTGATGGGGGGGGGAGTGGGATAAGGGGGAAGAAGAGGGAAAGAGCAAAGAAGGGATGGTGAGATCGAAGGCAAGTGATGGGGGAGAGGGACAGAATGGGAGAAAAAGAGAGGAACAAAAAGAAAAAGAGAAATAATACAGAGAGAATCAGCTTGAGGTAGAAGTAAAGAAACAGTGGGGGGAAAAAAAAAGCAGAAAGAGGAAAACAATGAGAAATGCTGTTATTT